>NW_022103896.1:79421690-79423824 GCF_000313985.2 Echinops telfairi | reverse complement strand
TCTTTCTACTTTGTGGACTGGTGTTGGATATGGGTTAATGTTGGACTTGTGGGCTTGGGCAGCATTGGGTTGGGATGTTTTCGTGATGCACATTTTCTTTGCATAAAACTCTCTCTCATACTTGAGTTGCTGTGGATTTGTTTCTCCAAAGTACCTAGACTAATACATCATGTTCTTATTTTTTGCACAAATTGACTCTCTTGACTTCAAGGTGATAAGCCTCAGAAATTATTCTAAAAATGATATGAAACTACTTGTGTAGCAGTTAGGAATACATGGTTTGGGTTTGAATATCTGTTCTATCTTTTTCCCAGTGACGAGTTACGTCTGGGCCACGAGAAGGAACCCGCCTTTGGGGATTACGTGGCTGTAGCCCGAGGAAACAAAGATCACAATATTCGCGCTCAAGTCATGGCGAGTGGACTTTCAGAAGAAATTCAAGTAAAATGCTTGATTGACCAGGCAACAGACCCCAATATCCTTGGCAGAACTTGGGAAGGATGGGAGCCCTGGATGTGACGTGTGTAGGAGTAAGCAGACATAAACCATAAATTGCTAAAAGAATCTTCCCAAAATTTTCTTGTACACCAGGTTTTCAGATTGGCCTCCAGCTTTTTATTGTTAGTCTTTTATTCAGACTTTTATATTTGGAAACTTATATATGTGATTTGGGGCAATAAATGGTCATAAAAATATGGAATAATAGTTTTGACATTTAAAAGACAACATTAAAATTTAAAAGTTGTATATTGTTTTCATATCGTTTCAAGGGCTTACTGTTCGTCTTACAAAAGAATTCATTGTGGTGGTGGTGTTGGGGGCCGCATCTCTATCGACTCTGAATGACTCTGTGTGCTGCAGAACAAACACTACCTGTTCCTGCACCATCCTCTCAACCATTCCCATGTGGGAGCCCATGGGTGGAGCCTCTGTGTCCCTCGTCCATTCAGGTCTTCCTCTTGTTGCTGACCTCCACTTTACAAAGCGAAAAGCCCTTCTCCAGGAGCTGGACCTCTTGAGACCGTGTTTCAAACACAGACGGCGGTTTTGTGATCCTCACTTCTTTCTCTCTCAGTTGTGCCGACTTTAATAGAAGTTGTGTGCAAGACTATTTTACTCTTGCAGCTTCTCAGGGGATTCTGCCCCGTGTTTGCCCCTTTTTTCTCCTGCTGAAGGAGATTTGGCTTCTCTTTGAGGAGCTGTTTTGCGGTCCTTGGCCACTTTCAGCCTTAGGGAGGACCGAACCGCTGTGCCTGAGCTTTCTCTTGCTGCGCTGGTCCATCGAGACGACGTACTTCTTCCTGGGAACCTGGGCCACTGTGCCAATTTGCTGACCTTTGTAGTGTCTCTGCACAACCTGAACGTCATCATTTTTGCAGATGGGCATGCACCGAACTACGTATTTCTGTCTCAGTTCCTTGGAAAGGGGGAAGTCGTAATCTTCCTGTGAACGTGGGAAGGTGCGTTGAAATGCCTCTTCTGGATTTTGCTTTGGTCTGAAGTCACAAAGGGATTGAACTTCATTTTGGCAGCTGCTGCTTCAGCAGCAGCCCCCAAAGGGAAAAGTGTTCCTCACTTCTAACGAGCAAGAAGGGTAGACTTCTTCCAATACAGATTTATTTTTCTAGCAGTCTATGGTGTATGCAATATATTTTATCAACCCCCAGAAGGCAAAGGTTTCAATTACTCCTCATTTTCCTTATGCGTTACCCAATGGTATTAGACCATTGACAACACCGCGACTGCATCAGGCCTCCTCACAGTGACAGTTTTACTTGTGAGTACTTTAAAGAGGTCATTTCTAGCAGCTGTCCCCAATGTAACGTGATGTTTGGTTTCTTTTTCTTGTTTACCTTTATATTGTGAATTGGCTGAAGTCTTACGGAGCACATCAGTTTTCCATTTAATAATCTGCACAAATGTTGTTTCTTATCATGGCTTGCAGTCCCCCCAGTGTACATCTTTTATCCCAGTTCTTTCCTGTGTTTCCTGTGTCCATTCCTTCTTGCCTAACCCCTCTGATCTTTCTCCATGGGTAAATGCTGTCCTTTTTGTCTCAAAATGCCTGTTATTCAAGGAGTGCATACCTCCCTAGTGTAATTGTTAATCTGTTGTTGTTGTTGTTGTTTTGTTG
>NW_022103896.1:79419342-79421043 GCF_000313985.2 Echinops telfairi | reverse complement strand
ACTTCTGTGGGAAAAGATGCTGGAGGCTCAGCACTATCAGCTGAAATCATCCACCGGGCTGACTGTAGAATAGACCATCAATTGTTCATATTTAAGTTTAAACTGAAGATGAAAAAAATTAAAACAAGTTTATGAGAGTCAGAATACAACCTTGATTCTATTCCAACTGAATTTAGAGAACATCTCAAGAATAAATGTGCTGCACTGAACACTAATAACAGAACAACTGATAAAGTGTGGGAAGACATTAAGCGATCATTAAGAAAGCAAAGGGTTACTGAAAAGATCAAAATGGGTGTCAGAATAGACTGACACTTGCTCTTAATAGCAGAGTAACTAAGGCAAATAGAAAAAAGGAAGTCACAGAGCTGAACAGAACATTTCAATGGGCAGCTCGAGAAGACAAAATAAAATATTATCATGAAATATGTAAAGACCTAGCGTTAGAAAACCCAAAGAAAGAACATGCTCAGCATATCTTAAACAAAGAACTCCAGAAGAAAATTCAAGCTTCAAATTGCAATACTGAAAGATTCTATGAGCAAAATAATGAATGATGCAGGAAGTATCAAAGAAGATGGAAAGAATACCAAAACACTTTACCAACACGAATGAGTCAGCATTCCATTTCAGGAGGTAGCATATGATCAAGAGCTAATGGTACTAAAGGAAGAAATTCAAGCTGCACTGAAAGCATTAGTCAAAAACAAGACTCCAAGATTTGATGGAATACCAATTGAGATGTTCCAACTAGCTGATGAAGCGCTGGAAGCACTCACTCATCTATCCCAGGAAATTTGGAAGACAACTACTTGGCCAACTGACTGGATTAGATCCATAGTTGTACCCATTCCAAAGAAAGGTAATCCAACAGAATGCTCAGATTGTAGAACAATATCATTGACATCATATGCAAGTAAAACATCGCTGAAAATCATGCAACAGCAGTTGCCTAGGAATGGTGACAAGCAAGCTGCCAGAAGTTCAGATGGATTCAGAGGAGGATGTGGAGCAGGGGATGTCAGTGCTGATGCCAGATGGATCTTGGCTCAAAACAGAAAATACCAGAATGATGTTTACTCATGCTTTACTCACTATGCTAAGGTATTGTAATGTGTGGTTAGCAAACCAGGGAAAACCTTTGGAAGGATGGAAATTCCAGACCACTTAATTTCACTCAACATAATGTCCTCCGGCCTCATCCATGTTATGAGGTGTTTTGCAGATTCATTGTTGTGCTTCGACTTCACTTAGAATTTCATCATATCTACCATCGTTTATCCATTCTTCCATTGATGAGCATTTACGTTTTCCCCATCTTTTTTATACTATGGATAGTGTTGTGATGAACATGACTGTTGTAGCTCTTATTTCTCTAAGATGATACCAGGTAGATACCAAATACCTGGGTCATCAGGTATTTCTATTTCCAACCTGGTGAAGACGTGCCAGCCCTGCATATCTACCCTGTGAGCAGTGTTCGAGGCTCCTGTCCTTGCATAGCTTGCCAGCATTTGTTGTTTTCTGTTTTGTTTTGAACTTTGTTATGAATGCTGGGTGTGGTGCTATCTTATTGCAGCTTTGATTTACATCTAGCTAATGGTTAATGATTTGTGAGCATTTCCTCTTTGTTGGCTGCCTGAATACCTTCTTGGTGAAGTGCCTGATTGTTTTCTGCCCATTTATTTATGGATTACTTAA
>NW_022103896.1:79414784-79416958 GCF_000313985.2 Echinops telfairi | reverse complement strand
TTAATCTTGTTTATTTTTGTTTATGGCATGAGATAGGAGCCCTGTTTCATTTTCTTGTAAATGGTAATCTTGTTTTTCCAGCACCTTTTGTGAAAAAGATTTTCTCTTTCCTATGTAGTGTGTTTGGGCCGGGCCCAGACTAGGCAGCCCCCATCTCCTCTCCAGCTCCTCAGGAGGATAGAACTTCCAGTCCCCATTACCAGCCTCTCAGGAAGCTAAATGACCTGTTGAAGTATGGATCTTCTGCCCCAACATTCCAAGGAGCTTATCTCTCCAGACCAAGGTTGCGCAGCCCCTGTCCCAGCACTCCAGAGAGTAGGTTGGCAAACATCAAAGGCACTTCCCATCCTGACTCAAGGTCCTGCAGCTGCAAGCAAAACTCTCCCTTCTTGTTTTCGACGTATACCTCCCTAGCTTGAGCCCTATATATCTCCCACCGCCTCACCGACAAGCTGCGATTTCCCTGACCCAACTCGTTGGGTCTCGGAACCGCCCAGGAACTCAGGATGCTCCTGTCCCTTTCTCTGCTCTCCCTTCCCTCCCGGGAGCTCGTTCCCTGCCCTAATAAAGCCGCTCTTAGCCTTAACCTTCTTTGTCTTAATCCTATCTCCATTCAGTGTCTCAGTGTTGACCTCCCATAGTAATTTTCAGCCCTCTATTAAAGAACAGTTGGACATAGGTGGATAGTTTTACTACTAGGTTCTCAATTCTGTACCTGGTCTACATGTCTGTTATCCTAGCCGTACCAGACACAATGTAACTTTGTGTAATGGGTTTTTAGCTCGAAAAGTGAGAGGTCTCCTACTTTGTTTTTCTTTATCCATCATTCCTTTCTATATAAAATTGGTGACTAGTTTTCCATTTCATTTAAAAATGATCGTGGAGTCTGGATTGGAATTGCATTATATCTTTAGTTCACTCTAGGTAAGTGTTAAGTTTTTCACCATGCCAATTATGCTAATTATGTCTTCCTAATCTATCCTGTTATTTATGTATGTATCTTTTGGTTTCTTGTAATAGTGTTTTCTAGTTTGATTTGCATAGGTCTTTTATTTATCTTGTTAGATTAAAAAAAATATTTTGTTCCTTGAGTGGCTGTTGTAAATTGTATTGTTTTCCTGATTTTCTTTACAAGAGTTTTTGTTAATGGTGTAAAGAATCTGAATGATTTTTGTATGTTGATCTTGTACCTTGCCACTTTGCTAAATCTCTCAGTTAGTAACAGTAATTTTCTTGCTGAGTCACTGGGATTTTCTATGTATAAGCTCATGTTATCTGCAAATAGAAATAGTTTTCCTTCTACCAATTTCATTGCCTTTATTTCTCTTTCTTACCATATAGCTCTTAGACTCCAGCATAATTCTGAATTGAGGTAATCATAAAGGGTGTCCTTCTCTGCTTCCCACTGATAAGGGGAATATTTTCAGTCTCTCTATTGATATTAATACTGGCTGTTGGTTTTGTACATATGCCCTTAATTATATTGAGTAATGTCTCCTAGCTTTATTGGTTCAGAATGTACATTGGAATTTGTTCACAACAATATGCCCACGTTCTTTTCCTTTGCATTTTTCTACAACAATATGCCCGTGTTCTTTTCCTTTGCGTTTTTATGTGGTGGATTATGCTGATTGTTTTCTAATAGAAAAGTTTTCTAACCTCTAAATAGAAAACTTGATTAACAGTCTGACCTGTTGAATGAAGTCCAAATGCACCATCCCCCTCACATCAAAAAACCAAATGAGCATCGTCTTGATCTTTGATTTCACTTGATGAGCTTTTTTGGGTGAGGTGATGATGGCGTCTTCCACTGGCTTGACAGATGTTTGCTTTTGGGTTCTAAGGATAGCACCATGTCTAGTCACCACTAACGACCTTGGGAAAAAGTCCGAGTCACTTCAGAGCTGTTCTTTCAAAACGGCATGTTTCCACTCGACACACTTTTTCCTGGTCAGTGCGACCCGAGGCACAAATGCTGACCCGAGCTCCAAGATAGTCCCAACAACTTCCCCATCTCTTCAGTGGTCTGTTATCAGTCTGTGAGCACAAGTTCATGGATTTTGTTGACATTTTCATCTGTTCGGTAAGTTGATAGTCATCCAGAACCAGGTTTGTTCTCAGTTGACATTTCACCTCTTTTTGAAACAAGAAAACTACTCATACACTTGAGTTTT
>NW_022103896.1:79411820-79413983 GCF_000313985.2 Echinops telfairi | reverse complement strand
GCTATTGTGGGGACCAGCCTGCGAATTAACTAAATCCCTCAATTGTTTCCAATAGTATTTTTGTGGAGGTCTTGGGGATCTCTCTATATAAAATCATATCATCTGCAAATAGCAATAGTTTCACTTTTTCTTTGGGTCTCCACTAATACTTTCAATTCCAAAATTTCAACTTGGTTCCTTTTTATCATTTCTCTTTCTATTAATATTTTCACTTTCTTCATATACCATGTTCCTGATTTCCGTGAGTTATTTGCCCATATAGTTACCTATAGATCTTTGAACATACTTTAAGACACCTGCTTTAAAGTCTTTGCCTATTAAGTCCAATGTCTGAACTTCCACATGGGTGGTTTCTATCAATTTTTTCCCCTTGAATGGGCCATAATCTCTTGTTTTATTTTGTTTCTTCTTGCTGCCCTGTACTTTGTGCCTTTTAGTTGAAAACATCATGATGAATTTTTTAACTCTGGGTATCACATTTTACCCTGTACCCAGATTTTCTGTTGCTGATATTTTGAGGGATGCTCTTTAAACTACTTTTACAAAGACTATATCCTTTGTTGCCAGTGGCCATTGATGTCTGTGTTCCACTGCTTCATTGGTTAGCTAGTTACTTAACAGGTTACCTTAAATTCCTGGGGAAGGAAAAAGAAGGAATTAAAATTTATTCTCAGTCTTTGCAGCTTGACTCTGAATTGAGTCTTTCTTTCACTAATAAGCCAGGCCACCTATAACTCTGCCTGACCCAATTCTACGTACTTTTACAGAGTCTGCAGACTCACCTAGCGTCTCTCTCTCAGGTCTCTTCTTAGCTCGCTTCTGGTCTTTTAAATTATACATATACAGAACAGCCACCAATAGTTACTTGATTTCAAAACATCAACATTATTAAAGGTGAGAAAATTGGAGCTGAAGGGGATTATCTAGCATCTAGAATATCACATGAGAGATACCACCAAGGGAGGCACAGAGGAAAAGCATCATATGCAGACAGTCCTGGATGCAGGGGAGTGTGCAGTGTATCAAAACAACAATAACGACAACCCAAGAGAAGATTCAATCAACGTATTGGGCCAAATGCATTCCCCTTGTGGGGCAGGAGAGGTAAGGAGGGGCAGGAATTCAAAGGCAGATGCTGAATGTCTTCTCTATTTCAAAATGGCAATAAACATAGTTAAATCATGGCACGAGGGCACCTTTGCAGAAAAGAACACTGTAGGCCCACTGCATCATTCTTTAGTACTATATACAGTTTTCAAGTAATGGAGGGGCATGAGGACGGATTGGACTTCAGCAGCAGCTCTCTGGTTTTCTTCTCGCTGTTGGGAGCTTGGCCTGCCTCAGCGCTACAAGGGCACTTTTCCCAACTGTGATGATTGTCCCGATAGCTGATCCCAATACAAACAATGTGGCGATAAATACAGCTAATCCAAAAGGAACAATAGGCAGAGTCCCTCTGGGCTATGCTTATGTCCATCTTTACTGTGTTCTATTCAAAGGAGAGCTAATTATTAAGCTGTGTGTACAGGCGCATAATGAAGGTAAAACCAGCCTGAATGCAGCTCAGCGGGGCTAAGAGGAGGACAGAGGGTGAAAAAGGCATGGTTTGGGTAGCCGCAGCAGTTACTGATCATCCATCAGTTACCACTGCCAGCAGTGGTACAATCATGGTGCTTTGTACACTTGCTTGATTTTACAATACTGGAGATAACAGGATGTCCTGAAAATTTTCCGGTTTCCATCCTAAAGAGATAAAGCCAGGCCCCAAGAACATAGCATTGAAGTCTTTGCAAGAATACTTTCTTCTATTAAATTGGCATTCTATGATGCTCACTTTCCCGACACAACCACTGAAGACAAAGTGGATGAATAAGCAAATGTGGCAAAGATGGTGCCCGCTATCAAAAGATATAGCACATGAGGTGCTGAAGGGATCAGTTATCTGGCATCAAAGAACAAAAAATCATATCATTGTGTGCTCACCTCCGTGATACGATTGCTGAAGACAAATGGGTGCATAAACAAATGTGGTGAAGAAAGCTGATGGTGCCTGGCTATCAAAAGGTATAGCCTCTGGGGTCTTAAAGGCTTGAAGGTAAACAAGCAGCCATCTAGCTCAGAAGCAACAAAGCCCACATGGAAGAAGCACACCAGCCTGTGCAA
>NW_022103896.1:79399563-79406001 GCF_000313985.2 Echinops telfairi | reverse complement strand
GGGGGGGCATCTTTTAACAGACGTCTGAAGCTCCCACTTTTATAATAAATAAAACGGGGGCATAATTATGAATACTTCTCAGATATAATCAAGCACCTCTCAGTGTTGTGTTTCTGGTTTCAAGAATTAGGATCGTAGTGTCATGGAACATCTTAGTCATCTTGATCAATATAGTTTATAAAATTATGTTCAACATCCGGGTTTAGTGAGTAGTGCTGGGGTTTTTAAAAGCTTGTAAGTGGCCATATAAGACAGAACTATTTTTTTCTATCCAGGACAAAAGAGAAAGAAGGAAACTAAAGGTTCAAAGAAGAAACTATTTTTTAAAAATCATTTTATTGGGAGCTTATACAACTCTTTTCACAATCCATATATACATCAATTGTGTTAAGCCCATTTGTACATTCGTTGCTTTCATCATAGAAGAAACTATTCTCGAACAAATAGTCTCTGAGAACAACATCCTCATCTACCTCGAGACCAGAACAAGAAGATGCCTGGCTATCTTTAACAACCATCCTAATCTGGTCCACAAGAGATGAGCCCTGTTCGAGAGAGAGAAGAAAATGTAGAACAGGGCCTCCAATTCCTTTAAGAAGAAAGCAAACAAGAGAGAGAGAGAGAGACCTGCCACACTGCTTGGAAGGAGAAGACTACTCAAGACTATTGATTTGAGCTACTCTTCAAATGTTGAACTGAAACCCAATACCTGAGGTCAGTCACCTTGTAACTAGATAACAAATTGGTTCAAAAAATAATCTCACCCTAAGTACTGTGCTCTTTTAAAACGTGAGACAGAACAATCAACAATCAACATTAAAATAAAACTAGATAAATGGAAGTGGAACAACCAGAATGGAAATATTGATAATGCTCAGGGATTGGGAAGAATGCAACCTTCACTGAATAGTTTGCGTAGACATTGCTGAATGGGAACCTAGGCTGCCTTGTCAACCATCACCAAAGACAGAATTAAATGTTCTTTTAAAAACAAACAACAGCAGCAAGAAGCACAAACTGAAATAGAGACTACTGGTCTAGATGTTGGGGACAGGGCACTGAATATTGGTTGCTAAGACTTGATTTCACAGCCACAAAAGGAACAGAAGGAATTGAAAATGAGACCCTGGCATAAAGCTGCACCCCTTTAAGTCTTGCTCACAGGGATACCCATACAATGGAGAAATAAGGAGTTAAATATTGATACAATACCAGTAAGGTGTCTTAATTTAGTAGTACTGTATCATCATTACGAAACACATAGGAAAGAAACTGAACCTGTAGTTAATCCTGGATGCTGGGTCAAGGGAAAATATCTCCTTGAGCTTGTTAAACCACATGTCTACTTTCATGCAGACTTGGTGTCTGAACTTATATCACTGTGAATGATTTAGGAATCCTCACATTGCAAAAGTAAAGAAAAATGTGTCCATCTGAGAGTAGTCAGGGAATTCCTTGTAGAAGCAAATGCAAGCTGTTCTGGAGAGAATCTTTCAAAACCAAGACCCTAAAAATTCCTAGAGGTAAAATCCCATTTAAAATTTAAAAGACATCACAATCAAGACACCTTGAGCAAATGACAACAAGCAACTGAATTAGAGCCCTAAAATTTTCAGAATACTTTTCTGATCAAAACATGAATAGGTATTCAAAATTAATTTTTAAAAGCATCTTTTCATTTTTATATAATTTATGGTGAGTGCTTAAATCATTTGCCTATTTTTCCTAGGAATATTTGTTGACTTACTGAGTTGTAGGAATTCTTTATATATTACAGTTAATTTTTTGTATATATGATTTGAAAATACACATATTCCTTCCATCTTGGTTAATTCTTCATTTTTATCAAAGTATCTTATGAGGAGCAAAGGTCTTTAATTTTAATGCAGTCAAATTTATTTTTTTTTCTTTTGGATTGTGTGATATTTATATCATACTTAAGACAATTAAATGGTATTTAAGACATCTCTGACCAATTCAAGGTTATGAGGATATTTGCCTAGATTTTTGTAGTTTTAGTTCTTTTTAGGTCTACAATTCACTTTAAATTTTATAGTGCTGTCAGATGAGGAATTAGTCGTAAGGGAAATGAAAAAATAAAAACCCACAGTGAAATAATATAATTCTATTAGAAGAGCTAAATTTAAAAAAGATTGATGAAGTCTAGTGTCAGTGTGGATATGAAGCAACTAGAACTGACTGTTGGTGGGAATGTAAGATGATGCAGTCACTGAGAATGGACAGAGTGAAGTGCTTTGAGAAATAAGGGCCTTGGAAAGCGCCTGTGTATTCCTGGGATGTGTAGTTATGTGCCAGCGAGGCTCGAGTCACGCTCAGGACTTAAGCATGCCACCGGTTCTAACCGCTGAGCGACCTGTAGGCTCTGCACAAGCATGAAGTGAAGGCTAAGGCAGAGTTATAGCTGTCTGGCTGAGTGATGAGTGACCCAGCACATACACATACCAGCTGCAGACATTGGAGGGAAGGGTGGTGGCGGCAGCATTTAAGGAAAGTGCTGTGGAATCATTAGCTGACCATTTTGGCCAAAAGCAAAGAATACTAGAACAATGTTTGCCTGGATTTTATTGACCACACAAAAATCACTAAATTGGGTAGGTCATAACAATAACATTATGAGAAGATGGGAATTTCAGGGCATATCAGGTGCTCTATGTGGAATTTTTACACAGATAAAGAGGCAATTATTCAAAGAGAACAAGGGGATGTTACATAGATTAAGATTGAGAAGGATGTGCAGTAGGATTGTATTTTATTTATGCAATCTGTATGTTGAGCAAATAATCCAAGAAGCTGAACTATATGAACATGGTATCAATATATGAGAACTCATTAACAACCAGGTTTTTGCAGATAATACAACTTTGCTTACTGAAAGTGAAGACGTTGAGCACTTGTGATTGATGCAATGCCTGCAACAACGGACTCAAACATAGCAACGATCCCGAGAATAGTGCAGACCCGCTCAACACGCCCTCTGTTACATAGGAGTCTTACCATACCAACAGCAACAAAATAAAGAATACAGGTGCTCAAAGGGTGCCTTTACTGTTTCCATCTAGGCTGCCTAGACTGAGGCGGGATAGGGAGCTTAAACTGATAAGGAGGCTGGGAATTGGGGTCTCTCTCTCTCTTTTCCTCCTCCTCTCCCTCATCGTCTCTCCCACGCCTCACCACTCATCCCCAGTTCCCTCTCTTAGTCTCCCATTCAGAACCCAAAGGTAGTTTTTCTGTCTCTGTCACTTTGACTTCTTAACTGTATTAATCTAGTACCTTATGTTGAAAGAAATAGGTTGTATCCATTGTCAGAATTGGGAAATTTTTTATCACTATTTCTTTCAGATTCTCTTTTAAATTTTTTATTTTAACACTTTTATTGGCTTATAATTCACATATCATTGGCTCAACATATTAAGAAAAGTTTCACAATCATTACCACAATCAACTTTAGAACATTTTCTTCTTTCTTGTACTCATTGTTATTAGCTCCCCATTTTCTCCACTTCCCCTGATATACACTTAAGAAACTACTAAATCTGCTATTGTTTCTATAAATTTACCTATTCCAGATTCTTTTTCTGTATATGGAATACAGGATAGGTAAATCTATACAGAAAAACATACCAAAAAAGAAAAAAAACTAACGATAACACAGTAAAACACAAAATTCTCAATTGAAAATAAAGGCAACAACAACAACAAAAAAGGCGACAATATTAAAAACTAGCACAAATTTAAAAGGGTCAAAATGGAGATCAGATATAAGGTGTTAAATTTTAACCTAACTGCATCTGCATTTGTGGACCGTAGACTAGTTCTTTTGAGTACAACTAGTTGATAGACTACCATTTCAAGAGGCAGCATATCAGTAAGAACCAATGGTACTGAAAAAGAAGTTCAAACTGCACTGAATGCATTAGCCCAAAACAAGGCTCCAGGACTTGATGGAACCCACTGAAATGTTTCAGAATGCTGAAACAGCACTGGACACATCTGTCAGGGTAGCCAGTCCCTGACAAATGCAATTGTATGGTGATGATCTATAAAGATCATGGTAAGCCCTTGAACTGCCAGAAAGCGAATACAGGAGGATGTCGTCTGGGGCCATACAAGAGATCTGGGGATCAATCTTGAAAATAAAAAAATAGAGATACTAAGAAGCTCACACCCAAAAGAAACCCAGAAACTAAGCAATGAGATAGCAGAAATTAAAAAAAATAAACTAAACTGGTACAAACACTGAGCAATAGAATGGAAGAAAAGGAAAATTTAATCAGTGAACTTGAAGACAACCATGCAGACTTCAGCAAATGAGAAAAAAAATCTATCAAAAAAGCAGAAGAATCTGAAGAAATCCTGAGGAAGATGTGGGATGCCATGAAGAGAAATAACGTACATTTCATTGGATTCCATAGCAGGAATCACTCAAACATGAGACCACCACAGAGTATAACACTACCCAGAAGTCAATGCCCTGAAAACAATATCCAAAATAATATCTACTGGGGAAATGAAGACATGAATAAACACTCAAAAAAAAAAAAAAAAGGAAGGAAAATACCAAGCACAAATAATACCAGATGATAACAATTAGTCTACATTTATAATTTGATAACACCGAATGTCTATGTACTAAATGCACCCCCCCAAAAAAAAGACAAAGAGTAGCAGGCTGGATTAGGAAACGACCCATCAATCTGCTGCCTTCAAGAGACACCTCAAATTTACAGACAAAAACAAACTGTGAGTCAAAGGATGGCAAAAATTTTGCCAAGCTAATGGCAAAGGGGGAAGGGGGGAAGCAAATGTGGCAATATTAATCTCCAACAAGATAGACTTCAAAGTAAATGACCTAATGAGAGACTCAAATGGGCATTATATAATGTTCAAAGGATCAACAGGCCAGAACACATAACCATAATAAACATAGAAAGACCCTCAAAATATATCAACCAAATCCTCAAAGAAATGAAAAGAGAAATCACCAGATCAACGATAAAGTAGAAAACTTCAATACACCTCTCTCAGGGAAAGATAGATACACAGGAGAGAAACTTAATAAAGAAACTGAATAGCTGAACAACACAATTGAGCAACTAGACTAAGATATTTACACAGTTCTCCAACCAACAGCAGAAAAAATACATATTTTTCTCCAATGCACATGGCTCATATTCTAAAATAAATCACAAGCTAGGCCATAAATCAAGCCTCGACAAATTCAAACACACAGATCATTCAAACCATTGTCTCAGACCACAAAGGCCCCACAAAGATAGAAAAACTACAGACCAATAACCCTCCTGAACATAGATGCAAACATTCTCAACAAAATCTTGGCCAACAGAATCCAACAACATATCAAAAAAATAATACACCCAAGGATGGTTCCACATTCAAAAACAATATAATCCACCACATAAACAAGCTAAAGGGTAAGAACTATATGATCATACCAATGGATTCAGAAAAAGTATTTGAAAATATCCAATACCCATTCCTAATAAAAGCACTTAATAATATAGGAATAGAAGGGAAATTCCTCAACACATTAAAGGCTCTGTATGAAAAACCAACAGCCAGTATCACACTCAATGGGGAAAAGCTGAAAACATTCCTTCCCACTCAATACAGGAACCCAACAAAGATATCCCTTATCCCCACTCGTATTCACCATTGTGCTGGAAGTCCTAGCCAGAACCATAAGACAACAAGAAATTAAGGGATACAATTGGGCAAAGAAGTATAATTCTCGATATTTGCAGATAATATGATTTTATACAGAGAGAACCCCAAGGTCTCCACAACAGGATTGTTGGAAACAATTGAGGAATTTAGTAAAGTAGGAGTATACAAGATTAACAAGAAGAAATCAATTGGATTCCTATATACTAGTGATGAGAGTTCCAAAAAAGATAACAAGAAAATAATATTCACAATAGCCACACAAAAATTGAAATACCTGGGCATAAACCTAACCAAAGAAACACAAGACCGAGAGAAGCGTCTGCAGCCTGCGCTGTGTGTAGTCGCGGTGCCTCCTCCCCGAGACTCTGAACGTCCTCAGCTCACAGCGAGGGCCAACCTGACTTAAGCTCTTCCAAGATGGCCAAGCAGCCAGACTATGACCTGAAGAAAATTGAGAACAAAGCAGAACCCATCATAGACATTCTTCCCAATTACCTGCGAGCTTTCAAGAAAGCCCTGGTCCTGGTCATGCAGGTGCAAGAGCAGGCCAGAAAAGAAACCAGCAGCAAGAAATAGCCCCAGTGGTGACTCTAAATAAATTTGAAAATAATGGAAGTTTCCCACAAACCTTTTGAAGCCCCCTTGTATATCTATCTCACAACTTTTGCCTGTTCAGTTATTTACAGGTTTTAGCCTTATTGACAGCAATTATAAGAATCTGTTTGCAAGCTA
>NW_022103896.1:79396291-79399226 GCF_000313985.2 Echinops telfairi | reverse complement strand
CAATGCAAGCCCAATCCAAAGCCCAACATCATTCTTTAATGAAGTGGAAAAATGAATTTTTAACTTCATATGGACAGACAAGAAGCCCAGGATAAGCAAGGAACTGAAAAAGAAGAACAAAGTAGGTATACTATCTGACCTCAAAACCTACTGCACAGCCACAGTTGTCAAAACAGCCTGATACTAGTATACTGATAGACAGATACATAGACCAATGGAACATGACAGAAAACCCCAAAATTAAAGTTATCTTCCTACAGACAACTGATTTTGATACCTGCCTAATAAATATTAAATGGGATGCCCTGTTCAATAAATGATGCTGGAAAAATTTGATCTACATCTGCATATGAATGAAACAAGACCCATACCTCACTCCATGCACAAAAATGAACTGAAGGTGGATCAGAGGCCTAAATGTGAAACCCAAATCTATCAGGATTATCGATGAGAAAATTGGGACAGACTTAAGGGCCCTAGTTCAGGGCATACAAGGGCTACCAGATATAACAAAGGAAGCACATTCAGTGGTAACAAAATGGATGACTGGGCCTATGAGAAATAAAACACTGTGGGCATCAGAAGCATAAAACAAGAGCTCACAGATTGAGAAAAGATATTTATCAATGACATAATGGACAAAGGACTAATGATGAAAATCTACAGAATACTGCAAGCCTACAACAAGGGAAAAAAAAGAAAGAAAAAAAAAACCTCCTAGAAGGTGAACAAAAGACCAAGACGATTTACAAAAAAACAATACTCAAATGGCTAACAAACACATGAGGAAATGATCTTGATCACTAGCCATCCGGGAAATGCAAGTCAAAACAATGATGAGATACCATCTAACATCCATAAGCATAGCCCAGGTTAAAAAAGACAAAGAAAAGCAAATGCTGGAGAGGGTGTGGAGAAACTGGAACTCTTAAACACTGCTTGTGGGCTTGTACAGCCACCGTGGAGAACGATATGATCATTCCTACAACAGCTAGCAATAAATACCATATGACCCCTCAATACCATTGCTGGGCATATGCCCCAAAGAAATCAGAGACAAATCACAAATAGACATACACTCTCCATGTTCATTGCAGCACAGTTCACAATAGCAAGAAGTTAGAAACTGCCTAAATCCCTATCAGTAGAAGAATGGATTAAAAAAATTACTTTGATATACACACACAATGGAATACTACACATCCCTAAAAACTGTGATGAAACCATGAAATACCTCATGACATGAAGGATCTGGAAACCATTAACTTGAGTGAAGTTAGTCAATCACAAAAGGAAAAATACTGTATGAGTCCACTGCTGGGGCAAGCACCAGGTCAAGCAAAGGCTCAGGCTTTCAGGCCATCCAGTCTGCTGGCCAGGATGACCAGACAGCTTGGTAGAGAGTCTGACTGCTGCCAATGAATCATGTACAATACTCTCTAGGTGAATATCTTAAAGGTCACTTTGGTGAAGGGATTCTCACATTAGCTGGGATCAGATTTTCAAGTCAGGGAGTAGAGGAGGATTGCTTATTAACTGCCATGCAAAGTTATGGTGAGGTCCTCCAGATTGGCAGGTATTCCTATCAGAGTGTTAAAGGATACTGTTGGGAAAGTTGTCAGGAGAGGGGAAAGAGACATGTCGGGGAGAAGACAGGTGTATGCTGTTGGTAAAAGGGAAAAAAAGTGGGGGAAGGACCAACTTTCTAGTGGAGAAAAAAAATGGCTAACAATGCTTTTAAGGACCCTAAGGGGAAGTATGCCTGGTAATATGCACCTAATAAGCCACATTGGCCTGAGTTTCTGTACATATGGGAACCCAGGCCAAGTGCCATATAACACTGGAGCATTGAATCCTGGATCTTCAAGGCACACAACACACTCCAAAGGCTGTGCAAGAAGGATCTGAGGTGGAAACCCCACTGGTTGAACTAGACTCTGCCTTAAACACACTTGCAACCTGAGGATTAAGATTGACATTACATGATGTGTTAAGAAGCAGAAAACAGCTCTACCAAGAGTATGGAACTGTTGGTAGTGGGGGCCAACACTGACTTACTACTGCAATGCCTTCCTTGCTATATTAAGATATGTATTATTCTGGCAGACCTGTGTTTGACATTGTCAGTGAATATTATTGTTTTTGCCTGACAACCACCTTCCATTGTTTGTGTAAATAGCATCCAGTCATGTAAGGATTTATTCTGTACATGTGAATAATTCAGGTATTCCAATATGTAGTTGGCCTACACTGGTTCAGTCTCCCTCTCTCAATAATGTTTTGAAATTTAGTCTCATGGGCTAATCTCTACCATAAATTTTTTTTTTTGAAAGTCACCACATATATATTTTTTCAGAATGATGTGTTGACATACATCATTGCACTACCATAAATTTAACAATGAGGTCTCTAAGGGGAGCCAAAGGCAGATAAAAACATAAATTCAGGAATAGATTTGGGCGTCTCACTAAATCCTAGCTCTAATTAGTTCTTAGAGCATGGCCTTGCTCAAAACTCTCCATAAAGGAAGCACAGAAGATTAGGGTGCTGTTGCAAACACTGGTGAAGAAATCAGATGGTGCTCAGCTATCAGAATAGCATGTGGGGTCCTAAAAGCTTGTTTTCAAACAAGCAGTCCTAAGTGAGGCATCAACAAAGTCCACATGAAAGAAGCACATCAACATCCATGACCCAAGGATTGTAAATTATATAATCCAAATTTCAAGGAAGGAATAGAGCTTAAATTGTGCAATTTTGGTTTGCAGAAGGCTATGGATGACAGTGGAAACTCAAAATACATTTGTGGGTCTACACAGGAAAGTAGCCTCTGATGATTTCCCTCTGAGGTCATTAGTTTATTTTACCAACCTGGCTGATAAACACATGTGGGGTTAATTGAAGGGCAGAGCGATAAATGGCTCGGTGAGCCTCACCT
>NW_022103896.1:79393599-79396114 GCF_000313985.2 Echinops telfairi | reverse complement strand
TGGAGAGACAACTATTGTAGTTTAAAATGATAAACTTGATTTGAACAGTTAAAACCTTGTCACTTGATCTCTCCTCAGATACCTCTTTGAGCTTGATCTGGTTTTCAATATTTTCTGTGTGTATTTCATATTAGGCTTTATCTTTGGTGTGGTTTGTCATTGTGGGTAGCCTTGAATCTTTGTTATGTGTTTTTCAGTTTTTCAGTACATATGAAACCCAGGATTGATGAATGTATAGAGAAAATAACTAGAATTCAGGTTTGGGGAGTATGGTGAGGAAGATGGGGTGTAAGAGGATGCTGATATCAAGGAATTCAAGAAGGAAGAAAATGTTTTAAAACTGATTGTGGTAGCAATTATATAATACTGCTTGATGTGATGGAACTATGGAATGGTATGATGTCTGGATTAACTCCTAATAAATAGTTTGGAAAAAAGATAATAAAGTGCCTTAAAAAAGGAGATAAAATTATATTTTAGAGAGAAAGACCCTCTAGAGCCATCAGCATCCTTTTCTTGGTTTGTATTACAGATGAAAATCTAGGAAATAAATGTCCCTTTACGTTTGAACTTAAAAAATAATTACTTCACTGATATCATTCTTCATCGTGTGTTTTGATTCTGGATAGATACTGTTTCCAGCGTGTATCTGTCCAAACTTCAAAAGTGAAATAGAAGATCCATTTCTACAATAGCTCTTTTAGTTTCTCAACTTTTTCCATTACCACCTGTGTCAGTGGTACAGGTTAGAGGACTGTATCTGACCTCTTCCAGCTTCTCTATTGAGGTCAGACATGCTTCCACCCTCCATCTTTCTTTACCTATCCTGACACCAACCGTATTCTACTTCTATGCCGGGTTCTATAATTCATTGCAATGACCACAGAGAACTCATAGACAAAACTCATAATTCCCCCCGCCCCCAATAAAATAATTTTTAAAAACCTCATACCTTGGGGGGATTTATTAGGGAAGGTAATAGATTACCACAGGTCAGGATTAGGATTAGTGAACAGCAAGGATTCAGTCATTGGTCCCAGCAACACCTTTCTTCAGCCAGCGGCTCAGGCTCTCTGGTCCTCAGCTGCTCAGCCATGCGGTCCATGGCCTCTGCCTCTGTGGACCAGGAGGCTGGCTGGTTGCTCTGCCTCCCCGTCCCCTGGTCCCAGCCCTGCTCCTCTGTTCTGTGTCATGGTTTCCTTCCTCAGCTTCTGGTCTCAACCTGGCTCCTTTGCTCTGTCCCATAGCCTTTGTAGCCTCTGGTCTTGGTCTCCACCCCTTCAAAGAGAGATTTCAAATGTGTTTTTCTTCCCATGGTCTTGGGATATCCTGCTCTGTTTCCAATATGGCTACTGTACGTACGAGGAATGGTTTTGATAGTGACGCAATTGTTGTCTGTCAGCAGCCCATACTCCCAGGGAAGCAAAGGGCGTGACTTGGTTCACATCTTCACTAAGGTCCACCTGCTCCCACCTGAATCCTATCTATTAGCATAGCTGAGAACTCCCAAATGGGAGAAAGCCACAGACCTCGAGCACAGAAATCTTAATACATCACATAAGGAATTAAGGTTAGAAGGACCATATCAGACTGTATTTCACCACTAAGAAGAAAAATGAAGTGAAGATGAATTAATGTATTCCTTTATTATTTTCATTTCTTTCTAATAAATGAAATTCTAAAGAATACAATTTTTTTTCAGGTAGACTTTTTGTTGGGTTAAGTTTTAGCGGGCCGCAAATTTTTGAAACAGCTAAGATTTTTCCCCCCAAAGACCAATTTCATTCTTTATTTAGGGGTACTATCTCCCCTAAGGAAATGGCTCATTGATAAGGAATACTTTGACCTGAACACAAGATACAATGGCACCTCCCATTACATATTTGCTCGATTCCCTGTATGGCCAATGGTAGTGGATAAACAAATCACACTGTTTTGTGTTTTCATTACTGGAAATGTGAGTGAGCAGGTATATGGTAGATGGGACACTCAATCTGCAGAATCAAACATCCATTTTCAGTTATAACTATTTCATAATCTGGGGGCTAAGTCTCTTAAATTTCAGTGTTTAAAGAGTATGTGTTAATTTTTACCCATCATAGAAGATATTTAAAATAAAATCAGAGGCCTTTAACAGCATGAAGTTATGTGGGCCCAACCATGCCCACTCATTTTATTCTTTTTGGTCAGTGTCCTATCTGATTTTTCCACAAAAATTCTGTATCTGAATCCTCATTATTGAATGTCACAATGCACATGAAAATATACTATACATGTAAGATTAACCCTAAGTTTCAAAAACTGATATTTGATCACCACAATCTGAAGAGAATGCTAAAAACAAGTTTCTTGTGTTTTGAAACTTCATTTCATATAAATTCTGAGTGTGCCGTGTGCCAGCAAGACCTTTGACTCAGAGTAGCATTGCCCCAGAGAGTTCCCCAGACTGTGGACTTTACAGAAACACAGTGTCTATTGTATCTTCCCAAGGAGCAATCGGTGGGTTCCAGCTGCC
>NW_022103896.1:79383908-79393273 GCF_000313985.2 Echinops telfairi | reverse complement strand
GACAAATTATTTTTAAATGTTATCTTGAATAAATTAATAGCAGAGTAAGTAAAATACAGATATTTAAGAAGTAACTATGAACAACCATGCCACAAAATAACATGATTTTTGTTTATTTTTTTAATTCTTTAATTGCCCTCCAATTTCATGACAAGTCCATATGCTGTTCTATGATCTCTCCTATTTCCTAGAGAAGGTAATAAAATCCTTAAATCAAAAAATTGATTAATTTTTTTCCTAGACCTTTTCTCTGGATGTGTGCATGTCCATGTTGGTTGCAATCCTAGACTTTCCTTATAATAAACTTGGACAACAACAGCAAATACATCACACTCACTGCCGTCCAGTCAATGCTGACTCACACTGACCCTTTTGGGTTTCTGTTTACCAGAGTAGAAAGCCCAGTCTTCCTACCAAGGAGCTGCTGGTGGTTTTGAACTGCTGGCCATGCGGATCACAGCTCCACTTGTAACCACTACACGACCAGGGCTCCTGTAATAGGTAGTGCTTTGTCAATGTAATATCAACCTTATTACCCTCTGTGAGTAAATCTGAGGTAATATGTTTGGTCTCTATGAATGTTACCAAAGAGAAGGATTTAATGGCAGATTAGACAAATACTCTGTCCCGATAATTTTAAACAAAGACTTGAGAAACAAAGTGAATGCCCAAGACAACAATCCTGGAACCCAGAGCTCCGAAGGAAAGGATAAAGAAATAGATAAAATACCGTGGATCTCCCGTGTGCTCTAATCAGATGTGCCCCTCCCCCCAAGCGGTAGCCCCAGTACTATTTTCTGAAGTGCATTCTTCTGGGGAGAGGCTGTCCACATAGTCGGGATTGGGGCCGGCCCCGCAGACCTCTTTATTGGTTCCCTGGCACATGCCGGTATGTTGTATTCATGTCTTGGCGCATATGGTCGAAGTCTGGTCTCTCTCTCCTTCTGTGGAGATATAAACAGTACCCTCCCCTTGGGTGGGTTAGTGCCCTGTGCCCCATGTCTTTTTTTCTTCTTTCTTTCCCCCTTCTGTTTAGGTTGGCTTCCGTATGTATCCCTGGATTGGGTTTGTCCCCTGCCAAAATAGCTGGACCTCACCCCTGTGCCCCATTTTTTTCTTTAAACTTATCTCAGTGGACTCATGTTGTACTTGTCCTTTTGCGCTTGGCTTACTTCACTTATCATGATTTCCTCCAGTTCTTCCCATGCAGCAATGTGCTTCAAACAAAATGGGATGGAGAGGAAGGGGAGGACATCCTGGCTCACCACGCCCTGAGGACAATATTCTTGCTTGGAGCCGACAATGCACAGAGAGGACCATAAGGCTGGCCCCACCATGTGACACGAATTCCCTCACTAAACCATAGCACTTCGGGGGACAACACTGGGACACAGGGTAGGAATTGTACACAATCTGACCCCATCATGCTAGGGTGAAACACTAAGGGCATGCAACAGCGCAGCAAGGGGAGCAAAGTGATGAAATCCCCAGGGAATACCAAAAATAGACTTTGGTGACAGAGTGTGGCACCCCATCAGACTCGACTGGAAAATATTTTAAAGGCCAACAGACAGACCTTGAACTATTTATAGGCTTTTCCATGTTTGTCAGTGGCTTTCTTTTTGTTGTTTTTGTTGTTGTTGTTTTGTTGGTCTTGACTTCCTTTGTTGTTTTGTTTGGCTTTGCCTGGTTTTGCATTTATTAATGTCTCTGCATATCTCTCTAGATAAAATAGGCAGGATAAACATTTCGGAGATGAGATGAATGGGACCAACGGTTCTGTGGGGATACAGGTGAAGGGGAGCTGGCAGAAAAGAAGGGTGGGGGGGACAAACCCAGGAACAAGGGAACAACAAGTGAACTATAACTGATGGAGAGAAGGGCATAGAATGCCTAGTGGGGTTTAATCAAGGGCAATGTAGCAGCGAGTAATTACTAAGCTCGAATGAAGGCCAAACATGATGGCGGGACAAGAGGAAAGTAAAAGGAAATAGAGGGAAGAACCAGGAGGCAAAGGACATTTATAGAGGTCTAACTACAGGCATGTACACATGTAGATATATTTATATATAAAACGGGAGGGGAATAGAACTATGTACTCATATCTATTTGTTAAGAATTAAGTTTGAAGATGGACATTGGGCCTCGACTCAAGTACTCCCTCGATGCAAGAACACTTTGTTCTAACAATCTGGCATTTTTTGATGCTCACCTTCCTGATACAATCACTGAAGACAAAATGGGTGCATAAGCAAATGTGAAGAAAGCTGATGGTGCCTGACTATTAAAAGATACAGCGTCTGGGGTCTTAAAGGCTTGAAGATAAACAAGCGGCCATCTAGCTCAGTAGCAACAAAGCTCACATGGAAGAAGCACACCAGCCTGCATGATGATGAGGTGTTGAGATCAGGTATCAGGCATCTAAGACCCAGAACGAAATCATACCTAATGTGAATGGGGCGGGCAGGGCATGGAGTGGAGACCCAATGCCCATCTGTAGACAATTGAACATCTCCTCACAGAGGGGTCACAAGGAAGAGATGAGCCAGTCAGGGTGCAGTATAGCACCGATGAAACACACAACTTTCCTCTAGCTCTTTGGTGCTTCCTTCACCCCACTATCATGACCTCAATTCTACCTTACAAATCAGATTAGACCAGAACATGCACACTGCTACAGATAAGAGCTGCAACACAAGGAATCCTGGATATATAAACCCCTCAGGGCCAACAATGTAAGTAGAGATACTAAGAAGATTAGGGGAGGGTGGGGGAAGAAAGGGGGACTCGATCACAAGGATCAACCTAGAACCCTCTCCCAGGGGTACGAACAACAGAAAAGTGGGTGAGGGGTGATGGAGGATGATGTAAGATATGAAAATAATTATAACTTATCAAGGGTTTGTGAGGGACGGCAGGCAGGGAGTAAGGGGGAAGGAATGGGTAGCTGATATCAGGGGCTCAAGTGGGAAGAGAATGCTTTGAAAATGATGATGGCTGCATATGTGCAAATGTGCTTGACACACTGGATGAATGTGTAGATTGTGATAAGAGATGTAAGAGCCTCCAATAAAAGTATTTAATAAAAAACTTTAAAAATACTGTGGAGAGGAAGAGACAGGACAATGAAAATTCACTGGCCTCTCGTTGAGGCTGACTCATAGCAACCATGTAAGACAGGTTAGAACTGCCCCTGTGAGTTTCTGCGACAGTAGCTCTGAACGGAAGTAGAAAGCCCCATCTTTCCCCTGAGGAGCAGCTGGTGGTTTTGAAGTGCTGATCTTGCAGTTAGCAGCCCAACATGTAACTACTACACCATCAGGGCTCCTCTGAATAACCAATAATAAGGAGAGGTAAATTGCAAATTTGCAAAGAGTGACCATTTTGAATGATTTTAAGAAGCATTACAATCACCGCACAAACTAGAAAATTAACAGGCTCCACCAGCACCCACATTGGTGTGACCAGAGGGGTGTGAACTCCTCTGGTGCAACCTCTAGGGGACTGCAGGTGCAGTCCCCCCCCACCCCACCCCCACCACCCACCCCATGCAGCAACCAAACACCCCCCACCCCAACCTCATCTATGCCTCATTATTTTCTTCTCAGTTCCTCTGCAACTGTTTGTTTTCTTTTTTTCTAGTTTTTTCCTTCTTCCCTTCACCCTTTTGCATCCCTTGTAGCAGTTGGTTCCCCCAACCCCGCAGCGCCTGCATGGGTGGTAGCACCTGCCCCTGGCCCTCCTCAGTTGGCGTACACACTACCATGGAGCAAGGGTTTGCATTCTGGCCCACACACGTTTGGTGGATAGCACTTTTGTCAGTACTACACTGCTTCGCCCCCACCCCCACCCCAGCTTTTCTCCTTCTTTGTTCGTTCTTCTCCCTCCCCTCCTTCCTTCCACGCCTGTTTTCTTCCTCTCCCTTACCTCTATTTATTTATTTGATCCCACGGAGCAGGTGTCCGCCCTGGCCCTGCCGTGGACAACGCTGCCCCTTCCCCTGGTGAGCTCTGAATTCCAGCCGCAGTTGTGTTTGGCAGTTAGCACTTGCAGCAGCTTTCTGTTTTCCTCCATTCTTCATCTGTGTCCCCTTTGTTTTGTATCCTTTTCTTCTTCTCCTTCCCCTGTTGTTTAATCTTGGATTTTCCATCCCACGGAGCAGATGCCAGCCCCCAACCCTTCTGTTGACAACAGCGCTTGCTCTCCCAGTCAGCTCCGTGTCTACTGCTGCTAACACACAAGTCCCCCATACCTTTCTTCTCGGCCCTCCTCCCTTTAATCCCCATTGCCCATATTCTCTGATCACACCGACGGGTGCCCCAGCCTCTGCCACCTCTGCATCCTGAAGCACCCACACCCGGCCCTCAACATTTCTGCTGCAGCTAGTACCACAGTCAACTTGGCAGGTAGCATGAAAACTATGCCACACAATTCCCTATCCCAACTCCCATTTTTATCATTTTCTTGTCAGATCTCCTCTCTCCCTTCCTCTATATTTTGTTTCTTTTTTTGGTCTCCACCTACCTCTCTCCCCCTGCCCAGCCGCCCACTGCTGTTCCCCTATCTTTTTCAAGTCAAGGGGAGCCAGTCAATCTGCACAGCTATACCCACCGCACCTGAGCACGACCACCCCCTCCAGCACCACTGTGTCACTGGACAATAGCAAGTGGCACCCAACACCTCCCAGCCAACCCTCAGAGGCTCTGCACAAACCGTGATCAGAGACTTACCCACTCCCACACTCCTCTTCACTACCAGCTCCACCTGGAGAGAGGTGTTGATTCACTGCTGCCAAACTAGTAACCTGAAGATGTGCTTTTCCTGTTGCCTGGATACATGAAAACAAAACAAAAATCAAGGTGAAACAAACCAATATACAGTCAATAAATTGATATAATAACACTAAAGTGCCTTAGAGATGACAGACAATTTCAGATCACGCGCGCACACACACACACACACACAGAACAAGATGGCTCAAACAAGTGACAAGAATACAGGACCAGAAAATTTCCTGAGGAACAAATGCTAGGGGAACAACTTAATAAGGAATTCAAAGAATAGATTCAGTGCATTCAACAGATTGAGAGAAATTTTGAGGAAACCAAAATCAAGGAAAACACAGACAAAAACATAGAATAATAATTTATATTCCTGTGTGCATGTATAAAAAAACTGATAAAATAAACAGAAAATCAGAAGACATACAGAACCACCAAATCGCTCTGCAGAAGATAAACACTAAAATTTTAGAAATAGATAATACATTCAAAGAAAAAATGGCATAGAAATGAATCAATGGAAGACAGATTAATGACCTTGAAGACAACCTTCCGGAATACTAATCTATTAGAGAAATAGCGAGAAAAAAGGAGTAAACAAATAATTAAGGTAGTTTACTATGTGACACACCCTCAAGGATAACTTATATGTGACAGGAATTCCAGAGCCGAAAGAGACCAAAAGAGCACCAAGACAACTGTCCAAGATTCGCCGGAAGAAAACTTTTGAATAGCATGAAAGATCAGAAGGTATGCCTTCGAGAAGTCCAATGATCCTGAGCAGAATATGGGATAGAAGAAAAATCCTCAAGACTTATCATAGCCAATGTTTCCAAAACCAAACAAAGAAAGCATCTTGGAAGCAGTTGGGGATAAATATTCACAAAGGTGGATAATCAATAAAACTAAGCTCTGATTTCTTCGTAGAAAACAAGCTGGCAAGAAAGTAATGAGATTACATATATAAAACCTTGGGGGGAAATTTCCAAACAAGGACGATATATCCAGGAGGACACTTCCAGATAAATAGGAATTAAGGGAATTTATAAACCAGACCAACCTTATAAGAAATGCTAAAGGAGTCCTTCAGACAAAGAATCAACTGGAGATTAACACACAGAACATCACCTGGAAATTAATCCAAAATATAGAAGTACCAAAAACAACCCCACCAGACTGGAAATATAGAACCATCTATGTCACTATTTAAGTGATTATAACTACAAATCAAAAATAGGGAATAACTGATATGACTACAGAATTTTCTCATGCCTCATATGCATTTGAAACTGGGACATGGAATAAGGAAAACCTAAGACTAATTTGAATTGATACATTTGAATTATGGTGTTGGTAGAGAATATGGAATAAATGAATCTGTTTTGGAGGCAGTATAGCCAGAATGCTCATTAGAAGCGAGGGTGGAGCGTATTCCCAAGTATTTTGAACATGCTATTGGGAGAGACCAATCTCTGAAAAAGGACACCATTCTTGGGAAATTAGAGGGCGAACAAACGAGAGAGAGCTCTGAATGAGATGGCTGGTAATGGGCTCAAACATGACAACGGTGGCAGCGGCAGGGGACTGGATAGTGTTTCACTCTGTTGTCCACACGGTCATTATGAGTTAGAGCTGATTCTACGGCACCTGACAACAACATACAAAACTAACAGCAAACATTCTATCCTTTTTCTTTTTTAACATTATTTTCAACAGAGGTAAATGGAAAGTATTCCCTTGTGAACTTGAACCAGGCACGGGTGCCCTTTATCCCCTTTCCTTTTGAATATTGAATGGGAAGTCTTAACCATGATCGTAAGGCAAGAAAGGGAAATGAACGGCATCCACGTTTTAAAGAATAAGTAAAACTCTCGCTACTTGCAGGTTACATAACCCTACATGTAGAAAATCCTATGGAGTCAAAAGAAAACAATTAGAATTTATGGAAGGACTCAGAAAAGAGGTAAAGTACAAGATGGATATAAACAATTTAGTGGGATTCCTCTACACTAACAAAAGCAACTAGGAAAAAGGAATCATGAAAACAGTACTATTTGCAAGTACTATGCAAAAGATGAAGCACTTAAGAATAAATCTAACCAGATGCAAAAAATGTGTACAAAGAAAACTATAGCACACTGTCATGGACCTTGTGATAGTAATCAAATATATAACCCACTACACCACCAGGTATCCCTACAAGAAACCAAAAGAGATCTATGTAATTGGAAAAACATACCCTGCTCACAAGTAGGAAGACAACGTTGTGAAAATGTCAATGCTATCTGCAATCCCAATCCAGGTTCCACTATCATACTTTAAACAGATGGATATTAATCGCCAACTTTATATGGAAAGGCAAGAAGCCCTAGAGAAGCAAAGTACTATTAAAGAACACAGCCATGGTAGTTCAAGCAGCGTGTTTGAACAGCAAGTGTAATGACAGACACACAGACAGACCCACGGAACAGAACTGAGAACCTCAAAGTGCATCCATCCACTAATGGACAACTGATCTTTTGATGAACTGATCTCTATCTGATCATTATCTTTGATAAAGGTCCAAAGCTCATTAAATGTTCCTGGAAAAAATTGAATATCTATTTGTAGATAAATGAAACTGAATACATATCTCACACCATATAAAAAACTAACTCTAAATGTAAATGTAAACCCTAAAGCTATAAAGATCATCAAAGGAAAAAATACATAGAAGCAAACCTGAGGACATTATCAAACATAACTAGAAATGCACAAACAGAAGTCAAACTAGATTCCTTGGGCCTTCTAAATTTTAAACACTTGTGCACACGAAGAAAAGTTTACTCACAGAATCATTCTTTGAAGGTTACCAGGGGAAGGGAAGGTAATGACTAACTAGAAGTTAGTAATGTATTAACTTGGGTTAAGGGGAAGGCAAAATACAGTAAGGGGAGGTCAGCACAAAGCGATCATGGTAAGAGAATACAATCGGAGAAGCACAAGAATTAAAGGCAATAAAGGTAAATACTACACCTACATGGTCCTGAAATAACAGTAATAATATGAGTGCATACATAGGCAGATACAGTAGAGGTGCAATAAAGGGGGTGAGAAGGCAAATGCCAATACACTCATCTATTTATTTAGGTTTAACAGAGATTTTTTTCCCTGCTTTAACTTTTATTAACTATTCTGTTAAGCCTAATTTACTCCTCAACCATAAATTTTTGCTTTTTCCGTTTATTCTGGGATATCGGTGCAGCCTCCTCTTCTGGTTCAGGAACAATTTGTTCCCTTTCAATAAGGATCATGTCAACATGGCAGGGGAAGCTCATGGCTGGATTGATCCGACTATGAGCTCTGTGAGTCTGTCTGCACATCTTGGGGGCTGTGTTCACCTGGATGGATGTGCTTAATGACCAGAGAATCCACATCTAAACCCTTCAGTTCAGCAGTACTCTGCATTTTAATCATGTGCAGCAACAATTCAGCACCCTTTTGACCTTGGGTCCAACCCCACTGTTTGGCCTGGGCACATACACCATCTCCACCATTGGGATGTCGGGAAGGCACACACTGACTGCTTCTGCAAAATGACATCTTTCAAATACTCGGTGGCTTTCTGGATATGCATACCCTTGATGGCCCAGGCAGTTTCATGGGTGTTCTTAAAATGGACTCAAAGATTTGACCCACTTGATTTGCATGATTTTGTGGGTTTTTTTGGTTTATCAAGTGAATAGCAAACCATTTTGGCAGCTCACCTCAGGCCGCTCTGGGAAGAGGAAGAGTGGTTGATTCTGGGAGAATTCGAGCTGTTTCTACATGTGTATTTACATATGCTGCAAATATATTCACAAATGTAGTAGCATGTACAGGGGCAAAGTTATGAAAACTTTGTAGACATAATCAAACATCTTAAGGGAATGAGTCACTGGACCCAAGGGCTCAAAACTATATTCTGGGGGGGGGGCACTAAAATCAATGGGTATAATGTACTGTACAAAAACAATATTCTACAACCTACTTTGATGAGTTCTGGTTTTTTTTAAACTGTCAGGGGCCATCTAAGGCACGGTTGCTATCTCCTTGTCTAAAATAAACCAATTTCCATCCAGTCAAATTTGGACTCATAAGGACCTCACAGGGCAGAGTACAACTGATTCGTAGGGTTTATAGGGCTATATACTCTTTTAGAAAGTCGACTACCGTATCTTTGTCCAGCGAAGGAAGCATCAGTGGGGTTCGAACACCCACCTTTGGGTTAAGAGGATTCGCAGCAGATGAATTAGTTATTGCGCCACCAGAGATCCTTGGAAAAGTTGTGGGTATAGGGCGGGGGTGTGGTGGGTGGGAGGTAAAGGGGTGTGGTGAACCTGGAGCTGAAAGGAGGGCTCCTGCACCCTTGTCAGCCGCAAGGTGGCACTGCTTTAGTGCACCAGACAAACCCAGAGACCCAGGTGCCCCGTGCTACCCGCCGGCTTAGGCAGGAGGCACAGACACCCACCACCTCCGCCCCATTGCTCTTTGGGCGCAGGTCCTGCTGGGCCCGGGACTCCAGGGAGGGCGATTAGGTTGGGTTCCGAAATCCCCCAGGTCCTG
>NW_022103896.1:79378120-79380755 GCF_000313985.2 Echinops telfairi | reverse complement strand
GGTAAAGTTGCAAATGTTAGCATTACAACTAAACAAACTAATTTTCCTAATCTGATATTATTGACAAAATGAGGATCTCAGATGTACTTAAGCTTCAATTGCATGTTTTTACACATTTATTTGTACATGACTATGGGAAGGTCATACATATACACAGAATTGTAGAAAAGTACTTTGTACTTCAGAAGGCCATTTTTACTCACATTTGCCCCAGAAAAATCTAAATTAACTGCATTTCAGGATCAAAGAATGGTGATGCTGTCCATTTTAATAAATGAACACACCACTACTACCAAATGCCCTTGCCACCACACCGCACAGGTCACAGACTCTCGGGCAGCTGAGAGTGCTGTCCTCTCGCTCAGGGCCTGGATTTCCCCCAGGCCAGCGCAGCGTGCTGGGTGGCTGGCTGCGGACTGGACAAAGCAGTTTAACGGCCCCACCTCCTATCCATGGGCACTCCTCACTTCATAATGCTGCAGCGATCAAGGCATGCCGGTGCAAGCAAACAGAGCTAGCTAGCCCTGGACGTTCTGTTCCCCAAAGCAGCACCCAAGAGCCAGAGTCGAAGATCCTTTCCCCAGGACATGACCTTCTGCTGCTCAAGTGGCGAGAACAACATTGGAAAGGCGAAAAAACACACATGCAGACATGCAGGGCTGCCGACAAGCCCTGTCATTATGGTAAATGAGGGAATGCCTTGCTCTGGTATCTGAATTCTGTTTTTGCACAAGTGAAAAATTTCAATCTCTCTCACGACTGTGTTAGTGAAGGCAATGATGGACATCTTCCAGCTACTGCCCTAGCAAAGGAGAGGGAGCTGTAGCTACAGAAAGGGGCTGCTCTAGCTGCAGGCTGGGGCTGGGTGCACCTCTCGCAGCTGTCTCCCACTTCCTTGGGGACACTTCCCCAATCTAGCAACAAAGGATTTCCTGGTACTCTGCCCCAAACTTCCCTTCTTCTAGAGTTACACTGGGCTAAAGACCTCGTTACATGCTGTAGGGATGAGATTCGCCCCTTTTAAAAAAGGATTATAAGGCTACAATTTAGTCAAGGGCTAGTTCCATTTTCCGTCCAAAGCACAGGGCACTGAGGGCTGAAGTATATTGCCCCTATGAGTCCGACAAGGTGTGAGCTGCCCTGGCACCGAAGGCCTTCCTCTGTGGGTGGGCTCAAAAGAAAGACAGGCTCAAAAGCATTGGGGAAAATTGGCGTTGGGGAGATGGCAGCCCCACAGGCCATGTGTTCCTCCAGAAAACAACCTGGGTGCGTTCACGGAGCAGTATGGGCAGTGCTTACCCTTCTCTGTGCCAAGCCCGTGGCATGCCTCTTCAGCAGTCCCTTCACCCTTCAGCCATCACAGCTCAAGAGACAGTGCTTGGGGAAGCACTCCTTGTCTTAGGGCGACCTGGTCTCAGTGACCAGCTCAATGACAGGAGGACAGGGGGCGTGACCCCAGAGCCCGATTAGAGAGATGCCCCAGCTTTGCCTTGCTGGCTTTCAGGACACAGGCCCAAATCTGCGAGGGGGGTCTGTGTGGGGCTTGAGGCCAAAGCACTCAGTATTCGGGACCGAGAGCAGCACAAGCAGCCGAATGAGTGACTGACCAAGCTTAGTCCTGAGACACGTGGTTGTAACAAGCACAACAGAGATGGGCAGACCCTGTGCAAACTACAGCGGTGTATCAGAATGCACGTGCCAGCCACAAAGCTGAGATGGCTATTCTACAGCAAATATTATCCGGGACCGTCTGGAATCTGAGCCTGGCCTGAGGTCCACACAGCATGTAACCCTGTTGTTGTTTTTTTCCACCGGTGAGGAAGCATGGTGCTAAAGATCAAGCCTATTTACTGTAATGTGTTTAGTAAAGACTTATAGCTTCCTTAGTGGAAAAAAAGAAAAGGTTTAGTAAGCGAATGGCTAGTCATGATGGGTCACTGCTGTGTAATTGGTAATTGCTGTGTAAATATATATAGTATTATTCTTTTAAAAAAAGTTATTCCAGATTCCTTAATCCTCAAACCAAAAAAGTGGTTTGAATGGTGTTAAAAAAAAGTGAGGAGGCATAGTCAACTAGAAATGGACTTGTAGTCTTTAGTGACAAAAAAGTTCATCTCAAAAAGGGAAAAAAAGATTGGTTAGAGTACATGACTGTGCAGTGTGGTAACTGGCTTCATGCACGATGCGGACAGCAGTTCAGCAGGACCTGTCACTCATACCTGGGAGCTTGGAGGCTGACGTTGAGGAAACAGCACCGAGCCTCAGTGACTGGGTCTGGAAGGGGAGTGCGGGCTGGTGCAGATGAGCAGATGATGATACAGAGCTAGGTATTTGGTCCAGAAGCCCATTTTGCCCGAGGAAGAAGGGCCAGGTTTGCCAGCTTTGCAAATTTGCATGTGTGATATGTAGGCGTGATAGATGGCCCAGACTTTTCTACATTCATTCAAGGTAAAAGTATGAAGTTCTGAATTTTAAAAAGTCAGCAAACTTTTTTTTTTCCTTTTAGTGTCAGGTTTGACAATTATAGTCTTCAGTAATCACCTATGAATGGGCCTTATAAACATATTGGGTAAGATCTTTTTTCTGTACCTCTACATGGCCATATCCACATACTCACACTAGTAAACTTGAATGC
>NW_022103896.1:79375323-79376832 GCF_000313985.2 Echinops telfairi | reverse complement strand
TAATATGCATAAAAAAACCAAGCCATAGCAAGATAGGCGATCAGTGAGAACACATCGATGGCAACAAAAAAGGAAATTTATTACCCATAGAAGAATAAATTAATTAAAAGAAAAAATTTAAGCAGAAAGAAAATCTCGTATATAGATCAAGGTCTGATTTTTTATCTCTAGGCATGTCCTTCAGTCAGGACCGATGGAGTACCATGCTCTGACCCCGAGTCTGCCCTTTGTACTCCCTCAGGGGCTCTCTGCTCTGCTGCCACGGTTGCTCTGCCGCATGGTTTTTATGCTTTGCCTCAGTGTCTCAGGGTCAGCCTGGGCCAGTTCTGACACTAAGTCTCCAGTGTTGTCCCCCTTAGAGCCAGGGGCCATCAAGGGACGGCGTGTCTTGTGGTGGGATCAGCCATACTGTCCACTCTGTCCATTGGCTGTTCAGAGCAGGGATAATTTTGCTTTCTTAAGGGCCAAGGAGACAAAGCCCGGTTCTCTCTCACTGCGATGTGACTGGTGAGAACTGCCGTGTCCACTCCAGCCAAGTCTGTGCTGTGACTTCCGCAACTACAGCTTGGTGACATGAGATTTCGGGCATCAAAGTCAGCACTCACATATCTTGACCCACCACGGTGCAGTTGCTCCAGCATTGGGGAAAGTCCCAGTTTGGTCCTTTGCATTTGGGTGAGTGTAGAGTCTCAACCAGAAAACTGGCCCTGACTGAACCTCCTCCTCTGTCTACACGAAGGCCTCTCTCTATACACATAGGAAGCAGCTCCGAGGCCAGTTCCTTTTGCTGGTCAGGTCTGGAGCTGTGGGAATCTACCGTAAGTAAAGCTGGGTAGGGCGTGAAACTCTGGGCTCAGTATGTAACTACATCCTACAGGACAAAACCCAGACACCAGAGCCCGCATGAGGGAACACCAGGCCTCCTCCTCTGACACACGTGCTCACAGGAACACACACAGGACTGGAAGAGCCCATGGCAACAAGCCCAGAAAGTGCCCTGAAGCCAAGTCGGTGGTGACGGATGACAGGCACAAGAGAAGCCTGTCCAGAGGGGTCTGAGAAGAGGCCTGTGGCATTAGAGAAAAGCTCAGAGAGCTGTCATGCACTGGATAAGAGAGGCTTTGCCTACGTACATCCAGATCTTGAGTTGTATACCCTGCTCCTTAATGAACTACTTAATGTAGGTATTGTCTGTGACTTTTGGTTGGCTACTGCACTGGATTATCAAACCCAGAAAAGTCGACAATATTATGATCTGATGGGAGGGACCACTGGTGTCAGAACTGATAAGGAAGTCTGAATTATATAGGTGTATCTGGCCTCCACCTCAGAGGGATGAGCCTTGGGCTGGTCTCAGTACATATTGTCCCAGGAGATTACAGGTTCAGACGATATTGCTACTGGCCCTATTTCACTTTTGGATGACCACTGGTGTAGATGGATGAAAGAGTATGAGAAGCTGACCACACAAGGCCCGCAGCCTGCACTCGATGGTGGTTCTCTTGAGCA
>NW_022103896.1:79367982-79375223 GCF_000313985.2 Echinops telfairi | reverse complement strand
GGTCAGGACACTGGAAGGGCTGGGCGGTCAGACTAGAGGGGGTGAGCCTGCACCCTCCTCAAGGGTGGCTAACTGCAGAAGGAAGGAAATATTGCTCTGTAGTGAGCCTTGCTGTGGCCTCCTAGGAGTAAAGAAGTCTCACGCACAAAGCAGGCATGTTCAAAAGACCCAAGAGGTGAAGTCTGGAACCACTTATCTTCTGTTTTCCGGATCATGGGTCAGGCATATGCACTCCCCGGGCAGCTTCCTCCTCTGCTCCGGAGAGTCTTCTTAGAGTTGGACTTAGAGCTGAAGGCAAGACCTCAGCTCCCCAGCCCACAAGATCTGCATGTGGTGGACATAGAGGAACAAGCAGGTGGTCAGCACATTGATTCTCACCAGGCCTCTCTCGCTGTCCACATGGTGGGATGAGGAGAAGGACCGTGGGCAGAGGCTTCAATGTTCATGGAGCACCTGGAGATGGAGGGACAGTCCAGGAAGACCTGCAGGCGTGGACTGAGAGCAGAAGATGGGACGCCACGGGAGCATTAATGATGGTAAAATTTCCCCCCGCTGCAATAAGGACCAGATAGGCTACCCGTCCCAAGAGTTCTAAATGCTATGAGGCACTGAGACAGAAAGGGGGTTTTGTTCTCAGCAGTCATGTTCCTGAGAAGGCCAGAAGATGACTGCCTTGGCAGGTCCTAGAGGACAAACTTTAAGGAACCCTGCTTGGGCTGTGAAGTGTAAGGTCAAATCTCCCTGCCACTCCAAGGGAGAAAGTGGAGAAGGACAGCCCCAGGAGCAGTGCTACCCTACCCTTCAGGGTCACTAGAAGTCAGACTTACCTTGATGGCAGTAGCTTTGGGCTTATAAAGACAAATAAGAGCTCAGAGCCAGTCACTGCCTGACAGGTTCTCAAAAGAAGAAGGACAGGCAAAGCCCAGCAGATGAGCTGAAGCCCCACTAAGGCAAGGGGACTCCAAGCCCCCACCCCACTCTGCCTGAAAGGCAAACTTCTTTGGCATCACCAGCCTGCACACTCCAAACTGCTCCCCTGTAGGCTGTTGATGCACCATATGCTGCTCTTCTGTCTTCAATGTAGTCTAGCCATGAATTGATACTCAGGATCATCTGTCCTTTGCTTCTGAACAACCAGAATGCAATAAACATGGTGCTTCCTGTCCGTCACATGCCAAAGCCATCTGGGGGCCCAGAGAACTGACTCAGATGGGAGGGCAGTGTCCCTGGTACCCAGCCACAGGCCAGTCATCCCAGGGGTGGTGCATGCGAGGCTGGGCAGGGAGGGAATGTCTGCTCCTGTCACCGTTGACTGGCTCTGTGGAAGTCTTCCCCACTTTCTTTCTTTCTTTTTCTTTAAAAATCATTGTATTGGGGGCTCTTACAGCTCTTATAACACTCCATACATCGATTTCTCAAGCATATTTGCACATATGTACAAAACATTTTCTACTTGAGCCCTTGGTATAAGCTCCTCCTTTCCCCCCTCCCTCACCCTCCTACCCTTGTGTATCCTCGATCAACTATAAATTATTGTTATTTTCATATCTTACACCATCTGCTGTCTCTCTTCACCCACATGTCTGTTATTCATTCCCTTCAGGAGGGGGACACTATATATCTAACCTTGTGATGGGTTCCCCCTTTCTCCCCCTTCTCCTCCCAGAGCATCTCCCTACTTGCCTAATATTGCTACTCTCACTACTGTTCCTGTGGGGTTTATCTGTCCTGAATCCCATGTGTTGAGAGCTCTTATCTGTACCAATGTGTGTTATCTGGTCTAGCCAGATTTGTAAGGTCGAACGGGGTCATGGAGGTGGTGGTGGGGCAGTCATTCAGGAACTGGAGGAATGATGTGTGTCTTCTCAAGTCTTCCCCACTCTCAAAGTGACAAGACAACGAAGCACCCACCTCCTTATTGACTTTTGTTTTGAGTTTTTCTTTATTCTCTTGACTAATAATAATGAACAGAATTTGGGGCCCCAAACCACTTCAAAGTGCCTCTTTTCTTTGTTCACTATACAAGGAGCGGCAAGAAACACCAAGAACCCCTGTTTGTAAGTAGGTATGATTTCTCCATCTGCCAAGCAGACCTCTAGCTCCTCCCCCTGTGGGCAAGTGAGCCTGAGGTGGTAGACATTGTGCTTGTTGCCCGTGCCCTGGGGACTGCTGACTGAAGCTCTCCACCGGACTCTGCAGCCTTTTCCGTGTGTTCTGGGCTCTGCTCCCATCTCCCCTGGCCACACCGGTCACAGCAGGCCGTGAAAAGCAGTGCTGTCATCCGCATCTGCTATCGTGCCTACTGGAGAGGGAGGATGGCCCTACCTCCCATCGATCGATTCAGAGCTCCTTAAGAGGTAAGCCATGATGGATTGTTGCTAATGAAAAAATACATAAAAAGAAAGCTTCTGCACTTACCTGCAATATCACCATTTAACCAAGTATTTTCATGTTTGTTTCATCTTTTGTTGAGACATAGTCATGTTAAATAGCCATCAACAAACTATACATGGAACATCCCACTCTACTTGTTTTAGGTTGCTCAAAGTATTACTTCACATCGCTTGCTGATATTCCATTGAGCGGCTATATTGTAGCGCACTTGACCTTTCCCATCACTGGACAGTTAAGATTCCACATTGTGTGAGTGCAGTAATGGATATCTTTGGATCTAATGTATTTTCTGTACTCAAACCTTCTTCGTGGGGTAAATTCCTGAAAGAGAAATTACTGTGTCAAGAAGAACGAGTATTGATGTTACTGTTCTGTGCCATTGAGTGTGTGTCAACTGATGAAGACCCTGTAGACAACAGAATGAAGCACGGTCTGGTCCTGAACTGTGCTCACAATGTGAACCCATTGTTGCAGCCGCTATGTCAGTCTATCTGGTTGAGAATCTTCTTCCTCTGTGCTGATCTTTTTAGAAAGTGTTTCCTTAAAGGACTTTCTGGTTTATACCGTCACCATAAATGCACAGCATACTAGTTCCACTATACTGTATGCTGTCGTCTTGAGCATCTCTCCTAAATACAAACAGTGGTGTTGCTGATTTTTCAACCAATTCCAACTCATTGCTGTCGAGTTGATGCCGATTCTTATCAACCGACTCTGTAGGACAGAGTAAAACTGCCCCTGGGGTTTCGGAGGCTGTAAATCTTTATGGGAGCAGACAGACTCACCTTTCACCCACAGGATGACTGGTGAGTTCAAACTGCTGACCGTTTGGTAGGCAGCGTAATGCGTAACTCTGTGCACCATCTGGGCTCCCTTGCTTGTCTTTGCATTTCATAGAGAAAGAGGAGCCCTGGTGGGGTAGTGGGTTACACATTGAGCTGCTAGCCCCAAGGTCAGCAGTTTGAAACCATCAGGCCCTCTGTGGAAGAATGATGAGGCTTTTCGCTCCCATAATGATTTGTAGTCTCGGAAACCCACAGAGGCAGCTCAACTCTGTCCTACGGGGTCACCGTGAGTTGGAATCCACTTAGTAGCAGTGGATTTGTTTTTTAAAAATAAGGAATGGTCGACATTTTTATTTGCCTGTTCATAACATATCTTCTTATGCGATTTCTTGGCTGGTGGCCTTTATCAATTAGTTGGACACCACACAATGTAACTTTTATCCGTATTGTTTTCTACAGATCCCTCTGGGATTGCCTTATTATAGTTAATGCTTAAAGATTTTCAGTTTTTGTTTTTACCCTGACACTTGCACATAATGGGGGATGTATGAGAGAGGAAGAGACACAGAGAGTCTGCTGAAAAGTCCCTGTTGTCCCAAACACCACAGTCAGTGGAGAAGATTGCTGAGAGGACCTTCAGCTCAGCTCAGTCCAGAAGGGAAGGGAGGAGGCAGAGGGCCCCGGGCAGCACAGCGCACACACCAGGCCCATGCACCAAGGAGAGAGAGATCCCAGGCCATTCAGGGACTTGGTGGAGATTTTAGCCTGGAGCTTGGCAGGAAAGAGACTGCAGCGAAGAATTTAAAGCAGGAGGTTGAGATGGTCCGATGATCCTGGGTATGAAGTATTGCAGCTATCATTGAGATAGCTAATCTAGCAAATCTCAGACCAGCCGTGGTTGAAAGCGATGAGATTAGAAATGAGAAGAAAAAGTAAGACATGGCCCGAGTTCCCAGAAAAACAGAACTGTCAGCCTTCCCATTTGGCAGCAGTGAGTTGCATTCCCACTAGAACAAACATTAGGAGAACATGTAGCTATAGAGGATAAAAGGGAATTATGTGAATGGAGTCGGCTTGGTTTATTAAAATGTATTCATGCAGCGCATACTTGAATGGCGTTTAAAGAAGTGAAAATAATAGGTCTTGATTTGGAAAATGCTACCACAACTAATGACATTGTCCTTGCAAATCAAATCCAAAGTGGGTCAAAGGGATGAAAAAGGAAAGTCACTAATAGGCTTTAATGCATTCAGCAAGGAGTGTTTGCTACTTCACAACGGGCAGACACATCAGTGGGCTCATAGGGGAAACGAGAGCCTGGATGTGCATAAACTCAATGATGATCTGAGCCATTGCTCAAAACCACCCCACCCGCCACTGTCCCCACCACAATGCGGCTGTGCCCCAGCAGAAGGCCTGGTTTCCAGCAGCGCTGGTTAGAATGTCCAAAGATTTCATTAAAACTAGACTTCTACCAAATCAAAGTGCCTTCCTCCCTATGATATGTGTGGGTGCTAATCGAATTTATAATTATATGGGATTAGGCAACTTCCCTCCCATTAGGGAACAAGCCGAGAAGCGGGTTGAGAAAGGTATTTCATCGAGCGCCACACATCACTTCCCTTCTGGCAACCTGACACAGATCCCAAGAGCAGGCTGGGAAGCGTACATTAAGTTGCTAGTATCTGGAGCATTCACTTGATGCTCGTTGGGAGGTAAAACAGCCTTTTCGTCCCATTCTGAGTGCTGTGACACCCCTTCATCCATTGGCTGTGAGAAAGCCTTTACGTTGCTTGCTGGTCTCTGTAGAGAAAGACCCTGTGATTCGGTTGGGGAAAGGGGTATCGCCTGCTTTCTGAAATATCTTCTTCAGAGTGTTCTTGCCAAGGGCCCTCTCAGTAGGGAGAGCCCCCTCTCCCCAGGATCCTCTGCCCCTTTGGTGGCTACATTTGGCCAGAGCCCGCTGGCTTGGCCCTGGGCCCTTAAATCTCACAGAACGTCTTCCTCCAGTAGCCTTTCCCTCTTACTTAAACCCTCCACCCCACCCCCTACTTCCTGACTGAAAGAAGAAGTCGGGGCTCTGAATTTTTTTCTTCTGTCAAAGGGGACAGCACTTGTCCCTCTCCCAGTGGAGGGATAATTACCAGCTACCAGGGCAGAGCTTCGGGCTTTAGGATAAGAAGTGATCAAGCAATGGCAGCAGTGGGGAGATGCGCTCCCCAGAGAAGAAACCCCCAAGGTTTCTGCCTGCCCTGGATGAGTTTCACCGATGGGGGCCCGGTGGCTCAGTGACCTCAGCCCTTGGTCCCTTGAGGACTCTGACCTTTAGGAGAATGATCCATCTGGCTGGCCTCCAGTGTCTACCAAAAAGGGGGCCTAGACACTGTCGCCACTGCCCCCGCTGCAGAGCAGCCTCTGGGTGGGCTGGGGGCAGCGCAGGCCCTGCAGGGAAAGCTGCTTTAAAATGGGCGAGGGTTCCCAATCGGCCTGCATGCTCCCCTCTGTGAAAATCAGGACCCCTTGAAGTAGCCAGTGGCCTGTGGTTGAGGCAACACTGACTGCCTGCCTGTGTCCCAAAGAGCCTGCACCTCCACCCTCCGGGTGTGACTGCTACCCTTCCCAACGGGGAGGTGACACCCACGGAGGGGTAGGTGCACATGGCATTTAGTGCTTCTGAATTATGTACAAACTAGTATCGTGTGTGTGATTATGACGTGCTTCATTTTTATGCAGCGTCTACGAGAACAATTAGATGAATATCAAACATAAGCTCTTGAGAGTTCATCTTTACAGCTATCCAAGCACCGTTGCTTTTAGTGCAAGCTTATTTACCATATTACTAACATTTATTACTAATGTTAAGCCCCTACCTACGTCTAATTATGAACAGTTTTCACTGGTGTACACTACCCTTATCTCATTTATCCCGCCCGGACACACACATACCAGTCTTATAAGGTCCGTCTTATTCCCATTGGACAGTGAGGCCCCTGGGACCCAGAGCCGGGCCATATGCCTGGTGTGCAAGGTCTCTCAACTCTCTCTTCTGGCTCCAGCTCCAGCACCCTCTACTTGGTCAGATCAAACACCAGTGATCCAGGGCTCACGGGTCAGGACTTTCATGGTTTTAAGACAAAATGCCATGTGTGGGTGTGAAGGTAACTAACTCTCCCACAGTAAAACTCTATCCCCACTGTCACCCCTGCAGACCATCCTACCCAGGCTTCCAGGACCAGGGCCTTTCCAGGGCTGGAGCTGGCCTGTAACTCTGAGCTGAACACCACTGACACAACTGGCCACCCTTTCCCAAACCTCAGGACCCGAGGGGCAGCTCAGGCCACCTGAAGCCATCTGGTGCGCTAGTACATATTTACTGACTTATAATGAGAGGCTTAGAACTTTGCATGACCAGAATCTTTTGGCCTGTGTACAGTGCGGTGCTGTTATCCATGGCTCCATGATCCTTTTGGTCTGGCTCCGGGTCTTGTTCACGATCCTCGAGGCTTTCCCAGGGCCCTCTTACAGGAAGTGTCTGCCAGGGACTCCCCACTTTCTCTTTCAGGGAAAGAGCAAAGGTAAACACAACAGTTCCTGACAACACACGGGTCAAACAGAATGAGAAAAGCGAAAGTGCGTGAAAGGACCGACCGACCGCATCACCGGTGGCATCGACCTGCCACTTAGAAGACGGGGGGCACAGAGAACAAGAGCTCTTCGACTCCACAATAGGGCATGGCCACCCAGCCAGAGCTTCTCTGGGTTAGAAATTCTGTTCTTTCCATGCATAACACCGCAAGACATTTTAGTTTTAGCCACAGCCAAAAAAAGAGAAGAAGCTGTTTTCTGGAGACTTGGCTGTAAGTACAGAAGAGAGCCGAGGGAACGTTGGACAAGTGGGGAGGGTCTTTCATGATAAACGAAGTAACTGCCACGGCAGTGGGATGGAACTAATCTGATGAAGATTTGAAACTGAAGAGCTGATGCAGATAGCAAGAATCAGGCCCTGCCATGCTGGCGAGCGCAGTCCACGTGATGATGTGACAGGGAGGCAGGCAGGGGCGG
>NW_022103896.1:79363824-79367506 GCF_000313985.2 Echinops telfairi | reverse complement strand
CCTGAACCTTTTTTTGAGCAGCCGTGAATTTCAACTGTTCACCATTTGCCCTCCCCAGGGCCTGCTCTCTATCTCGATCCACAACCATTAAGCATCTCTAGTACACAATGTTATGTGCCTCTCCTTCTGCCGCCGGAAGTGTCCATGAGTTTGAAATCATGATTGTTGGCCATCTAAAATGTTCTAACATTATCTGAAGCAGAGCGCTGTGACACACTGAATACCCTTTTACTTAAAAAGAAAAATACCATGTCCTTACTCTACAGGGGTGCTCCAGATTGAGTGAAATGGGGCTTAAAGACAACTGAGAACAAAGCCTTAGCCACATCCACAGTGGTTGCCACCCCAGAGGCAGTCCCCACAGCACAGTGACCTGTGTGGGTACCCCTGACCCACCTAGAATAAAGCTCCCTTTGTAAAACGACAGCTAACTCACAGAGCAACCACAGCTTTCCTCGAGCTGACCAGGGCGAAGAGGATGGTGTGCAAGTGCACATCACAGGTGCTGGTGGGTTCTGGCAGAGTACAAACAGCAGCCTTTAGGAAGAGCTCTTCCTACCAAACAACCAGAATACTTGTGATCAGATATTGGGATCCAGAGGACAGGGGGCAGAGGGAACTGTTGCCCAAAGTGAAAAACAGGAGGATTATACCCTAGAGCAGGGGTGTCATAAAATGTCATGAGGGAATTGTGTGTACGGTATTGCCTCTATCTTCCCTAAGTGCTATTTTCTTCATAACAATTTTTTATATTTTCATTTTATTTCAGAGCATTGTGGGCCACAAAAAATTACCTTGGGGGCCACATGTGGGGGACACCCCTGCACTAGAGAGCTGAAAGCACATCCACACAAACACCTGCACATGAATGCTCACAGTGACATGACTCATACTAACAAAAAAGTAGAAACAGCCCAATGTCCATCAACAGATGAATGTAACTAAACTGTGGTGTATCCACACAATGGGATTGTTAGTTGGCTATAAAAAGGACACGTGCTACAACACAGATGGACTGAGTAAACACGGTGCTCAGAGAAAGAACTCAAGCCCAAAAGGACAAAAGTTGTAGAATTCCTTCTGCGCTCAGACCAGCTATCCGGTCCTCATGCCGGGTGGCTAGGAAGCGCCTGTTGTCAGACTCATAGGAGCTTGGATTGGTCGGCACCTTGCTAAAATTCATAGCTGGGATAAAAGAGTTGAAGCCCGTTGACTTGGAAAGCTCTTCATTGGTGGGCTGAATGCAGAAACAAATGAGAAAGCCCCGGAAGCAGTACTTGGTGAATGCTGTACAGACGAATCGTGGAAGTGCTCCTGATGAAAGGACAAGAACACTAAGAAATCGAGAGGGTTTGCCTTGAAAGCCCAGCAGAAGCTAAAGATGTAGCCCGACATATGAACCAGAGGTCCTTAGATGGAAAAGCTACTGAGGACGAACAAGTCACTACACCCACGTTTGAAAGTGGTAGATGTGGAAACACACCACACCTTCAAGAAGCAAAGTCCCCCGGCCCCAGAGGTCTTTGAGGTGGAAGAGGGGGCAATAGAGGAACCAGGGGGACCTTTCACGTGGGAGGCATATGAATGATGGTGGCTATTCAACGGATTTTCACATGCGTTCTCCCAGGGGACTGCCACCAGGAAGTGGAGGGCCGCCTCCTGAAAGATCAGCTCCTTCGGGACCAGTGCGCAGCAGCAGTGGAATGGGAGGGAAAGTCCCACTGCCACGTGGAACAGAGTTACGAAGACCCACGACGAGGGACCCCCTGCCTTCCCACAGATAATTTTGCTTGTCCCCAAGAGATGGTGATAGTCTACTAAAGACAGCTATTCAAGCAGAGATTACCCAAATTCTTGTGATGTGAGAGATTATGCACCACCACCAAGAGTTGATACGGATCATAATTGTGGTCCTTCTGGTTCATGTGATGACTATTCATCCAGAGGCTGCAGTGATCGAGATGGCTATGGTCCTGGTCATGAGGATTCAGAGCATCCAAGTTCAGGCCTCAACAGAGATCCCTATGACAACGAGGATAACTCATATAGTGCTCCTCCTTCACCAGCCCCCGCCCCCATCATGTATATCTATATATCTCTCTCTCTATATATAGGTTCATACAGCAAGAAGGTATATAATAGCTAATTAGTCCACTTTGCAGTACAGAGGGTTCAGTTCAACTTACTTTCACGGAACAATCAATATACTGGAAGTCCTTCAACTCACGTTGGCTTTCATATAGCAAACCATCTTAAATATACAAATGAAATACAAAAATCTAATGTGATTAATTAGGCAAAACAAATAAAAGCCATAATAGCAAGGGGAGGAAATATTCAAGAACTAGAGGATAGTTATGAGGTTCATCAGTGCCATACTGCACCCTGGATTTATCATCCCTCCCATATGGCCCTCTGGGAGGGATTGTCCAATGATCTAACAGGTGGGTTTTGGGTCTCCGCTAAGTTCACACCCCTTCACACAATTCCCCATCATCTCATAGTGGAAGCAGTCTCTAGGAGATTGCAGCAACTCCATGGGATGGATATGGTGGAAGCTGAGACAGTTACTCCAGTACTTGAAGTACTCTCGACCCAAGGGGTCGTGATGGGGTTAGCAGACAAGCAAAAGGGCTTCCCCTCTATGGAAAGGGGTTAGCTTCCTCCATGTAACTCCTAATACACTTCAAGCTTTGGAGCTCCAAAAGGGGCTTTCGAAGAAGCTGATCAAAGAAACAAATAAAAAAATGGAAACTATTCTGTCATAACTACTCATGGACTATTAAGGAGAAACTGTGTTACTTTAAAAAAATTCCCGTTTTAAGGTCTCCATAATTTTTATGTTCCTGTGAGGAAAAAACAAACAAAACCTATTTAATTTTAGTTGGTTTTATGACATTGCTTTCAACAAGCAAATGTTAAATGAGTAAGAGTTCACTGTGGACTCGTGTTGTAATTCTCTTAAGTGTCCCTTAAGGTCACTTCCTATCCGATTCTTCCCAGTAAATGAAGCAACAACATTAAGTCTTCCATAAACATTTAGCCATCTAAAATGGAGAGATGAATGAATATGTCTCCCTAAGTGAGCTAGATCTTTTAGGGTGTCTTCAAAGTGAAATCTCAATATTCTGGGTGAAAAACCTGAGCTCAGCTGCTCATACCAGTCCACGCAGTCAACCCCAAACAGAAGGTCAGGCTGGCCAACGCGCTGCCTTTCTGCTGTTGCCTTGCTGCTCTGCACTTCCCTGTCCCCCTTCCCTCACTGAGTCCATTTAACGTGTGTATTAAACAACGAACAAACCGAAACTGCACTTACTAACAGCAGGTGGATGCTGACCCTTTGGGACCCTATAGGACAGGCGGAAATGCTTCTGTGAGGTTCCAAGATTGTGATTCTTTTTAAAAATTTTTTTTTTACAATTTTTAAAAATCATTTTATTAGGGGCTCATACAACTCTTATCACAATCCATACATATATTAATTGTGTAAAGCACATTTGTACATTCATTGCATTCATCATTCCCAAAACATTTCCTCTCCACTTAAGCCCCTGGCATTAGGTCCTCATTTTCTCCCTCCCTCCCCGCTCCCCTCTCCCTCATGAGCCCTTGATAATTTATAAATTAGTATTTTGTCATATCTTGCCCTGTCTGACGTCTCCCTTCACCCACTTTTCTGTTG
>NW_022103896.1:79361343-79362784 GCF_000313985.2 Echinops telfairi | reverse complement strand
CAGGACTCCTTAAACACCTACAGAACACTAAGTAGAATGTTTGCCCCACCCCCAAACAAGCAAACAAACCAAAATGACAAACACACACAGCTACACCCAAGTTGCTTGTAGCGTATGCATGTGATGTGTATCTTTGTAATCGTGGACACGGGACCCCACTGACTTGAGAGCATTGTTGGTTTGTGTTAGTTGTCATCAATCTCATTCCTAGTCCAGACGCCATGCGCCCCACAGTCAAACACTGCTTGGTCCTCACTAGCCTCACCATTGTTGTGCACGAGCCCATTGTTGCCGTCACTGGGTCAATTCATCTTGTCAAAGGTCTTCCTCTTTTTCACTTCCCCTCTGTTTCACCAACACGACGTCCTTCTCCAGGAGCTGGGTCCCCTGACAACATGTACAGAGTGCGGGAGATGAAACCGTCCGGCCCTTGCCTCCTCAAAGGAGCATTCTGTCCGTGCGTACTCCAAGACACAGTTGTTTGTTCGGTTCCTGGTTTTTGCAATGTTCTTCGCCAGCACCCTAAGTCATGTGGATCGATTTTTCTTCTGTCAGAGAACCCCGCCATCCTGCAATTTGAGGCTTACTTTTTTCTATGGTTTTCTCAGCTTGAGATATGTGCAGTTCGTTCTTCTATTTTGCTTTGCTAACGCCAAGGTTCTGTGTTTTGTTATGGTCTCTTTTAGTTGTCCTTTGACATGTCCTGTGCAGCTGTTTTATTTCATCATTTCTTCTGTTCACTTTAGCTTCTCTACATTAAACAGTACGTCTAGAGTGTCCTCCGATATAAATTTTAGCCTTTTCATTCTTTCCTGTCTTTAATGACCTTTTGCTTTCTTCATGCAGGATGACCTCTTTTTCCCCCCAATAGTATTTTTGGCATACAATGCACATGCCATACAATCCAGTAGTTCAATCACACCAAGAAGAGTTGTGCAATCATTACCGGCATCAGTTTTAGAACATTTTCTTCATTCTTGTACTCATCATTATTAGTTCCCCATTCCCCCCAACCTTCCCTGCCATAGTACCCACAAGGAACCATTAATCCAGTTCATGTCTATGCAGATTTACCTATCCTGGATTTCATGTACAGAAAAAACATTAAACAAAACAAAACCCAACACCCATACACAATAAAACAGATAAAAACCTCAATTAAAAAGAAAGCAGAAAATATTAAAAACTAAAACAAATTTAAATGGGTTATAAGGGAGGTCAAATGATAGAGTGCTAAATTTTAACCTAATGGCATCTGCGACAATCCAATTTCAATACATCTTGCATGATAACCAGGCTATTGACATCCCTGGTCCATGGTCAGAGAGGGTTCACCGAAGACTTAATCCATGTGTATTTTTAAAAAAATGGAAACATTTTTAAATCTCAAAAAAGGAGATCAATGGATAAGATACTATATTTTGACCTAATTGTGCCTACC
>NW_022103896.1:79352252-79359485 GCF_000313985.2 Echinops telfairi | reverse complement strand
GCTGATAAACACATGTGGGGTTAATTGAAGGGCGGAGGGATAAATGACTCAGTGAGCCTCACCTTTCTAGTTCTCGGGCCTCTTGCTTTTTCATGATCAGACCAGGGTGCAGCTACCTTAGCCAGTTCCCTGCTTTAGCTGGCAAGGCTCACTTCCTGCAAGACATCCCTGAGGAGAAGCCACATGGACCCGATGCAGCCTGGGGTGCTGGAGCAGCCATGTGGAGACCCCTGACAGTGCTGAGATGCTTACACATTCATTGATCCGGCTTTCCTCCTGCAGTTGGCATCATTGTGTCTGTTTTGTGAGATGGAGGATGACTTTGTGGATTGGTTTCAGACATATGGGTTAATGTTGGACTTGTAGGCTTGGGCAGCACTGGGTGGGGATGTTTTCTTGATGTGCACTTAACATTTATATAAAACTCTTCTCTTACTCATGAGTTTCTGTGGATTTGTTTCTCTAAAGTACCCAGACTAACACAGACAGCGTTGTCACCTTATGTAAGAGAACATTATCAATCATCTCCCTGGTGCATCACATCTGCTGCCATCTATCAGCTGGTGGTTTTGACCTCCTGACCATGACTACTCTACCAGGGCTCCTTAGTGACCCTGTAGGGTCACATCAAGGGCTGCATAGAAACTAGGTCAAATGTGCCAATTAGAACCTAGTACCAGGCATAATCTCCCCCTGGGTTCCATATAAGGTTGTTAAGCAATTTTCAGGATAGAACTGCCCCTGTGAATCTCTGAGCCTGCAAATCTTCACAGGAGTAGAAAGCCTCATCCTTCCCCTGCAGAGCTGGCTGGTGATTTTGAATTGCTGACCTTTCTGTGACCAGGCCAATACATACCCACTATGCATTGGTAGTGTCATTAGTTGAGCCAATGGTACAGGCCAACTATGAACAGAAATACATGAATTGTTGACTTGTGCAGAGTGAACTCTTAAGTGACTTGACACTATCTACACAAACAATGGGGGTTGGGGATTGGGCAAATCTTCCAATAATATTCCATCACAACAGCAGATCCACACCTACCAGATTAATATACATCATAATGAAACAGGAGGGCATTAAAATAGTAAGTATACAGTAATTCCATGCACCTGTGTTAGTCTGGGCTGACTAAAGAAATAAATCCAGATACACTCATATATGTATAAGAAAGAGCTTTATACAAAAGAACAATTGCATATTATGAAAACATCCCAGCCCAGTCCTCATCACGTTCACAAGTCCAATATTAGCCCACATGTCTGAAACCACTTTATAAAATCCTCTTCAGACTCATGCAACACATGCAATAATGCTCAATGCAGGAAGATCACAGGCCAGTGGGTGGAAAGTCTTGTAGATCCAGTGGCAGTGGAAGAATCTCAGCGCTGGTGTGGGTTTCCATGTGGCTCCTCCAACTCCAGGGCTCTGATTTCATCAGCATAGCTCTATGTGGCTTGTCAGCAGGAAGACAAAGCAGAGAAAGTGTGTGTCCTGCCTCCAAGAAGGAAGACAGGAGTTCCCAGAATCCTCAGGAGAAGGCCATAGCCACACCGAGGCATGATTGGTTATGACCTGATTGACAGGCTAGACTCTGCTCCTATAACCTATTTAAGAAATTGACATGAAATTATGTAACTACTACAGCACCCTCAGGGTAAGAGATTTGAACCAAAATCCAACACCTGCCAGTTCTATACCCGTGAGCTAGTAGTCATCTGGTTTGTCTCACACTAGGGAGTTTCAGCCTTAGGTCTAATGGCTACAAGGGAGTTTGAGGTGAAGCCCAGTTCACGTAGTGAGGTTTCCACATTGAGTCCTTTTGGTGTGGCCTATGACGGATGTTGTGTACCTTGAAACCCAAAACTAAACTCACGGCCATCGAGTCAATGCTGACTCATCGTAACCCCCTGTGGTTTCTGAGACTGTCACTGTGTACGAGAGTAGAAAACCCACTACAACACCAAGACTCCTATGTACTTCAATAGGACAGTCTAAAGTCCCAGTAGTCCCTAGTACAGCGGTTCTCAACCTGTGGGTCTCAATCCCACTGGGAATCGAATGACTTTCACAGGGGTTGCCCGATTTATAACAGTAGCAAAATGACAGTGATGATGTAGCAACGAAAATAATGTTATGGTTGGGTGTCACCACAACATGAGGAACTGTATTAAAGGGTCACGGCATTAGGAAGGTTGAGAACCACTGCCTAGCACGTGAACTGGGTCATCAAGGGCTGCATAGAAACTAGGTCAAACGTGCCAATTAGGAACCTAGTACCAGGCATAATCTCCCCCTGGGTTCCATATAAGGTTGTTAAGCAATTTTCAGGATAGAAGGTTGCTCCTCCCCGTTTTCTATCCACAGAGCTGTAATTGCCTTCTCTGCGACACACAGGGCCCCTCCTCCCATGTCTGATGGTCATTCCACTGTCCGTTTGGTCTTCTGTCACAGGGTCAACATGTCAGAACTCTCTGGAGTCGGGATTCAGTTGGGATATACTCAAGGTTTTAGTTTGGTTCGTGCATTTGATCGAATTTTATTCAAGTTTAACCTGAAAGTGCCCATGAGTAATTGCTGGTCTCCTCCACCGTTGGCCCCGAGCCTTGTTTTGCTGACGATACTGAGCTTCTCCATTGTCTTTGCCACAGAGGAAGGCACCTTGATTTTTTGTAGCCCATCTGGTGAGGTCCATGTGGGTAGTTGCTGTTTATGTTGTTGAAAAAGTTATTTGTGATGAAGAAATTGTTGGTCTTGCAAAAGACGGTCATGTAACCAGTTTCTTTTCTGCCACTAAAATATAATTTCCAACTGCCAGCCCTTCCTTTCCAACTTTTGCATTCCAATCACCATAAATTATCAATACATCTTTAATGCATGTTTGATCAATTTCAGACAGAAAAAGTTGACAGAATTCTGCAATCACTAGCTTTAGAGGATGCTGTGTAAATTTGAATAATACTTGTATTAACTGGTCTTCCTGGTAGACATATAGACATTATGCTATCATATGTATAGCATTTTACTTTGCTAAATCTTAAAATGTTATTTTATGACAATGACTTTGCTCTTGAATTTATTATTCTCAGCATAGTAAATCATATGAATAGCAAATTCAAAGTGACCAATACCAGTACATTTCAGCTTAGGACATGATCTTTATGTATATCATTTTTTATGATTTCCAATTTTCTTAGATTCATACTTTGCACATTCCATGGTCTGATTCTTAATGGGTATTTCAGCTGGTTTTCCCCTCCTTTTGAGTTGTGCCCTAACTCAAATGAAGGTCCCCAAAGTTTTGCTCTATCCACATCAGTAAGGTCAACACTATTTTGAGATGGCATCTCTTCCACAATTATATTTCGAGGGCCTTCAAGCCATAAAGGCTCATCTTTTAGCACTATCTATATCAGACAATGTTTCACTGCTATCTATTAGTAAGGTTTTCAGTTGCTAATCCTTCAGAACTGGACTAATTTTTCTTCCTAATTTATTCTTGGCCTGGGTGCTTCTCAGGGAGCAATGGTGCTGATGTATGAAATACCAGTAGCATAGCTACCACCTCATAGCACCATGCCAGCCACCACAGTATGACAAAGAGACAAACTTGATATGAAAGCATTGGAAAATTCAAAAAGTATCACTGAGTTTTAGCATTATAAGTATAAGGACACATGTAAGCTGGGCTTCTGAAAATATTCTTTTGTTCTTGATATTGTTACTAACTACAGGGATATTTTCTACCGAAAGAATAACTTGTTGCTGAAATTCTACACAAAAAAATCATCGATAATTACTTTGGTGTCACCCACTCTGACGGTGTCATCCCCATCCCACTTCCTTAGCGATACCACTGCCTGGCCAGCCATGGGGAGAGCCGCTGTCTGGTATATTCTCTCTACCAGGAAGTCGGCCCAGGAGCACTGTGCACAGAGCAGTAGCAGCCACAGCCTGCCTATCTCCACAGATCTGAACCTTCTGACAATTTGCCTTTCTTCCAACAACTTCTCTGTGCTTGGAGTTGTTCCCTACCTATGAAGCCTCCTTAAAACATCGAATCCCGTCCTTCCTTGTCATTACCAGGGAAAGCAGAAAAAGACACATGGCCTGCTCAGGCTGCTTTCCGGTTACTCTTTCTTCACCCCGAGGGCGGTGTCTCTGTGGATTCTCAGCCTTCAGCTTAGCCTGACAAATCCAGAGGCCAAAGCGTCCACTGATTCTCTGGGTTCTGTGTGAAGATGTTCCTCTTCCCCAACAGATGCAAGTGCTTCCGTACCTTCTGGGTCTCACACGTGACCTAATCTCATCTCCAAGGACTTTTGAGGGCCAGCAGACCATCTCCAAGTTGTGCACGAGAAAGGGAAGGCCTGTGGTCAGGGAGAGTAGCCACCTGGGTTCTGTGCTAAATGGCCCTCCCGCCTCCCCATCAGCTCACACTCCTAAGCCCAGAAAGGGATTGCTGAAAGGTAAAATTCTAATGCTTCGCCACAATGAAAATTTCTCACCTTGGCAATAGGCAAGGTATTGTGCTTTAAAAGAACCATGAAATAATATGTCTTGTTGTTGTTGTTCATAACAAATCATAAAAGCATCCATGACCCAGTGGTGGACCAGAGTGGAGCAAACAGGCACTCTTAGACATTGCTTATGAAAGAGTAAGTGCACTTCTGGGTAGTAATTTTTAAAGTATCTTTTAATAATAAAAAATATAAACCTAATGTGAGAACCCTTTGGGTGTTCCTTCAAACACTCACACACAGCGTTTCCTTGTTGCTGTTCAGTGCCATTGAGTTGGTTCTGACTCATAGCGACCCAGCACAGCAGAACAGAACACTGCCCAGTCCTGCGCCAGCCTCACAATTGTTCTGATGCCTGAGCCCATTGTTGCAGCCACTGTGTCAACCCATCTCATTGATGGCCTTCCTTTTTTTGCTGCCCCTCCACTTTACCAAACGTGCTATCCTTCTGCAGGGACTGGTCTCTCCTGACATGTCCAAAGTATATAACACGAAGCCTTGCCATCCTGCCTCTAAGGAGCACTCTGACCATACTTCTTGCAAAACAGGCCAGTTTGTCCTCTGAGCAGTCCATGGTGTTTTCCTTATGGAGTTTCCTTATGATTTAGTAATTCTAATTCTTGGAATATACCCAGAGAGAAATAAAAATATAGGTCCAAACTTTTACACAAATATTTACGGATGCATTATTTATAATAGCCCCCAAAGGAAACCAACCCTGATGCCCATCACTGGATAGACAGGTAAATAAAATGTGGTAGGCATCTCCATACAATAGAAGACCATCCTGCCAGGAAAAGGAATGAGGTGCAGGCACATCCTAGAACATGGACAAACCTTAAAGACAGACGCGAAAGGTTCCATCTACATGAAATGTCCAGAAGAGGAGGATCCATACAGAGAGAAAGTAGATACAGATAAGAGCTCACGACACAGAAAATTCAGGAACAGGAATGGGGATTAGCGATACCAGCAGGGTAGGGGGAAGGTGGGGAAAGGAGGGGAGGAAGATGGAACTGATTACAATGATTGACACATTAATGCCCCCCTCACCCCATCGCCGCCCCCAGGGTGGATGAACACCAGAAACCATGGGGGAAGGGAGACAGCGGTTGGTGTAAGATATGAAAATAATAATAATTTATCATTTATCAAGGGGTCATGGGAATGCAGGGGTGGTAGGGTGGGGAGAGGAACTGATAACAGGGGCTCAAAAGAAAGTAAAGGTTTAGAAAAATGATGATGGCAACATCTGTACAAATATGCTTGATACAATTAATTTATGGATTGTTATAAGAGCTGTAAGAGCCACCAATAAAATGATCTTTATATAATGAAAAAGAGAGAGAGAGAGAAAGCGTATCATCAAGACTTGGAGGGTGGGAAGAGCAAGAGGAGTGATTCCCGATGGTGCCGCATTCGTCGGGGAGGTGAGGTCCATGTTCTAAAAGGAGGCTGCGGTGACGGTTGTGCAGCTCTGTGAAGATCCTAAACAAACATGGCCTCTTACACTGACATGAGTGAATTTCAGGTTATGCAAGTTGTATCTCAATAAAGCTGTTTAAAAATTTCATGACTGGGGGGCCGGTCCCAATTTCAACCACTAAGTGGACACCTGCCCCTCCCCCCAGAAGAATTTATTTCAAAGGACGGCATTGAATCTGCAGCTCCAGGAGAGGAGCTGATCAGCACACACGGGAGCAGATGAAGGGGAAGGAGGAGAAAGTGGAGCACATCCTGGCCCACCAGGCCTTGAGGACAATGTTCCCAATTAAAGCATCCAGTCCACAGAGAGGACCACATCGCTGGCCCCACTATGAGACATGATGCCCCTCACTGACCCATAGCCTTACAGGGGACAATACCGGAGACACAGTGTGGAAATTGCACGTGATCGGATCCCGCCACACTGAAGCAAAACACTAAGGGGGTGCAACAGAACAGCAAGAGAATAGAATGGCGAGGTCCCCAGGGAATGCTGAAAGTGGACTTTGGGGCCAGGGCCCCAACAGACTGGACTGGAAACACTCCTAAAGGCCAACAAACAATCCTTGAACTAACTACAAGCTCTTCTTTCTTGTTGTGTTCTGTTTTGTTTTTTTCGTCATTGGTGTGTTGTTGTATACTGTTGCTTGGTTTTGCTCTGTGTTGTTTTTGTGCATGTTATTATCACCACAGGTCTGTGTAAATAAGATAGGCTGGATGAACAATCTGGAGGAGAAAACAATGGGACAGACAGTTCCGGGGGGACATGGGAGAGGGGGAGGCGGGGAAAGGTAGTGTTGTTAACAAACCCAGCGACAGGGGAACAACAAGTAATCCAAATCGGTGGTGAAGAGGGTGTGGGAGGCCTGGTAGAGCATGATCAAGGGTAATGTAACCAAGAGGAATTGCTGAAACCCTGTTGGGGACTGAGCATGATAGTGGGACAGGAGGAAAGTCAAAGGAAATAGAGGAAAGAGCTGGAAGGCAAAGGGCATTCATTCATAGAGGTCTAGATAAAGACATATACATATGCAAATATATTTATATATGAGAATGGGGAAACAGATCTATGTGCATATATTTATAGGTTTAGTATTAAGATAGCAGAAGGACATTGGGCCTCCACTCAAATACTCCCTCAATGCAAGAATACTTTCTTCTATTAAATTGGCTTTCTATGATGCTCACCTTCCCAACACAACTGCTGAAGACAAAGTGGGTGAATAA
>NW_022103896.1:79340998-79350705 GCF_000313985.2 Echinops telfairi | reverse complement strand
ATATTGGACTTATGGACTTGATCTGGACTGGGCTGGGATGTTTTCTCAATATTCAATTGCTCTTGTATATAAAGCTCTTTCTTATACACATATGAGTGTCGACGAATTTGTTTCACACAAGGGGTCAGAGAGATATCTCAGGAGAGAGAGCATGGCAGGAGCGTGGGTGGTGGTGGTGGTGGTGGAGCTTACCTTTCTATTTATTCACTAGTTCCAATGGACATGTTACTTTGCCAGTAAGAAATTTATGAATTAAATAAAAATATATTATAAGGGGATTTTCAGCTTCTGACTCTTATATGCAACCAGCTATTAAGCATATCCTCAGATGTATGAAAACACCCATCTCCTACCACCATTTCCTACTTCATGGTTTCTCTGTCTCATTCCTTGCCTTCTCTTGTACCCTATGCCTTGACCCTTGTATCTAACTCATCACTGGCACCTGGGAATTTCACCTCCTCCATTACTTGTTCCCTGATGTATGCCATTCAATTTGGACTGCCACAAGACCCATCAAGTGGCTACCTGACCCTCTGTAGCACTCTAGAGAGTGGACAGTGCTATCTCTGGACAGGGTGAGGCCTACAGCTGACTTGCCCGCTGTTCTTTGCCAAGGACTAGCCTTCTCTCTCTACCACTCTTCTCCCTGTGGTGCCTCTCCTGCCCTATCCTCTCTGTAGGTCTTTATAATTCTGGTCTCTTACCACGATTTATTCCTCCTGCCCCCACATTCTTGATGTACCTTCCCCAGCTCAGCCTAACTCGGTATCTTTAGGGAGTCTTTCAGGACCTCCATGACAAGGCGAGGTTCTTGATCGCTGCCTCGTAGAGCACTTGGCAGGGTCTCACTGTTTTTGCTCGTTTGTGTAGTTATTGGATGAATTTCTTTCTTTCTAGATGAATGATGGGAATCCCTGGGTGGTAGCTTGGCCGCCAACCAGCAGGGCTGGAGGTTGAATCTGTTCCTAGGCATCTTGGAGGAAATGCTTGGTGATCTTTTGAAAAAATAGTCATTAAAAACACTATGGAGTAGACATAATCAAATACTTCATGGTATTGTTTTTCTGGACTGTAAGGCTTAGGTCTATAGGTTTGTGGAACAGCTTCATCAACTGGAATAATATGCTCCTGGCCTTTATGGTCTACATCCTGGTCTGGTGAATAGTATCTGAGGTCTTAAAAACTCGCAGGTGTCCTAAAATACGTAAAATACAACTAATGGCCTCTATTCAATCAAAGCAAAAGAGGAAGAAGGAAACCAATTATTCAAAGAAGGAATAAACCTATAGGACTAATTGTCTGCATGAGTCATTACCTCATCTACTTTGATACACTAGAACTGGAGGTGACTGGCTACCACAACCAACTGTCCGGATCGAGGCCATTATAGATGAGTCCTAATCCTATGGGAGAAACATGTGAGAAAGAACCTTACATTTTTACTTAGTTATTTATGTTTTTCAGTTTCCATTTTAAAAGAATGCTAATTTACTGGACCACTTGAGACTAGAGGTCTAGAGATATGCTCCAAACCTTGGAGTGAAATGAGCATCTTTGACTAAATAACAGATTCGCTCAAAAAGTAAAGAATATCACTGTGAGTTCTATGCTCTTTTAAAAATAATTTATATGAGAGCAAATGGTCAACAATTACTTAAAAAAAGATGAGCAAGTAAAGGGGCAGAGAAACTAGATGAATGAAAACGGAACAGCCATCATGGGAATATGAAAATGCTGACACACTGGGTAAAACACAAGCTATTTCATGGAACAACTTGCATAGAAAATCTTGAATAGAAATTTCACTGCTATTTAAACTGTCACTGGAAATACAATGCAATATTTTTTGAAAGAAAGAATGAATGAAAGCCCTATGGAGTGTTCTACTCTGATGCACATGGATGACCATGAGTCAAGGGTCAAGTGCATGGTAACTAGTGAAAGAGACAGACAGAAGCTCTAATATAGAAGGATTGCTGTTTTTTTTAAATAAATGATCTTTTTATTGTGAATTAGGTGAGAGGTTTAGATTTCTGACCATCAACTCTGCATTCAACAGTTCAAGCCACTAATCAACTTACACACACACACACACACACACACACACACACACACACACACTGTGTTCTATTCCACCTCACCTTCCATGATTTCTCTTCTACCTCATATGGATATCTATCCTCTCTTTCACCCAAGCTAATATTTGTCTAGGGACCACTCCTGATTTGTTTTTTTTTACATCCAATGTCTGAAATGTAACTGACTAAAAAAATATTAACAGACTCAAAAATATTTGTTGAACAAATGAGTAAATGAAGCTAAAATGAATAAGATACAAAGAATGTCGCCTCCAACAAGATGACTACCCACCTTGAAAACGGAAATGACAATTGTTCGAGTTCTGGAAGCCAGTTTGTCCAGTCTCACCAGACCTGTCAGGTCCTAGGCACAAGTACCAGAAGCCACACACAAAAGGGGCATTTGACGCAAAAGAATACTTTGTCCAACACAAACAAGATGGCCTGCCAAGAGAGACAACTGAGATGACTACAGCGTTAAAGAAAAACAACTTCTCCTGCAGCAGTGGCCATCACCTTTACCACTTCCTCTGAGCCATACAGAAGAATTGTATATGCAGGTGTAAGGCAGGCTTGCTCCTTGCAAAGCCAGGTTTTATTAGATAATACAGTCTAGAGTAGGTTTTATGGTATGTAAAGTATATCTCAAGGAAAATATAAAAATATAATTCAGAAAATATTTTTCTCAGCTTTTACTCGGTGATCCACGCTTATGCATTCATAATGTTGTAGTTTGAGGTGTATTTTAAAAGGTGATTTTTTTGGGGGGGGAATTATTTCAGGGGCTTCTGCACTTGGCACATGTGGCTCCTGATCAGACACTTCTTGAAGGAATGAGGGTGTCTCTTATAGTAGGTTACCTCCATGGGCGGGAGTGCTTGTTGTTCCTAAGCAAATTAGGACACAACGCTCAATTAGGACAGAGGCAATGGAAGCTAACCCGGGTGCCACGGCCCTTGTCAGCCATGTCCACAATGGGTTTTGTGGACATGCCAGCAACCCCAGAGGAAGTCAGAGGCACACATAATTGACAAGTCACTTTAGGGGCACCTGCCATTGTTATTCAATAGGAACTGCCGAAGAAGAAAGTGTCCCTGGGCCTTGCAGAGTATCCCGAAAGCAGATGCTATGCGGGCCCAGTGCAGCGAGTGTGTCCAGGATTGCCAAGCCCCACACCCGAGGAAGCCATACAGACAGGCCTCTGTCGGGAGCCCCAGAGTGACCCTCGTTCTTTATCTGCAGGCCTGATGGTGCAGTGGTTATACATGTTTACACATGGACCTGTTGACTGAGAGGAGACTACTGGGGTGAGGCTTTCTACTCCCGTAGGAGCTACAGTCCCCAAATCCCACACAGCAGCAGTTCAATCCTGTTCTCATACTGTTGCTAGGAGTTGGCATCTACTTGGTAGCAGTGAGTAATAACTATGAACTTCCTTATAACAAACAATTTAATGCAAAAATCTTAGATCCTTAATATATATTTTATTGGGATATCATATCATTCCATAGTTCAATCATATGAGACAGTAGTGTACAATTGCTACCACAATCTGTTTTAAAACATTCTCTTCCTTCTTGTACCCCTTTTTTACACACCTCCTTCCTGCACTGTCGCCCCAGGAAGCATTATTTGACTTGCTGTCTCCATAGGTTCATCAAGCCTGGGTTTCATAAACCAAAAAACGGACAAACATGTCAATGTGAAGGAGAGCGATCAGAGTGGAGAGCCAAAGCCCTTCTGGACACGTTGGACATCCCCTCACAGAACGGTCACACGGAAGTGCTAATTCAGCCAGGGTGCAGTAGAGCACCAACAAAGCACACAACATTCCTGTGGTTCTTGAATGTTTCCTGCCCCCCCACCCCACTATCATGACCCCAGTTCTACCTCACAAATCCTGCTAGACCGGAGTATGTACATTGATACACAAAAGAGCTTTCGACACCTGGAAGCCAGGATGGATAAACCCCTCAGGAACAGTAATGGGAATAATGCAGCATGAGCATAAGGGGCGGGTGGGGGGAGCGGGGACGGGGACAAAGGGGGAACCGATAGCAGTGATGGATGTATAGCCCCCACCCCCAGAAGCATGAACAGCAGAACATGAGTGAAGGGATACAGCAGATGGTATAATTGATATATATATAAATAATCTTATAATCTTATCAAGGGTTTGGGAGGGTGGATGGGAGAGGGAGGGGCTGATAATAAGGGCTCAATGAGAAAGATAATGTTTTGAAAATGATGATAGCAACTTATGTACATTTGTTTTATATAGTTGGTTTATGGATTGTTATAATATCTGTAAGAGTCTTCAATAAAATGATTGAAATAAAAAAAAATTCAAGAGGACTACCGCCAAGACAAAATACATCTGAGATAAACCCCAATATGAAACAAAACCACACACACAGAAAATGTTGAAAACCAGACCAGTCCCAACGTGTATTAGAGAAGGGGATCAGCTGACACGGTTTTAATCATTCATGTCAGGTTTATCATTTTGATCTCCTTTAGTCATCTCTCCAATACGCTCTGGTAACCAGTTTATTCCCATCTCTCCATTACGGATAGAGGGAAATTACCAGAGGCATATTTGCTGTGTAGATCTCACAAATGCATCTTGGGCTCCCACTGTCATCCATAGCCTTTTGCAAATCAGGGTCTCACAGTTTAGCCTCTGATACTAACTATTCCATCCCTTGGCTCCAGATTATATGATTACAATCCTCGGATGTTGATGTTCTTCTTCCATGTGGACTTAGGTGACACCTATTAGCAATACAATTTTAGAAGCATTTTAAGAAATAATTTTAAAACTTAAAAGACACCTGCATGTCTAGTCAGCCGCTTTCATTGATTAACATGGACATACCACAGGGCCACACGATGTGCTCATTAGCTGCAAGTCTGGTAAGACATAAAATCTCCACCTGTCTTGGCACTACTGTATATGTCTAGTTCAAATGTAACCTCCTTTTCTTTCTTTTTTTGTTTAAGACTTCCAGTCTGCTCAGGAATTATTCATTGCTTTCTTCCCCTTATCTCATCCATATGCATCTAGACTGTTCACTACTGCACTGGCCAAGCATTCTTCTCATCCCATACACGGGCATTCTCTGCTGATATGTGTGCCTCCTGAGTATTAAGAATACATCCTACTATGGGAGCAAACTAAGGGAAAGAGAGAGAGAGACTGAGTGTGGACCGCATCCCGGCTCACCAAGTCCGAGGATGACACTCCTGCCTGGAGCAGCCAGGGCACAGAGAGGACCATAGGGTCAGCCCCACCACAGGACACGACATCCCCTCCCTGCCCCACAATGCTGCAGGGGACAGCACTTCAGACATAATGCAGGAACTGTACCCGGTCTGACCCCCACCCTCCCCCAAAGGGCAAAACTCGCAGGAAACGTAACAGAGCAGCAAGGGTTGGAAAGCAAAGAAGTCCCTGAGGAATTCTGAAAATAGAATTCAGACTCGGAGGGCAGGGCTTAGCACCTCATCAGACCGGATTGGAAAGCAAACGTAAGTGTCAGCAGACAGACCTGGAACTATTTATAGGTTCCCCCCACCATTTTTTTTCTTCTATTTTTTTCATATCTATCTATATAAGATAGGCAAGATAAACAATGCTGAGGAGAAAACAATAGGACCTATGGTCCAGGGGAGAGAGGGTGGGTGGGCAGGGGAGAGGGGGCCAGATGTTATATATATTTATTGTATTTGTAGCATTATCTTTTTCTTCTTTCATTTTATTATGAATTGATTTTTCATTTGTAAAAAGAATAATGTCTTTTCATGAAAATGGTCTTCTATGCTTTCCCCTTGGTCTGATTTAGGATTCAGTAGAAGTAAGTGGGGCCCAGAATTTGCCTGCCAGGACTCACAGGGTCAACAGAGCTGGAACTGAAGGATTTGACTGACTTCCTGGGGCGGACAAGGTTGAGGTTTCTCTTGGCATTGGTGTAATGACTCGTGGTCAGGATGGTTTCCTGGTGGCTGGTTTGCAGTGGCAGGCACAGCAGGTGACCTTGGGGTCAGGATCTCTGGGGTTAGTTAGGGAGGAAGACCCCCCAGGGCTGGGCATGGGCAGAGGGCGCAGCTTGCTTGGGGAGAGGCTGAGTACATACAGGAAGTTTGAGTAAGTGAGAGGACATGCTAAGGAAAATGGGAACTAGGTTTCTCACTGCCAGAGAAAGGAGTTTCAAATGTGAAAATGGAAACACCTTCAGTCAGTTCTATGGTAATGGTCTAGGACTGACGTGAAGTCAAAATTCCAGAAAGGTAGATCGATAGAGACATAGAAGTAGACACAAATGTATGTGCATGGACATGAATATTCGAATATATATTGTTCCATTCCTGGATAAATCTCCAAGAGACTTAAAAGAAGTGACAAAAATAGGCACATGTGTATCAATGTTAATTGCAGCAGGAGTCACATGGCCCCAAAGTGAAAACAACAACCTAAATGTCTATCAACATATAAATGGGTAAAGGTGGTATATTAATATCACGCAATACGATTCAGCCATATGAGGAAAGAAGTCCTGATATGTGCTCAACATGGAGGAACCCTGAAACTATTATGCTGAGTGAAATAAAGCCCATCACAAAACAAGGACATCTATATGAACCCACTGACATAAAATGCCTAGAATGGGGAAGTGCACAGAGACCAAAGCTTATTAGTGGCTGCTAGTGGCAAGCGACACCATGCATAGGTAAATCTGCTGCACAAGATCACTTTCAAGTGTTGACAAGCAAGGATGTTATTTTGAGGACCAAAGTGCGTCTAGCCCAAGCCACGATATTTTCAAATGCTTCAGATGCATGTGAAAGTTGGACACTGAATAACGAAAGCCAAAGAAGAATTGATGTATTTGTATGATAGTGCTGGCAAAGAATATTGAAAGTACCCGGAACTGCCAAAAGAACAAACAAATCTGTCTGACTCAATGCTCTTTAGAGGTGAGATAGTTAAAGTTTATTGTGCTAACCTGGCTGATAAATACCTGTGGGGTTCATTGAAGGGCGGAGAGATAAATGTCCCGGTGAGCTCGCCTTTCTAGTTCTCAGGTCTCTTGCTTTGTGATGTTCGGACAAGGGTGCAGCTGCCTTAGTCAGTTCCCTGCTTTAACTGGCAAGGCTCACTTCCTGCAAGACATCCATGAGGAGAAGCCACATGGACCTATCCCGATGCAGCCCTGGGTGCTGGAGCATCTGTGTGGAGACCCTGCCAGCACTGAGATGCTTGTACACTCACTGATTCGGCTTCCCTCCTGCAGTCAGCATCATTGCGTGTGCTCTGTGAGATGGAGGAGGACTTTGTGGATTCGTGTTGGACATATGGGCTAATGTTGGACTTGGGGCTTGGGCAGCACTGGTTTGGGATGCTTTCGGAATGTACACTTACCTTTTATATAAAACTCTCTCTTATACATGAGTTGCTGTGGATTTGTTTCTCTAAAGTACCCAGGCTAATACATTATGGTACCTTGGGAGTGGGGTACTCGAGAAACAAATCATGAGGTGGAGAGTAGATGTTTGTGTGACCTCTCCCTCACGGAAGTTTTTCTTCTTTGTCTACCCAGAGGTCAGATAAAGCCACACTGTTGAAAAATATGGGAAGGATGAAAATAGAAAGTTTGTAAGCCTACTTTCTTTCAGACATTAAAATTTGATCTTTAGATGGGTTTAAGCCATGCCTACAAAGACAGCTTTGAAAAGATATGCCACCCCCTCTTCCTGTTTCTGTGGATTTGTTTCCCTGGTTTACCCAGACTAACACAAGAGGCAAGGATGGCAAGAATTCTTCTCACATACTTTGGGACATGTTGTTAGGAGAGACCAGGCCCTGGAGAAAGACATCATGCTTGGTAAAGTAGAGAGGAAGACCGCCCACAAGACAGATTGACAAGAGTGGCTGCAACAATGGACTCAAACATAGTAACACTTGTGAAGATGGTTGTGCACTGTTCCCTTCTGTTCACAGGGTCACTCTGGGTTGGAGCCTCAGAAAGCCTGTCAGAAACACATGCTGGCACCTCACCACAAGGAGCAGGTGCACTTGACGCAAGACTCACATGCGTGTGAAAGTTGGATGTCCACTAAGGAAGGCTGAAGAAGAATTGAGGCATTTGAATTGTGGTGCTGATGAATAACATTGAAAGTACCATGGACTGCGGAAAGAACAAATAAATCTACCTTGGAATAAGAATCGAGCAGAAAGATACTTAGAAACAAGGATGTCAGACTTTTTCTCACTTACTTTGGACAAGTTTTCAGAAGAGACCCATGCCTGGAAAAGGACCTCATGCTTGGTAAAGTAGAGGGGCAGAGAAAAAGAGGAAGACCTTTCACAGTGGGTCTAATGGGCTAAACTCTAAGACCAGTTGTGAGGGTGGCGCAGGACTGATGCTTTGTTCTGTTCCATAAAGTATTGCTAAGAGTCAGAATTGACTTAAAGGTACTTAACAAAACAGTAGCAGGTGAGCCCTGGTGGCATAATGGACTAAGCATTGTGCTGCCAGCTTCAAGGTCAGCAGTTTGAAACCATCAGCCACTCCTTGGGAGAAAGATGAGGCTTTCTACTCCCATAAAGATTTATAGCCTAGGAAACCCAGGGGGCAACTATACTGTAAACTGTAGCGTCACTAAGTGTTGGAATTGACTAGATGGGACTGAGCTTTTGAGAGTGGCAGGTGGGAAGGAAGAAGAAGGAGTCATTTTTTTAAACATAATACTAGCAATTTATGAAAAGGCTATATAGAAAATATTTCCTAATTTTACTTAGTGTACTGGCTCCTGATATAATTTTAATTTTTAAAAATCATTTTTTGAACAGGGCACTAACCCACCCAAGAGGAGCGTGTTGTTTATATCTCCACAGGGAAAGCGGGGCCAGATGGCAACCTGGGGCTCCAAGATGTGAATGCAACATGCCGGCGTGAAGCAGGGAACCGATAGAGAGGTCTGAGGGGCCAGCCCCAATCCCAACTACATGGACAGTTCCCCTTTCCCCCATAAGAATTTACCTCAGAAGACAGCACTGAAGCTACAGCTCAGGAAGAGGGACATGTCTGATCAGAGCACACGGGAACAAATGAAGGGGGAGAAAGAGAGAGTGGAGCACAACCTGACCCACCAAGCCTTGTGGACACTGCTCAGAGCAGCCAATGCACAGAGACGATCATGTGGCCAGCCTCACTATGAGACATGATATCCCTCACTGACCCATAGCCCTACGAGGGACAACACTGGAAACACAGTGCGGGAATTGTGCCTGATCTGACCCCACCACACCGAGGCAAAACACTAAGGGCGTGCAACAGAACAGCAAGGGGAACAGAGGAAGGCTGTCCCAAGGGAATACCAAAAATAGACTTTGGGGCCAGGGCATGACAACCCGTCAGATTTGACTGGAAAACATTCCTAAAGGTCAACAAACAGACCTGTAACTGTTCACAGGCTTTTCTTTTTTTGTCATTAGTTTTTTGTTTTCTTTTGTTGTTTTGCTTTGCTCTGTCTTGATTTTTGTGCATATTATTATCTCTGGAGGTCAATCTAGATAAGATAGGCGGGATAAACAATCTGGAGGAGAAAACAATGGGACCGGAC
>NW_022103896.1:79337737-79339605 GCF_000313985.2 Echinops telfairi | reverse complement strand
TAATGGAAAAATACGGAAGCAGATAGTGGTGATAACTGTACATAATGGAAACAACCACTGGGTTGTACTTGTAAAGATGTTGAAATGGCAAATAGCTTGTCATATGTGTTTTTACCACACACAAAGAGAAAAGAGTGTGCTAACTGGAGAACAAAATAACAATGAAAAATCTTTCATGTCCGTAAATCATGTCTGTGGAGCACAGCTCCATTCATTGCAAACATAGTGGCGTTTGCCCTGGGACACAGAGTTGAGTAGTGGTGTCAAAAATGTGCAGCCCAGAAAGCCTGTCATGTTCACTCCCCGACCCCTGATAAGCACTCTCTGCCCTCGGGGAAGGACGCGTTGATACAGTCAAGGTGCGGTTTGCTCCATTTGGTGATGTTCACTCAGGGGCCACTTGACTAGAAATTAAGAAGCACATTCCTCTAATCTGTCTGTGGATGTTTCACTGTCCAGGGATGATCACAGAAATGCAAAGAAAGTTTTCACAATTTATGGACAACAGAAATCAACCCTGGATCACTTACGTATTCATCAAAGGGAAAACTACCTTGAAACAAAGTGTGCACACTCTTTAGTGTGATGAGATGAAGCCAGGTGAGATCTGGAATTTGCCTGAATGCTCTTCAGCCACAAAGAGAAAAGTGGCAATGGGGGATGGGATTGGATTGAAATCTTGGTCACCAAGGGTAGCCCAATTAAAAGACAGACTTGGATGACTCCCTTGTCCCTCTGCACCTCAGCGATGGGCTGGGGGCATCTGACTGGTCTGTCCGGGACTTTTGCTTCAGTTTCCTGCATCCCACAAAAATCCTCTCTGGGCATTCACTTCAAAGAGCACTGGTCTGTGATGCTGGCTGTCAACAAAACTGTCTCAGCTACCCCAACACCTGGGTGCACAGACAGAAGCCAGGATGCTTCTGTGAATTATTTGCTGAACCGCCACAAATAGAGCCCATTTGTAGAACAGCTTTAAAGTTAAAAAGAGTCTGAAAGCTGGACCTCTCCATCTCTCAGAAGGCTCCTCAATGGGGAAAGGGCATAGCAGAATGTGGGTGTTGTACGTGGCTTTCCCAGAATGTCTTTTCCCCTCACCTGTTCCTAGTTGGTCTATTGAGTAGCAGAGAGGCAAATGAGACACTTGTCTTCACTGCAGAACCAAAGAATTGTACAGGGCCTACCTGGGGATGTGGGGTGCTCTTCATGGTTCAGGGCCCTCTCAGAAACTGCAGGGCCCCCTTTGAGCTACAAAGTACTCAGACTTCTGAGAAACAGCTGAGCTCATCCTGATATTTCCACATCCTCCCCACCAACGAGATGTCAGGTTCTCTTTCCTCTCGGAAATGGCGGTGCATCAGAAGAGAATTCCATTTACTGGAGCAATAATCTTGGGGTTGTGGAGAAAACAGGCTGTTTTAATCCCCACTACCAAGTACGGAACTTCAATGGGCACTTCCTGCCTGCACAAGGTAAGGGTTTATTACTAAGTAAACATTGAGCATGGCTGAGGGGGAGGGGGTGCTGGAAAATGCTTTTCTACTTTGATACCCCATCGATTTCTAAGATAGTGTTCTTTAATAAAACTATCACCCCTGATGTAGAGCTCTTACATCTTGTAAGAGCAAGAGAAAGATGAGTTGATTATCTGTGGTCTTTGGTAGATCATTCTGACACAGAAGATGCAACACCTGCTGCAGGGACAGGTAACATGGGTCCTGTGATATGGCACATACGGACACACTGATGGGGCTTGAAAAGCAGTGTGTGTTTGTCTGGGTGCTTTAGAGAAACAAATCCACAGAAACTCATGTATAAGAGAGAGTTTTATATAAAGGGTAAGTGCATATCAAGAAAACATCCCAACC
>NW_022103896.1:79311579-79337317 GCF_000313985.2 Echinops telfairi | reverse complement strand
TTATCTCTCCGTCCTTCAATTAACCCCACATGTGTTTATCGGCCAGGTTGGCACAATAAACTAACTACCTCACAGTGGGAGACTGGAGGAGGCTAGAACTTAGAAATTGGGTCTTTTTAAAACAAAGGAAAATGTAGACAGTTGAATACATTAAAAAAGTACTCAATTATACTATTAAAATCTGTACATCTGTAAAGATTTAGTATGTACCTATAGATGTATAATATTTTTAAGGAAGGCAATATCAGAAACAGATGACACTGTTTATATCTCTAGGAGAGGAGCCTAGTGGCTGAACCCACTAGGTTCTATACAAGAACTTTTATACTTTACACTTTTGACCAATTCAGAATTTGATGGTGTAAATCTACTCTTTAGAAATTACTCTCACTTAAAAAATTCAGATGGGCTGGTTGTGAAAGTTACAGGTTTGTGCTTGCTGAGCAGTGAGCCAGTGCCTAACCAAGGCAAGCTCAGGGTTAGCGTTGGGAGGAAGCTCTGGCACACAGCAGCTGCTAGCCTGCCTACCTGCTGGGAAGTCCCAGGACAGAAATGGGAGGACCCATTAGGGTCAGCCAATTTTGCTACTCACAGGCAATTACTACAAACACATTGATGAGGCAGGGAAATGGGAGTTCCTGGATAACCTGTGCTTGTAATACTATCCATTGATTTTATTTTGCTAGCTTATGCAAGTGTCCATTGTAATTGGCCACTGAATGTTGTTCTGTAAATTGACAGTGGCAAGTGAAATGCTGTGTCTTGAATTAGCGGGAACTTGAGACCCCTTTTGTTGTGATGGTGTGTGGTTACTAGGGGCATAACACATCAAGAAAAATCTGGTGAGGGAGGGCGGAGAAAAAATGAGGAGCTGATACCAAGAGTTCAAGCAGAAAGCAAATGTTTTGAGAAGGAGGATGGCAATGAATGTACAAATGTGTGCTTGACACAATGTATGTATGTATGGATTGTGATAAGAGTTGTACGAGCCCCCATAAAGTGATTTTTAAAAAAGAAAGAAAGAAAAACTGGTGAAGCAGAACAGGTGCTGTGGTAGTTATATAATCTGTTGTCAATTTCAGAAGATTATGAGTGAAAGGGCGGAGCCTAGCCTGTCAATCATTGTATAGCCAATGAGACCTCTGTGTGGGCATGGCCTTCTCCTGAGGATTCTGGGAACTCCTGTATTTCCTCCTTAGACCCCGGAGATACACACTCTCTCTCTTCTCACTCCCTGGGAGAAATTGCAGCTGACAAGACACATCCAACTACCTAACTTCCCTGAGCTGGAGAAGCCACAAGATGCTTACAATGCCACTGGATCCACAAGACTTCCCACCCACTGGCCTGTGATCTTCCTGTATTCGGCATCATTGCATGTGTTGTGTGAGTCTGAAGAGGACTTTATAGATTGGGGTCGGACATATGGGCTAATATCAGACTTTTGGACTTAATCTGGACTGGACTGGGACATTTTCTCAATATTCAATTGCTCTTGTATATAAAGCTCTTTCTTATACACACATGAGTCTCCCTGGATTTGTTTCTCTACTCTGCCCTGACTAACACAGGTGCAGCAGAAGAGTGTGGGCTTTGGAGTGATACAAGACTGGGTCCAAACCCAAGTCTGGTTCACAGTCCTGTGTTGCTACAAACAAAATAATTAACTGGACTTTGAGATCCTGGATGCTCAGGGGGACACACATTGAGTGTCAGAATTGTACTGATAAAGGGAAGGAGAGCAGGCCCAGAGGCTGGTTTGCTTCTTCACATGACTACCTCTGTCAGAGGCTTTCAGAGGCATCACTGTAGGCCATATGGTGCTGATTAAACTAAAAACTCTCACTGTCCTAGAATAAAAAATTATAAAAAGGCATTTATCATCTAGCATCCTGTATTAATTACCCTGTCATTGATAAACTGATAAACCATGCTAAGGAGGTCCACAGACACCAGCCCCCAGGGCATGGAGAAGAAAATTAGGAATATCAGTGTGCTAGGCCTGGTTGCCTAGAGAAACAAATCCAGTGACACTGATACATGTGTAAGAAAGAGCTTGACCAGAGGATGTACACTGGCACAGATAGGAACTGGAAATATAGGGAATCCAGGGCGGATGAGCCCTACAGGACCAGTGGTATGAGTGGCGAAACAGGGAGGGTAGAGGGAGAGTGGGTAGGAAAGAGGGAACCGATTACATGGAACTGTGTGTGACCTCCTCCCTGGGGGACAGACAACTGAAAAGTGGATGAAGGGCGACGTTGGACAGGGCAAGATATGACAAAATAATAATTTATAAATTATCAAGGGCTCATGAGGGATGGGGGAGTGGGGAGGGAGGGGAAAAATGAGGACCTAATGCCGGGGGCTTAAGTGGAGAGGAAATATTTTGAGAATGATGAGGGCAATGAATGTACAAATGCGCTTTACACAATTGATGTGTGTATGGATTGTGATAAGAATTGTATGAGCCCCTAATAAAATGATTTTTTTAAAAAGAAAAAGAAAGAGCTTGATATGAGGAAGTAATCATATACAAGAAAAGATCTCAATCCAGTCCATTTCAAGTCCATCAGTCTGCGACTTGTCCAAAGGCCCTCTTCAGACTCATGCAGTCACATGCAGTGATGCAGCATGCAGGAAGATCACAGGTCGGTGTGGCCAAGTCATGTGGATCCAATGGCAGTGGTAAGTTCAAAGGCCCCTGAGAGCAACCAGGGTCGGTCAGCAGGAAGGTGCAGGTAGAGAGAGGGGCAGGCTCCCTGGACCTTCCTTATGAGAAGGTCATGCTTACAAGGAGTCACCATCAGACTGTGACCTGATTGACTGGCTAAACTCCACCCCGACACGTTTATATATTTTCAAGTTGACATAATATTTTGCAACTACCACAAACAACAATGCTGTTGGGGAGGACAGAGGGAATAAGCCCAACCATGGAAAGACAGCATAAGACGTAAAGGCTTCTAACGAAATTATGATAGATTTAAATGAAATTTAATTTTTAATTTTAATGCAATTTAAATTTCAGCTGTTGAAATTGATTTCTGGAAATATTTTAGGACACAGAAACATGCTGATTGAAAAGCAAGGCAAGAAAATATACTATCTCTCTATGTAAATACATGCACATAAATGAGGGAGCTTCAAAAAGTTTGTAGAAAAATGAAATGGAAAGATAATGGAACTTTCCCACAAACTTTCTGAAGTTCCCTCGTGTATATAAAACTAAAGGAAAAGACCTTGAAAGACATAAGAATTTGTTACTGGTTCTCTCAGTGGGGATTGGAAATGGTATTTACTTTTGTTGGCTTATATGTATTTCCTAGATATTTTCAAGATGGACAAGCTTAACTCATATAGTAAGAAAAGTATCTAACATAGAACAATGGAGGGAGAACAAAGTAGGAGGACTCACATTTCCTGAGTTTAAAATTTATTATACAGCTACAGTCATCAAAATCTGATTCTGGAACAGTAATAGATACATATTTGGTGCCATCGAGTCATTTTTGACCCATCTCACCCCTATGTACAACAGAATTAAACATTGCCCAGTCCTGCGCCATCGTCACTGTTGACTCACTGTGTCAATCCATCCATTGTGTTGAAGACCTTCTGCTTTTATGCTGCCCCTCTACCGAGAATGATGTCCCTCTTCAGGGACTGGTCTTCTCTGATAACTTGTCCAAAATACATGAGATGAAATCTTGGTATCCTTGCTTCTAAGGAGCATTCTGGTTGTACTTCTTCCAAGACATATTTTCCATGAGTGTCCACAGTACTTTCAATATTCTTCACCAGCACTGTAATTCAAATGCATGAATCTGCTTTGGTTTTCCTTATTCAATGTCTAACTGTCATATGCAAATTTGGTGATCAAAAATACCGTGACTTGTGTCAGGCAAACCTTAGTCCTCAAACTAATCTGGTATTAATTCTTAAGAAAGAAATTGTTTCCAGATATGCCAATCATGGAAGTCATCAGTAGCTTGTCATCTGCTGTGCTGACCTTGGATTCATTCACCTCTATAGCCACTAGCGTGACCTGCTGGTGGTAGCTTCAGTTGCCTCTCCAACCCCAAACCTGTCATCTTCCTGCACATTTTGGGTTCCTCAGCCTCTGCAGCTATGCAAGTTAAGACCCGTGGACTTGGAACTTACCCTGATGTGAAACTTGTTCTCTTTTATGACCATGTGTGCCATTTTCTTGATCTAAACGTCTCTCTATATTGACACTTATGTGTCAGGCTTATACTTCACTTGTTTTGCTTCTCTAGAAATCCTCGATCCTCCCTTAAGACAGTTGTCATCAACTTATAAGGCCTGTATTGGGCAGTGTAGAACCACCCTTGTGGGTAGAACTACTTTTTGTGGAAGTGGAGTGCCTCATCTTTCTCCTGTAGCATATCTGGTCATTTCAAACTGCTGACCTTGAGGTTGGTCACCCAATACATAACCTTTATGCCACCTGGGCCCTTCGGGAGGGCACAGAAAGGAGAAAGTTGAGGCAGGTGCAGACAGGGTCAGGTATAGGTCAGCACCCTCTGCTGGCCAAATAGGTCATAAAGATGGGTCCTAGAGGGCATTCCCGCAGGCCTAGAGGGTATCTTGGCTCAGGGACCATGGTTCTAGAAGAAGCTTGTGCCAGCTCAGAAGATGCCTAGGGTTAGGACTCCTGGTCCTGGAGGGAGTTCCTGTCTGCCTGAGGAGTTTCAGACCTCTGTATGACACTGTGACTTCAGACGCAGGAGTGGCGTGCACCTGGGGCTCAGTTCATGAGTGTACTTCTTTCACCTCAGGCAGAGCAGTGGCTGTGGGAGGGGTGGTGGGTGGAACCAGATGCTGCATGGGTGGGGACTGGCCATGCTTCTGGTTACTGAGCGAGTGAGGGGAACAAGGAATGAATCGTACCTTTCTGGTTGTTAGATATCAGTGTGGGTGCTTGTGTAGTTCTGAGCAAGTAAAGCCATTTCAATGTCGTTATTAAAACTGACTGTGTCAAAAACAAACAAACAACTGACTGTGTCAGCCCAGGTGACAGCTCACCCACTCTCACTCTCCACTTTTGTTCAACTTCTTCTCCCAGTTGGTGTTAAATTCACCTCTCTGTCCTAGCCTCTGAAACTCTGGGATTCCAGGATGATTATATATATATATATAATAATTTGGTCTCTCATGTCTTTGCTGTAGAGGGTCTGCCATCTTACCAGAAGTCTCCTTCACATTGTAACCTTTACTTTAAATACAATAAAATATTATTTCAAAAAATATGCATACTGTAGGCATTTTTCTAAGTGTATAGTATAAAGCAGTAAACAAAAGTGAAAAATTCAAAACCTGCAAATTAGAAAGAGAAGCAGAACATTGTCCCCACCACCTAGCAGTTACTCACAGTAGTCACAGCAAGACCGTGCAGGGCACGGTCCACAGGGAACCCCAATAAAGGGAATGTCACTCTGGAGAATTTTCAGAATCCTGGTGGCACCATGGTTAAGAGTTTGGCAGCTAACAGACAGGTCAGAGGTTAAAATCCCCCAATTCCATGGGAGATAGATACTGTAGCTTGCTTCTATGAAGATTTTCAGTCTTGGAAAACCTGTGAAGCAATTTTACTCTGTCTTTAAAGCTAACTCAAAAGCAGACAAACAACAAAAACAACTTCCTTCCCAAGTCAATTTTGACTGATAGTAACCTGAAAGGACAGGGGAGAACTAACCTCGTGGGTTTTGGAGACTGTAGCATTTTATTAGGGTATACAACATAGTATATTATAATATTCTAGACAGTATATATTTTGTGATGTATAAAATGTTTAATATGCATTGTATAATATCAAATATAGATATATCTAATATATCTGTTCAATATAATAGTATAGAGTTTTATAAAAAGTACCTGGGTTACATGCATTAGACATAGATATCCACCCAAAGTCACAAATCAACAGCTATAAAAATATTACTTTAAAAATTTGAGGCATGTGAGGGGGTTCAGAAAGTTCACAAAAAAATTGAACTAAAAGATAATAAAAGTATTTAGACAAAGTTACTGAAATCCTTTTATGCAATGATTCATAATAATAAATGGCAGCTATTATGTGAGACAAACACCATAGTAATAATAATAATGATAGGTAATAATTACCATTGGATATTAGGATCAGTAGGTCAAAGAAGGATGAAAAATATATTGCCTTTGCAAAAGGAAACAATAGAAGAAAGTGCATCAAATATGAAAAAAAGCACTCAAATACAAAATTTGATTGCATGGAAAATAATATCAATGAAAACATATAAAATGGCATTTGCTAAAGAAGATTTTACATAGTTTTAGGTTCACTGTAAGTTGGAATTGACTCAATAGCAATAGGTCTGTTTATCTTGGGTAAAAATTAAGTCCAAAAGTGGTGAGAAAAGAGGGAAATCCTGTGCCAAAAAAGAATTGCCTCACAGTAATACACTCTCTTGCCTTCCTTTTAAAATTCTTTCATTTTTGAAATGTGTGCCCCATAGAAGTTGTTTGTGGGAATAAAAGGAAAAGGCTGGGTGAGCAAGGATGAGAGGAATCAGGACGAGGGATCTGGGAGGACTTTAGGGTAGCAGACTTGACGCCCCCAACCCCCATCCCAGCCATCCTTTCCTGATCCCAAGGCACTAAGTCTCTCTGTAGGCCCTTTGGGTTTGCCTCCCTTCTGCTACCCTGACAGTCTCTTCCATAGTACCCTCTCTGAGAGGCTCTTGAGACAGATATCTAGTCTACAATGGCCCACAGTCAGCTCTCTGACCTTTGACCTGGCCCTGGCTGTCTCAAAGGCAGGATGCTTTCCCTCTCGTTCAAGTGCACCTCACCTGCACAGAGCAGGCCCGCCCACAGCACTGGTTAAGAGACCTGGTAAAATGCCCAAACCCTATTGTAGACACATAGATATTTACTGAGCTCTATCAGCATAACAGTTCATTGCTCTGCTAGCAATGGAAAGAAAGGATAGTCACTTTAACTCATTCGGCAGCTTCTCAGACGAAAGACGAAGTGATCTACTCCTATAAAGATTCCAAAACAAATTCACTGCCATCTAGGTGATTCTGATTCATAGCAGCCCTTCAGGACAGAGCAGAATGGCCCCTGTGAGTTGCCGAGGCTGCAAAGCTTCATGGGAGCAGATAGCTTCATCTTTCAGAGAGCTGCTACCTCCCAACTACTGACATTACGGTTAGCAGCCCAACATGTAACCCACTCGGTTGAACCTATTTAAAAGCTGCTTGAAACCTCTGTTCGGGAGAAAGATGAGGCTTTCTACTCCTGTAAAAGGTTACAGTCTCAGAAATCCACAGGGACAGTTCCATTTAATCTTACAGGGTCACTATGAGCTGGAATTACCTATCACAGTGAGTTTTTAGGTCTTTGTTGGACAAACCTTACTTCCTGTATCAGATTCAGATCAATTTCCCTTGGAAATTGAAATAGAAATTCCCCAATTGGGGTAGGGATGGGGAAGAAAAGATTGGAACCCACTTCCCTTAGTAGATAGATAAAAAGGGCTACCTACTGTGGATTGCCTGCAGAAACAAATTCAGTGACACTCATATATGTGTAAGAAAGAGCTTGATATCAAGGAGTAATTACAGATCAAGAAAACCACCCAATCCAACTCAAGTCCATAAGTCCAGTACTAGCCCATAAGTCCCTCTTCATACTCATTTACCCACATGCCATGATGCAGAATGCAGAGAGAGTGGTGGGTGCACAGTCGTGGATCCAATGGTGGTGGTTCTGGTAGCAATCAGATTCATCCAGGAGGAACATGAATATACAGAGAGAGGGAGGTTCCCAAGACCTTCCTTAGGAGAAGACCATGCCCACGGGGAGGCACCATCAAGCTGTGATCTGATTGACAGGTTGAAGAACACCCTTATACTTTTTTTTTTTTAAGTTCTTTGTACGTGTGTGACAATCATATTTATTCCTATCCAATTTAAGGACAATTGTATAAAAATAATGATCAGAATATTATAAATTATTTTGATGGGCATATAATGTACAAATACATAATTTGTATAGCAATAACATCTCCAAGAAAGGTAGACAGAATGTAGATATACATGAGCAACGTTTTCATATAGTACTGATATTCATCTACTGCCATGAAGTAAATATTGACTCAGTGCCTCTATAGGAGAGAGTCGAACTGCTTCTTTGAGTTTCTAAGACTTCTAAAATCTCATAGTCACAGATGGCCTCATGCAGAACATCTGGTGGGTTTCAAGGTCTGACCTTGCAGCTAGCAGATCAATGTGTAACTTACTATACTATCAGACACCTTGTATTGAAATTAACATGCTATTAATAGGAACTAGAAGTATTGGTCTGCCATCTGCTTGGTCAGCAGTTCAAAACCACCAGCTGCTCTGTGGAACAAAGACTGGGTTTCTATCCCATAAACAGTTATAGCCTTGGAAATCTACAGAGTCAACGATGACTCATTGCTACTACAGGTTAGACCGAATGTAGAGTGATATGAGCAAAAGTTTGATACATTACTGATTTTAACCCACCGCTAAGTGAAAGGATAGAACATCCATACAGCCATTAAAATCGTTTCAATTAATTTAAGATATTCAACCACACTGCAGTTCCATATCAAAATGAAGCATTCAGTCATTATAAACTTATCTAATCACTGTTTATTTGCATTCTGTAAGTTTTAGTGTGTTATGTTTTCCTTTTTTTTTTGTAAGTTCATTTTATTTTTCTTAAATTTTTTTGAAACATTTTATTAGGGGCTCATACAACTGTTATCCCAATCCATACACACATCAATTGTGTAAAGCGCATTTGTACATCGTTTCTCAAAACATTTTCTCTCCATTTAAACCCCTGACATTAGGTCCTCATTTTTCCCCTCCTTCCCCACTCCCCCCTCCCGCATGAGCCCTTGATAGTTTATAAATGGGTATTTTGTCATATCTTGCCCTGTCCGACGTCTCCCTTCATCCACTTTTTGGTTGTCTGTCCCCCAGGGAGGAGGTCACACACAGTTCCATGTAATCGGTTCCCTCTTTCCTACCCATTCTCCCTTTACCCTCCCTGTTTTGCCACTCACACCACTGGTCCTATAGGGCTCATCCATCCTGGATTCCCTGTATTTTCAGTTCCTATCTGTACCACTGTACCTCCTCTGTTCTAGTCAGTCTTGCAAGATAGAATTCGAGTCATGGTAGTGGGAGCGACACCCTTATACTTTTATATATTTTCAAGTTGACATGAAATCATGTAACTCCAAAACCTACCAAGAAAAACAACTGCTCAGATACAAACCCAGAGAGTTCAATATTAAAGGAGTGGAACATGAACATAAACGAGATTCACTAAGTTCTCTTTCAGGGTTTAGGGGACATTTAAGGTGCCCCCACCTGAATACTACACTTGCTATTCTTCTAAAACAGTGGGGGTCCTTAGTGATCATATTTGGGGTCCTGCTTCTGATACCAAAATCTGTTAAAAAATAAAACCTTATAGAAATTGCGACAATGTTTATTGCAAGCATTCACTGTAGATGAATGGATATCATTTCATCCCTAAAAGTAGTTGGCCCTAATTAGGCTGGCTACAATTGTCAAAAACAAACATTTGAGCTACATCAAAATAATAATATACCTGATGAGCTGTGAGATGACATCAAGAACATCAGGCATAAAGAATGCAAAAAAATCATTAAAAAGACAGGAAAGAAGGAAATAACCAAAATGTATTCAACTGTGAGGAACACGACAAACTGGATAGCCTTGAAAAGAATGGGAATTCCAGAACACTCCATTATTTTCATACAGGACCAGAACATGGATCAAGAAGTAGTTGTGTGAACAGAACAAGAAAATATTGCATGGTTTAAAATCAGAAAATGAACGGTTAAGACCTTGTCAGTTGATTAGGCCTACACTCAAGTACTCCCTCAATGCAAGAACACTTTGTTCTGCTAACCTGGCACTCTGTGATGCTCACCTTCCCTGACATGATTGCTGAAGACAAAATGGGTGTAAAAGCAAAGGTGGTGAAGAAAGCTGATGGTGCTTGGCTATCAAAAGATATAGCATCTGGGGTCTTAAAGACTTGAAGATAAACACACAGCCATCTAGCTGGGAAGCAACAAAGCCCACATGGAAGAAGCACACCAGCCAGTGTGATCATGATGTGTTGATGGGACCAGGTATCAGGCATCAAATACCCAAAACAAAACAAAAAAATCATTGATATGAATGATGGGGAGGACAGGGTGGAGACCCAGAGCCCATCAGCAGTCAATTGGACATCCCTTGTTAGAAGGGCCACAAGAAAGAGATAAAGCCAGTCAGGGTGCAGTAGAGTACTGACGAAACACACAGCTTTCCTCTAGTTCTTCAATGCTTCCTTTCCAACCCCACTATCATGACCCCAATTCTACCTTAAAAATCTGGCTAGAACAGAACATGTGTACTGGTACAGATAAGAGCTTACAACCAGGGAATCCAGGACAAATAACCTCCTCAGGACCAATAATGAGAGTAGCAATACTAGGAGGGTAAGAGAAGGGGGGGGTAAGGGGGAACCAATCACAATGATCAACATATAATCCCCTCCCAGGGGGAGGGACAACAGAAAAGTGGGTGAAGGGAGACAGTGGTCAGTGTAAGACATGAAAAAAAAATTATCAAGGGTTCATGAGGGGGTGGGGGGGAGGGAGGAAATGAGGAGCTGATACCAAGGGCTCAAGAGGAAAGAAAATGTTTTGAAAATGATGATGGCAACATATGTACAGATGTGCTTGATACAATAGAAATATGGATGGATTATGATAAGAGCTGTTAGAGCCCCCAATGAAATGATTTATAAAAAGATAAGTTGCTAAATTTTATCCAAAAAACAAAACCAAAAAAACTTTGCCAGTTGATTCCCCCTCTGATATGCAATGGGCCTGATCTAGTTTTCAACACCTCTCCCCTCATATTGGGGTTTTTCTCTAATATATTTTGTCACTGGGCAGAGCCCTTTGGAAATTTTGTTACATCGCTATCTGTTTTTCAGTATATGAAACCCTATATAGTCAACAGGCAGAATAAGGGTTCCTGGGGTTACAGTGGGGGGAGGGGAAGGTAAAGGGGAGCTGATATCAAGCAGTCCTAGAAGGAAGAGAACGTTTTGAAACTCATTTTGGTAGCAATTTTATAACACCGATTGATGTGATTAAACTATGGAATGATATGATATCTGAATTAGCTCCCGATAAAATGGTTTTAAAAATATAAATAAGTAAAACTTTAAAAATAAATAAAATAAAATAAAAGCAGGAAAGGTGTGCATCAAGGTGGTATCCTGTCACCATTCTTATTCAATCTATATGCACAGCAAATAATCAGAGAAGCTGGGTTATAGGAAGAAGTATCTGACGCCAGGATTGGAGCGAGGCTTATGAACAATCTTCTATATGCAGATGACATGCCCTTGAAACACGTGGGAAAGAATTCCGTACTGGATGACTCTCTTCTCGACTGCAGTCCTGACTCAACCAGTCCACAGCTCTGTATTAGACCCAATGTGCGTCTTTCTCTGTGTGTCTTTCTTGACCTTCTTTCCAAAGAGCTTTTTCGTAAGTGGAAATCTGTTATAAGAAAGTTCTTCTTTTAACCTGTCGCATCTAGGTGTGGCCCTTGCCTTAGAGTGTTAAAAGAATTGAAAATTGTCTTAAAATAAATCCTTTTCTCTTTGTTTACAAGTTGGTCCTAGGGGCACATTTCTTTGAAGAGAGCAGTGCATTGCATGCATGAGTAACTAGATTGCTCGTTCCTTCTGTTACAGGTTTTTGCGTGCCTAGACTCTGTTCACCAGCCGTGTTTACTTTCTCTTTGGAAAGGTAATTTTTCAAGTTTATCCATCCTATCTTTTAAGTAAATAATATTTTTGACAGCTATGATTTAAGGAAGCCTGTTGTAAGGTTAACTATGTCAGGGATGGTAATGGTCCTATTTCTTGACTAACAATTTTTTAGCATGATTTGTTTACAAATTTATATAGAAAACAAACTCAAGCATGGTGCTTATCTCTATACCAGACATGAACCCCATAATGGTTTTCTTTCTACATTGTCCCCAGATACGGCATTTCCCAATTTCAGAGAAGTTTTGAGTTTGCGCCCTTTGATTTTAAGACTTGGAGCCAGAGATTACACACACTCAAGGACTTGTCAATAATTTACAAAGAGCTAAAAATGCTCTCATCATTATAGACAAACAAAAACTCTTGAATGAGCTAGAACCAGAAACCTGAACTAATGCTATGAGTTTGTAGAGGCAAGCAATCGAGACAGAGAGGAGAGAGAAAGAGAGAGAGAGAGAGAGAGAGAGAGAGAGAGAGAGAGAGAGAGAGAGAAAGAGAAAGACTCTGGAGAAGAGAGAGGAGAAGAATGTGAAAGAAAAGGTTATTATGCCGGAGTTCAGCACACGTGATTTCTCTCTAAATGCATTAATCTGCAGACACAACTAAACACTCCTGGCATGCTAAAACACAATATTCGGGCCTATGCAAGAGCTGTGGTTTAGAATCTAATTCTGGTTTCTTTTAAGTTCAACTTCTATTATTCCCCAGACATTTTTTCTTTAAGAGATTACCAAAAGGTATTCCCACCAATACCTGGAGATGGCAGTTGTCAGCAGACAGAAGGAAAGCATTAAGAATTTGCAGATGGAAACACACACACACACACACAAGACTTAATAAATATCTCAGAGAGCTACACACAAACACGAGGATCAAAATACAGGAGCACTTACCTGTGGGTTCCCCTGGTCTGTCAAAAATGCTGCTGTATAAGAAATCTCTTCTCTGGCTCCTGTTCTGATTGTCAATCCCTGGAGGTTCTACTTGGAAAGTCAGATTTGACTCCCAGTCCCATTTCCATCTTGTGTTAGGGGAAAAAAACACCCCAGATTAAAACATGTTATATAAAGACCTTCTTATTAAGCCTTAAAGAGTCATTAAGTTGTCAGTTGGATGATGGGCTCCATTTCAAAGCCACCAGCATCCGTGAAGCAAGATGAGGTTGTCTACTGCACCAAACACACAGTCTCAAAAGTCCTATATAGGGTTGCCATGAGTTGGAATTAACTCAATGGAAGCTTGTGTGTGTGTGTGTGTTTAATGCTTTATTTAGGGCACAAAAGATGCAAAGGCAAAACAAACTGACAGCTTGAAGTTGATGGATTTATACTGACTCACCATCATAAATCAAAAACTAAGCACACTGCCAACAAGCTGATTCTAATTCATGGCGACCCTAAGTCGGATTTCAGAGACTGTAAATCTTTATGTGAGAGGACAGCTTCATCTTTCTCCCACAGAGCAGCTGATGGGTTTGAACTACTGACCTTTCCATTAGCAGTCCAATGATAATAGTGCCACATTTTCAATAAATATGATAGCGATCAAAGAAATCATCACAAGATCATGATTGGTGGTTGGTACTGTCCATCAGTGTCACATGCAGGACTACAAATGCTGTGAAAAGATCATGACTTGTATATATATAACTTCAACATTTATAGGATTGGTCCTGGGACTTTGATCACCTGCCCATGTGGTGGTATGGTTATGATTCATGACCATGCAAGCCTGAGTGATAGTCATTCAGACCCTAATTTTTAACTTGAACTAGGTAACGTGCAGCTATTTTCCATAAACCATTAAGTTCAGGTCCAAGCAAGTTCTTAGGGACATACTGCCCCTCCCTAGGCTTGCCCAGGGTTTGCAATCTACTTTCAACTCTATTCTTGCCGACAGCAAACTTACCATCCCCTGGGCTTGCCGAGGTGTTGCCATAGGCACGTTACTGAGTTCAAATGGTGTCTGAGAGTTTATGTCAAGATTCAAAATTAGTTTAGGGTTTCCGCTGCAGATTGCTACTTCTACAAATCAAGTGAGTTAGTTAAAGTTCATTGTGCCAACCTGGCTGATAAACACACGTGGGATTAATTGAAGGGTGGAGGGATAAATGACCCAGTGAGCCTCGCCTTTCTAGTTCTCGGGTCTCTTGCTTTGTGATGGTCAGGCTAAGGTGCAGCTGCCTTAGCCAGTTCCCTGCTTCAGCTGGCAAGGCTCACTTCCTGCAAGACATTCCTGAGGAGAAGCCACATGGACCTACCCCAATGCAGCCCTAGGTCCTGGAGCAGCTGTTCTGCAGTCGGCATTAAAGTGTGTGTTTTGTGAGATGGAGGAGGACTTCATGGATTGGTGTCGGACATATGGGTTAATGTTGGACTTGTGGGCTTGGGCAGCACTGGGTTGGGATGTTTTCTTGATGTGCACTTAACCTTTATATAAAACTCTCTTTTATACACGAGTTTCTGTGGATTTGTTTCTCTATTGTACCCAAACTAACACACCAAGTAATTGAGAATTAATGCACAACAAGCATGGGGAAATTTTGCTTCTCCAATTTATAAATTGTTTATTAAATTAGGAAACAATCAAATCTTGTATTGTTGAGGATTCCCAGCAAGAAGACATGCTATACAGACCCAACAACCAAAGATACCAGATGGAAAAGATCTGAATGAAAATCCTGTAAGCCTGTCTTCAGAAGAAAAGGTAGAGAAGTTGATGGGGTACCAACTAGACTAGAAGAAGATGACGCTGTATGAACACAACCAGAGAGGAAGTAGAAGGGGTGAGTTACTAACTAGATCAATGCTGCATGGCCATGATCAGGAACAACACAAGAGCCCATACTAGGAGCTGACAACAAGAAATGTTAGATCTTACCTTGTTCCCAACCCTCTCCTGGTGACTGGAGGAGTGGTCAGCCTTCAACCTCACCCACCTCAAACCAGTTATAACCCCCCACCCCACATGCATAGCTTTTGATCTGTTGAAGGTCAGAACCTCATCCTTGTGGATCATCTCCTGGTACACCATCCCAGTGTCTGATGTGGAGTCCACTCTGCCTCATCTGAATAGCAGAAAGCACAGTATTGGGTTAGCAACTGCTAGCCACCCTGAGTAAGCAAAAACTCTTTCCATAACTATCTGCTTTGCTCTCAATTGCTGACCACCTGAGTGGACAAGAAGAACTCTGTCCATAATGCCCTGCCTTGACTCCAGCTGCTCTAAGGGCGTGAAAAAGTCCCTCTGACACTTTTCCCTCACTCTGTGAGATCCTTGGTTGAATACTTTAGTCTTCTACAATTGTCTTCTCTTTGGGTTCTGTCCCTACCCCAGTTTTCTCCTTTTCTTTTCTTTTGTTCTTATCCTCTCTTTCTCTGCTTTCCTTTTTCCTCCTGTTTGCTACTCCCTTCCCTTCTTTTTTTCCTTAGTTTTTTCTTTATTTTTTCATTATTAGATCCCACTTCCTAGTTTTGCACAGTATATATTTCTTCCTTTCCCTTCTGTTTTTTACATTTCTTTGTTTTTTTTAGTTGGTAAATTATTTTTTATTGCTGTTGTTTGCTAGATTTCCCCTGATTGTTTATTATTAAGAACATTTTTCTCTTTGGGCTATTGCTTATGTTTGTTTCCTCCCCTCTAATTTTAATCTTTTCTTGTCAACCTGGCAGGAGACAGCAACTGTGATCACAAACACAAACACATAATGCCACAATGTCTCACAAACAATAGACAATTTCAGCTCACAGGAAGAAACAAGACAGAGCAGTTCAGACAAAGGACTGATGTATAGAAGCCAGAAGACCTTTATGAGAAATAAAAGGTATTGGAATGACGCAATAATAAATTCAAAAGAACGGTATTTAGATTCCTTCAACATATTGAGAGAAAGATTGAGAAAACTGCAGATGAAATATAGGAAAACATTACAAGAGAAAATAAATGAAAACTTAGAAACTATACAAAAAGAGCAAATAGAAATCTAGGAGATTGATACTAAGGATTCAGAAATAGATAATTCGTCAAAAGAGCAAAGGAGCAGAATTGAATCAACAAAAAGGCCAAATTACTGGGCCTGAAAACAAGTCTCTCAGTATTTACCAATTCATTAAAAGTATAATTAAAAATGAACAACAGAAAACATTCAATAATAGCGTTATATGTGACACCATCAAGAGGAATAATTTCCATGTGATTGGTCTCAGATCAGTTGAGAGAAAAAGCACAGGGAAAATTGTTAAAGAGTTGTTGGAAGAAAACTTCCTCAATATCTTGAAAGATGAGAAAACATTCATTCAGAAGGCTGAATGAACCTCAGGTAGGATAGATCGTGAAAGGAAATCACTGTGACGTATGACGTATCATGATCAACTTTCCTAAACCAATGACAACGAGAGAGTCCTGAAAGCAGTTCAAGAAAAGTTATCTGTAAAGGGACAATGAGAGGGAGGGGGAAATGGGCTGATACCAAGAGCTCATGTAGAAAGAAAATGTTTTGAAAATGATCATGGCAACGTATGTACAAATGTGCTTGACATGATGGATGGATGTATGGATTGGGATAAGAGCTGTATGAGCCCCCAATAAAATGATTTTAAAAAGGTGGGGGGACATATGATTAAGCTCTGATTTCTCAACAGAAACCAAACCTGGAAGAACCAAAAGCCCATAGAATTGCCCCCAAAATGTAAGAGTGGAATTAGAACATTTCCAGATAAACAGAAATTGAAGGAATTTGTAAAACCCAGCCTTGCACGCAATACTAAGGGAGAATATTTTTCACAGAGAATCAATAACAGTAGACAACTTGAGATTAACACATATGGAAACATTTTCCAGAAGACAACCGAGTTGTAGAACTATCCCAGATAAAACCAACTTACAAAACCAAACATTTGTAAAGATACTAATTATAATAAAGAAACTAAAAATATGTAAAGGTACTAATTATAATTATAAATAAATAAAAGGTCTAGTATAGCCACAGAGCTTCCAATGAAGAGGAAATCAAGTAGTTTTAAAGATAGGTGCGTGTTTCACTACATTAAACAGTATCAATATCAGAAGGATTAAAAAAAAGTAAAGACAGGACATACTTAAGTTTAGGAATACCTTAATCAAGGACAATGTGCCCTTAAAGAAAACGAATAAATGTCATCAAAATAAAAGGAGGAAAGTCACAAGAAGCGAGTGAACCCTAAAGCATCACTGAGACAAAGGAAAGACGCCCACGATCAGAATGAACGCAGCCTCACAAGAAAACCCACAGGAAAGTGACAACAATGAGTTCTCAGCTCTCAGTCATCCCAACGAGTGTGCGTGGGCGAGACACACCATTCACGAGGCAGAATAGCCCCGTGGATAGGAAAATAAGCTCCATCAACACGCTATCTACAAGAGACATGTCTTCTATTCGAAGACAAAAAGAGACTGAAAGTTACAAGGAGAATAAAATCAAGCTAATGGCAATCAAGAAAGAGCAGGAGTGACAATAATAATTTCTATTAAAATATACTTTCAGGCAAAATCCTGCATAAGAGACAAAGAAAGGCATTATATCATGATTAAAGGGCCAATAACACACGAGGATATAACCATAATAAACATTAATGCCACAATACATTGCAATACAACAATAATCTATGCCAAAATATATTAATAAATTAATCAAGTTCTTACTGGATGGAAGTGAGAAATAGACAACTAAACTAATCGAAGATGTTAAAACACCACTTTTGATGAAGGATAGAATGACAAGAAAGAAACTCAACAAAAAATACAGAAGAACAACACAGTCAACCAATTTGACTTCATAGATATGTACAGTACACAACTTGGCCTCATAAACATATGCAGAACACTCCACCCAGCAATACACATTCTTTGTCATTCCACATGGAATATTCTCCAGACTGGGCCATATGTTAGGCTACAAAGCAAACCTCAATAAAATTAAAACATGAGATATTACAAATAATTTTCTCAGATCAAAATGCTATAAAATTAGAAATTAACAATAAGAAGAGTGAAGAAAAAGATATAAGTACATATACATTGAATATCCCTCTGCTTAAAAACTAGTGGTTATAAAAGCAATACAAAAATAAATAATAGAATTCCTTGAACCAACTGAAAACACAATATACTAAAATTTCTGGGTCACAGCAAAAGCAATATTCAGAGTGTAATTTATAGCAATAAATGCACATATCACAAAATAAGAAAGAACCAAAATCCACATCTTAACCCAACATCTCCAATAAAGATAGAGCAGGAATAAATTAAACCGAAAAACAATAGAAAGATTAACAAGTCAAGAAGCTGGTTCTTTTTTCTTTTTTTTCTTCCCCTTTTTTTCTTTTGGAAGTTGGTTCTTTGAAAGGATTAACAAATCCGTGCACCACTGGCAAAAGACAAATGAAAAAAATAGAAGAAGATGTAGGTAACATGAATAAGAAATGGGTGATGTAACACCAGGACCAACTGAAATTAAAAAGATAATAATGAAATAATATGAAGAACTGAACGCCAGCACATTTGAAAGTGTGGAATTCTGGAAACACACTGCTTCCTTGAACGAACGAGGACTAAAGTGGAAACATGAACAGATCTAACAGAAGAGAGCAAACTGATCAGGTCCTTAAAAACGCCCCTCTCCGGGAGGAAGGGGAACCTACCGTAGTGATCGACACACAATCACACCCCCGCCAGGGGGAAGAACAACAGAAATTATGGGGGAACAGAGACAGCAGTCGGTGTGAGAAATGAAAATAATAATAATTTATAATCTATCAAGGGGTCGGGGGGTGGAGAGGGGGAAAAAGAGGAGCTGATACCAAGGGCTCTTTAGAAAGCAATTTTCTAGAAAAGACTGATGGCAACATACGTACAGATATGCTTGATACAATTGATGTATGGATTGTAAAAAGAGTTGGAAGAGCCCCCAGTAAAATGATCTTTTAATTAAAAAAAAAAAAGTCCAGGACTAGACAACTTCCCTGGTGAATTCTACGAAGCACTCAGAGAAAACCTGACATTAATGCAACTCAAACTTGCTATAGAGTCTCTGTCCATAGAATTCCTTTTAGTTTTTACAATGGTGGTCGTGGTTTTATAAATTCCTTCAGCTTTTCCTTATCTATAAATGATTCTACTTCTTCATATTCGAGTGATAATTTTGCTGGATGTAGAATTTTTGGCTAGCAGGGGATTTTTTTCTTTCAGAATTCTGAATATATCATTCAATTGACTTCTTGCCTAAATGATTTCAATAGAAAAATCTGAACTTATCCTAATGGGTTGGCCTTTATATGTAATTGTTCTTTTTTGTCCTGCAGCTCTCAGGATTGTTTCCTTTTCTTTAATATTGGAAAGTTTAATTATTTTATGTTACGGTGATTTCCTTTTGGGATCAATTCTGTTTGGAGTTCTCTGGATTGCCACCCACTTTTCACCCTAAATTCCTGCTTCAATTTTAGTAGAATTTACATCGTCCTCAAGGGGCTCTTTCCAAACAGATTTTTATCCTTGGTGCCTCAATCTAGATGTTGTTCGCACATGTCATAATAAGTTACTATGAGACTTTTGGTGTAAAGATATTTGAAATCCATGCCGCTTTTTCACAATACACTTTTCCATGAACTTTCCCCTTGACGTCTTCATATTACTCTAAGCCAGCATTTCTCAGAATTACCTATAGGAGCACAATCAAAATGATGGACCGCTACAAGTTAAGACCTTTGTTATTAAGGGGCAGCAGGTGAATTCTGACTCAGAGTTATGCCATGTGATAGAGTAGAACTGCCCCAGAGAGTTTCTAGACTGTAATCGTCACGGAAGCAAACCATAGGTCTTTCTCCTGAGTGGCTTCAAACTGCCAACATTTTGATTTTCAGCTGCACTCGTAACTCTTGTTTTGCTAGGGCTCAGCAAATGTCTATGCGTCTGCCATAGTGCGTGAAATTCGGTCATGTGTTTATCACTTCTCTTGACTCTGTACTGTGGGCAGGCCTGCTCTGTGCAGAGGAGGCACGACAGGACCAGCAGGAGAACAGCCATGCCCTGAGAGCTCCTATCTAGTTCAGAGGCAGAGAGAGATATAGGCAGTAACTGGCCAAAGGTGAATTGACTAGGCGTCATATGTGGATAGGATATCTGTCTTGAGAAGCATTCTGAGGAGACGACATAAGAGAAGAGACTGGTGGAGTAGAAGCAAGCAGTCAGACACAGGGTACTGCAGAAATTCTCAGTGCCTTGGCATCAGGAGGAGATGGCTGGGGTCATGTCAGGCCAGCTGCCCCAGAGCTTTTCAGCTTCCATTTCCTGATTCCTTTGGTCCCTGCGCACCCAGTCCTTTCCTTTTGTTCAGACAAACAGATCCTTGAACAGAGACCAATAGTTGTTTTGAATGTAGATGACCGTTAATAAGCTTTTATGACCCCAGACACTTCTCACTATGTTGGGCTGTAAAACATATGCTTTAAGAGTTCCACAATGTCTATGAACTGAGTAATAGAAGTATTAGAAGAGATAAGATTATGTAATATTAAATACTAAGGCCACAAACTTGTTTCAAAAGTAAATGAAATTATACATTAACATACTAAAGATGTAATGCCAACATTAAGAAGCCTTGTACTCATTTTTTCATTTCCTGTGATTTTTAAAATGGTTTTTCAAGTTATTCTTACTTTGGAATTAACCCAAATGTCATGTCATTGCATCGTACATTCTCGTCAAGCAGAATTGTACCATCGCTTCCACAATCAGTTCCCAAACATCCCATTTCTTCATAGATACCTTGACATCATCTCCCTCTTATGGTTTCCCCCCTAATGTAATTTGTTTTCCATTATGGAGAACATACATATATACACATCAATTCATGTTTCCATATGTGTAGCTCAGTGGCACTGACTACATTCCTTGAAGTTGTACAAACATTTTCACCCTCGTTTTCTGAGTTGTTATTCTATCTCCATTAATAGAAATTCCTTGTCCCTAAGTTTTCTACCTAATCTTTTAAGCACCTGTTGTCAGGCCGATCCCATAGAGCTGGTTCTTCAAAGAGCACAATGTTATGGCCGGCGTTCGTTACTATCAGTACCACAAGCGATATTGTTTGGATTTCAGAAGACTTCAGAGGGATAGTTTTGGTTTAAGGTTAATGCTTATCTCAAGGCAATAGTGTCCGCGGTTTATCCAGTGTCCATGGTCACTGAAAGATTGGATTCTAAGACAATATGAACTTGCGTTCTGCATTTTATCCTTTTTGGCCAGGATTTTTCTCTAGAATCGTTGCAAGAGATGTGCAGTAATAGCAGCTGAGTGTTTGGGTCCTGGGTAAAGGAGGCATTTGTTAACGGCAGCAGTTAGTTAGGCATGCCACTTCCTTCTATTCTTGATTCTCCTCCTCTGCTGCTCCAGCAAGTAGCGAGCGGTGGTTGTACTTGGAATGACTGTTTGAAAGCTATTCATAGTTAAGTACTAAGCAACAAAATCAGAGGTGAAAAAAAAAGAAAAGTACCAAGCCATTTACTAGGCCATTAACTGGAGGATCCATAAAACAATGACCCTAAACCTTTAAACCAAAGAACAAACTCCCATGAGTTGTCTGATTGTACATAGCGGTCTAAGCACCACTCTTGTTTTTTAGAGCTTCGGTCTCATTGTAAGCACAACAATCACATGATTTTTGTGAATTCAACTTTTTATAGTTGTACAACTGATTACAATAATTACGGTACTTATATTAACCAGCTGTGAAATCTTTCCCTTACTTGAGGTGAATTTTCCATCACTCTAAACTACAATTCAATACTCCATAGGCAATGATCCTTCCTTCTTCCTGCCCTCCTGTCCCAAGTAACCAGTAATAAACTTTGATCCTCATACATTTTCTCTTTCACATAAGTGAGCTTATTGTTCCCTTTTGAGATTGATTTATTTCACTCACTATCATGTCTTGAAGCTTCATCTATATTGTCTCATGTATTCAGACTACATTTCTCTTACTGGTTGAGTAGTGTTTGGACCACAGTTTGATAATCAATTTATTGATGGACATTTTGGGGAACTGCCACATTACCTTACAAAATACCATTATTTTGGCCTTCTCACAGCTATGGATAAAGATTTCAACTACCCCGCATTATTACCAATACTTGTTACTTGCTGTTTTTGGTTTTTTAAGTCTTACCAATTTGAGGTGGAGTGAATTGTTATCATATGGTAGGTGTGATTTGCATCGGTGTTGGTTTGATTTGATTTGATCGGTGGGTTTGATTTGATCGGTGTTTGGTTACCATTTGAATATCATCTTGGGTCAAATCCGTTTATATTCTTTGGCATTTTTATGATGAATTTGTCTTTTTGTTGAAAGTTTCATCAGGTATATACCGTGTTTTCAGAAGACAGTCTCGCTGTCAGTAATATGTCTTTTCACTCTTGTTGGTAAAGTAATTTGATTAATAGAAGTTTAACCTTTTTATGAACTCCACCCCACTTCCATCTCGTTCACCCAGATTCACGTCAACCCCACAGGACAAAGGAGAACTGATTTTATTTTGTTTTCTGAGACAGTAAAACTTTATGGGAGCAGAGAACTGTATCTTGCTCCTAAGGAGGAATGATGAGTTTGAACTACTGACCTTGCAGTTTACAGATCAATGAGTAATCCACTAAGCCACGATGGCTTCTGATTAATTTTTGAGGTTCTATCTACTTGCTTTTACTTTTTCTGTTTGTGACTTTGTTAATATGTTAAATAATCCATTGTTAGCCATTGGAACTGACAACTCTTAGGTTCTTAACCCATTTCGAATGGTTTTTGTGTATGATATCAGGCATGAATCCTGTTTCCGTATGTAGGTATACAATTTTCCCCATCCCATGTATTGATGAGCGTCTTCTTTCCTTCCTAATTGAATGACACTAGGACCATTGTCTGAGAGAAAGACTAGCCTTTCTACTCCTGTAAAGAGTTACAGTTTGAAACCCTGAGGGGCAGGTCTATCTTGTTCTATTAGAGCAGTGGTTCTCAACCTTCCTAATGCCGCGGCCCTTTAATACAGTTCCTCATGTTGTCGTGACCCCCCCCCCCCAGCCATACTACTTTCGTTGCTACTTCCTAATCGTGATTTTGCTACTGTTATGAATTGGGCGACCCCTGTGAAATGGTCGTTCCATCCTTAAAGGGGTCGCGACCCACAGGTTGAGAACCGCTGCGTTAGAGGGTTGCTGTGAGTCGGAATTGACTTGGTGGCAGTGAGGTGTTTTTTTTTTTAAGCACCCTTGTTAAAAATCAATTGACCATAGATCGCTGGGTGATTTCTGGATTCTCAATTCTATTCCATTGGCCCATATGTCTCTTGATACCATGTACCGTTGATCACTGTAGCTGGGTAATACTGTTCAAACTCAGGAAACGTGAGTCCTCCTACTTTGTTCTTCTCTCTCATTACTGCTGCAACTATTTCGGCCTCTTGTCTTTTCATATAAAGTGGAAGACTAGTGTTCACAATTCTATAAAAAAAAGCTGTTGACCTTTTGATTGGAATTACATCGACTCTATAGGTCACGTTGGGTAGTATTGTTATCTTATTGACATTCTATATTACAATTCATAAATATGGGCCATCTTTCTGCTTACTGAAACCTTTTAAAATAATTTCCAATAATGTTTGATAGATCCTTCACACGCCTGATTATATTTATTCCTAGATGTTTCATTATTTTATATGCTATAATAAATGAAATGGTTTCCTAGTTTCCCTTTAAGATTTCTCATTGGTGGTTTACACAAACCCAGATGATTCATGTTGTGCTTGCATCTTGCAATTTTGCTACATTCCTCTATTGGCCCTAAGAGCTTTATACAGACTCTGTGGAATTTTTTTATATCTAGGATAATATCATAAGTGATTGCAAATTATTTTACATTCTTATATTCCAATACAGATACCTGTAATTGATTTTATTGTTTTATTGTTCTGATTAGGACTTCTTAAACAATATTGAATAGAAGTGGTGTAAATGGGCACATTTTCTTCCTCCTAATTTCAAGGGGAAAACTCTGGTAGGTAGGTTTAGGCTTATTGTGCTCTTATGTGGCTAGATCCTAAAGTTGTGGAGTTAGACCTCTTATTTGAGATCTTATTTTTTTCATGTTGTAATTTATTACTATACGTTTCCCTCCTCGTATTGCCTTTGTTGCAGCCCCTAGGTTTCGGCATTTTTTGATTCCGTTGTCATTTGACTCTAAGAAATTTTGATTTATCTTTTAATTTCTTAGTTGCTAGTTTAATAGTGGGTTGTTTCATCCATATGCTTACCTTTTGCATTTTTTCTTTCTCTTGTGATTTCTAACTTCACTCCTGATCTGAGAAAATGGCTTCGCATGACTTCAATATTTTCAAATTCACAGAGACTTACTTTGTGACCTAACATGCGGTCTATTCTAGAGAAGGGCACATGCTGAAATTCAGTCAATTAATATGGCCCTTCTGTCCATCCTTCCTTATGTGATGTTTTACAGTTCTGAACTCTATGTTTGTGACCGTAATCCCATTTTGGTGGGAGTTCTTTGCTGTCCTAATGGACAGGATTAAGGTGGTGTTAACTCGTGATCATAGTAGAGGGTAGAAACCTTTTGTTTCCTTGGGGGTATCGTTAAGCCTACTTTATTAGAGGGTGTGACTTAAGACATCATTGTTTGTTTTCCTTGGGGGTATGGTTAACTAGAAGATAAAATGTACGCCTCCATCAAAGCCATTCCTTGGTTGTGAGAGCCCTCTTGGACACAGAGGAAAATTACAGACCATTGGAAGAGCACGTTCCAAACCTCGGTTTGGAATGGCAAAGGCTGAGACCAGAGGCACCAGAGACTGTGGCATGGGCACTCTGGGACAGAGCAAGAGAAACAGCAGAGAACATGAAACTGGGAGGTATCGTGACAAGCTGGCTTCCTGCCTCATGGAGGCAAAGGCTAAGGGACCATGTGACTAAGAGGCTGAGGACAGGAGAGAGATTTGACTGTTAGCTGAGGCAAGGTGTGATTGTGGACCAGTAATGTCTCCTTACTGTTTGCTGATCCTGACTTGTGGTAACCTATTACCTTCTCCAATTAAAACCAAACAAGGCAACAAAAAACCCCTCCAAAAAAAAAAACAAAATCCTCCAAACTCACTGCCCTCAAGTAGAGTCGAACTCACCGAGAGCCTGTAGGACAGGGCAGAACCACCCCAGGAGCTTTTAAACATTGACTATTGTACGCCAGTTTTGTTTTTAATTTCATCGTGTTTTCTGTGAATGTTTACACAACAGCTTAGCAATTTCTACTCAAGATATTCAGTAACATTGAGGGTGTTTTTCACAATGCATTAACATTCTCATTATCTCTGTTCTGTCTGAGACTAACTGTTTAGGGGAGTAGAAAGGCTAAACTTTCTCCTGTGGAATGGCTGGTGGATTTGAATTGCTGACCTTGTGTTTAGCAACCCTAGTGAGTTAGCCACTAGGCCACCAGGGTTCCAACTCCCCTAACAGACTCACTAATTGTGAGTATGGTCTATGGGCTCTATGCTGCCATTGCATGAATTATTGAACTCAGCATAAAAGTGGAGTGCCGTTTGGGGAATGGTTGGTGTCAGAAGAGGGTAAAGAAGAAAGGGTGCAGGCATGGTGACCCTTGTCTCATGGCAATAGGGAAACCAGAGGAGATCAGATATGGCTGCCTCTCACTGCTTACTGCACAAGTCAAATGGAGTAGAATAAATATTTTACTCTTGTTAAATAAGCTGTTATATGACTGTCAAAATTAGTTGGTTTA
>NW_022103896.1:79308098-79309281 GCF_000313985.2 Echinops telfairi | reverse complement strand
ATGCAGAGACAATAATAAGCACAAAAACAAGACAGAGCAAAACAAAGCAACAAAAGAAAACAACAACAAAAAAGAGAAAAGCCTATAAATAGTTCCAGATCTGTTTGTTGACCTTTAGGAGTGTTTTCTGGTCAAGTTTGATGGGGCGCCATGCTCTGGTCCCAAAGTCTATTTTTGGTATTCCTGGGGACTTCATTGCTTTGCTCCCCTTGCTGCTCTGTTGCACACCGTTAGCGGTTTGCCCTTGTGTGGTGGGGTCAGATCGGGAACAATTCCCACACGTGTCTCCAGTGTTGTTCCCCATAGTGCTATGGGTCAGTGAGGGACATCATGTCTCATGGTGGGGCCAGCCTATGGTCCTCTCTGTGCATTGGCTGCTCTGAGCAGGAATATTGTCCTCAGGGCTTGGTGGGCCAGGATGTGTTCCACTCTCTCTTCTTCCCTCTTTGTTTTCTCCTGTGTGCTCTGATCAGATGACCATACCAGCTTTTTACAAAATTATGTTTGCTTGGAATAATTTTTCAAGCTTTCACTTTCTATCTATTTTTGTTCTTGGTTCTAAAGCATGTGTCATATTGTTAGATCATGATGATTATTATTATTTTTTTTACAATTCATTCTGTCCCTTTCAATCCATTGATTGGAGCATTTAATTCATTTATATTCACTGTAACTACTAGGTTAAGAAATGACTTATTTCTGCCATTTTGTTAGTTTCTTATGTGTGTGTATTAAGATTTATTTGTCTTTTTTCTTCCATAATGCTTGCTTTTGGATTTTGTTGACTTATTGTAGTGAGCTGCTTTGGCCTGACTCAAGTTATGATATTTCAATTGCCTCAGATGCATGTGAAAATTGGATATTGAATAAGGAAGACCACAGAAAAATTGATTCATTTGAATTATGATATTGGTGAAGAAAATTGAGAGAACCAAGGACTGTCAGTTGAACAAGCAAATCTGTCTTAGAAGAAGTATATCTAGAATGCTACTTAGAAGCGAGGAAATGAGGCTTCATTTCATGTTCTTTGGAAATGTTATCAGGAGAGGCCAGTCCCTGGAAAATTACATCATTCTTGATAAAGTAAAGGATTACGAAGGTGAATTGACACAGGCTACAACAATGGGTTCAAACATGGAAATAGTTATGGGGATGGTATAGGGTAGGGTAACGCTTCCTTCTA
>NW_022103896.1:79293433-79306762 GCF_000313985.2 Echinops telfairi | reverse complement strand
CTTCCTGGTCTCGTTCTACTAGAGGAATAATGAAGAAAAGAAGCTAAGGAAACAACTGAAATAACATGTTTTACAAAAAGCACCCTCCAACCACACCTTATGATGTCTGACGCCGGAAGAAGCCTAGAGGGTGTTCAGCCATCACGTAGGTGACCAAAGACACAAATCATCATGATGAAGAAGGGGGGTGGGGGAAGTGAAATAAATCATTTCATAAAAGCCATTTGACTTTGGCCTCAAAGATTCTTTTCTTATCTACCCAAACCAACAATTAACTGTTAAAAAAAAAAGCCTGTACCAAACAGCACAAGCAATCACAAGCAATGGCTTTTCTTCTTTTTTAAATCCCAAAGCAGTTTGGTAGCATTGTAAATTGGTCTTTTCTGGCTGGAAGAGGACAGCCAACAACAAAACAGGGTCCCTTTGATTTGATGAAAAGTTGCTTTCTTAATTTTAATTTCAAGAGGCATCATAGCTACAGGTGCATGGAGGACCAGTTGCTCAGGAAATGCTTTTTAATGTTAACTGAGAAAACATTAAGTACTTCACCACCATGGAAACTTAGGAAAATGGTGGAAGGCCCAGGTCTGACCTCCTCTGGCTACCTGGAGAGGACTATTCAAGTCCACAGCAGCCCAAGGCTGATTTCTACAGGGCAGAGGTCAGATATGCCTCCACTCTCATCTTTTTTTATTCTGACACCAACCCTCCCTCCCAGGGCATTCTACTTCTCTATGGCTTTTAATAATTCATAATAATGGCCATACCAAAGACACAAATGATAAAATGATGGGGTTAGTTAGGGAAACTCACAGGCTATAAAGTGTTAAGGATACAGGTCTTTTGTCTGTAACGACTCTCTTCAGCCATGCTGGCAGGCATAGCTTTCTCTAGTTCTGTGGCTCCTGCCACATTACATGGACTGGGAAGCTTGTGGCCTCAAGACTTGGGATATAAAAATATCAGCGCATACCACTGCGGAGCAACCAAGTTCTTTGCTCATTTTTGTTCTACCCTAGCAGGAAATTGATCATTTCCTCTTCTTTCTTTCTCCCCACTTCCTTGCCCCTCTCATATCTCATCTCTCTCTCTCTCTCTCTCTCTTTTAGTAGTTTTCTTGATATAAAATTCACATATCAGAGTTGTATATAAATCATCACAATCAGTTCTAGTGTTCCCTCTCCTCTCCTGAATTCCTTGTTTACTCTCCTACTCCCCTCACCCTCCTGGTTCCCCCACCCCCTACCCCACCCCATCCCTGCTAAGCCATTGCTCAGTCCTACTCCCCTCACCCTCCTGGTTCCCCCACCCCTACCCCACCCCATCCCTGCTAAGCCATTGCTCAGTTATCGTCTCTCTTCATCCATTCCTGCTTTGTTTCATGAATGGGGAAGCCTAACATAGACAATGAAAAAAAGAAAGCAGAAGGAAGAAAGTAATAATAATATGAAGATAAAAAGAAAAATAGAGTAAGAAAGAAAAGACCAACAACAACATTTTTAAAGTCCTAGAAGAAATTTATGTAGTGGAACATGCGAGAAATATGTAAGCCTAGAGCAAATTTAGGTCGGGTCAAAAGGGAGGTCGTCTGGCAAAGTATCATTTAAACCCTAGTCTGCTCCACCATAATGAAGTTTACGGCAGTGTCTGGCTGAGAGTCAAGCTGTTCAAGTCCCTCCCTGTGGCTAGAGGGGATCTGCCAGAGGCTTAGTCCGACTAGACACTTGGCAGATGGATTTTGGACTCCCACTGTCCTCCTTAGCCTTCTACACATTGGGTATTCACGATTCAAGCTCTGATACGCGTCCCTTCATCATATTTGGATTTTGTTATTGTCGTCTTTGGATCACACAGGAGGGTCTTTTTCCTCCATGTGGACTCCATGCGGATGCCTCACTTAAATGGCTGCTTGTTTGAAAATAAACCTTTAAGACCTTGGACACTATTGCAACTGATAGCCCAGCACCATCTCCTTTCTTCGCCAAAATTTGCTGTAACACTCTTATCGTCAGTGATCTCCTCATGAAGGCAAGTATAGAGCAGGGCCATGTTACAAGAACTAACTGTTCTTGGATTGGGGCTAGAATTAAGTGGGAGCCCTGAATCCATCTGCTTGTCCCTGGGTTACAAAAAACTCTGGTTTACTTTGATGGTCACATTATGACAAAAACAAAAACCAACAAGAAGAGCCACCAAAGAAAACAAAAACAAACAAAGACAGAAAAGAAAATGAAAAAACAAAACAAACAAAAAAGAAAACATTGTCAATCATTCCCCTGGGGTATTGATAACCTCAATAATTTAGCCACTCATGGAATTTAAGGTACTGTTGAGACTACAATGGGCTGCAATTCATGAGTCGTTGCTTTGTACAGATTCGTTTCTTAACTGATTGGGCGGTTTATGTTGAGCATGGGGGTTGGTGCTAGGGGAAAATGAACTCTGTCGTTTTTTGGAAGGGCAGATCCTTGCCTATCAGATTAATACCTCAATCTTTAATTACTACGAAGTCTCTCTCTCTCTCTCTCTCTCTCACACACACACACACGCACAAAATCAATTGTACAGGAAATAAGGCACTCCTGTAACGTGATGCTGTCTGAAATTTCAGCAAATAGTTCTTGATCTTTTCTCATGTTCCAGATGGTACTTGTTATTTCAGAGTGTCCCATGATCAAGTCACTAACAAGTGAGGAGGCAGAAGCATTCCCCTGCCCACTCCCATCCCACGCAGAATCTGTCAGCACACACTTCTGGACAGATACATATGTTTTCAGCAAATATTGTTACCATTGTGTTCTGATATATTTTTTAAAAAGTATTTTTTCCTCTTTAGTAATTTATTCTATTATCAGAATTCACATGTCAAGTGGCTTGTTTACATATACCCTTTCAGAGACCGAACCTGCTGGTCCCATTAAAATGATTTATATTGACATACATAAAATAATTAAGCAGAGAACAGCAACAACAACAAAAAATCCTTTACCAAGTTGCTGTCTCTAACCCAATAAAATATCAACCTGGACATTTGTCAAAGGAGAAACTCACAAGATGCAAAGATGGGCACAACAGGAAACTTTCCTCTATTTGGGAAGGAAGAAAATGTGAGCTCTCTCTTCTGAAAAGGTCCTTTCTAAGTCTAAGTCTCAGCAAAGCCACTGCCTGGGATGGGGGGGGGGGCTCTCATATCTCCACCCCCAGTTAACTGAGAATGCCAGAAGAGAAGGGGTGGCTGTTTACTTCACAGTCCTGCACACTATAACAACTCCTCTGCCAGCCCTCTTACCACTGACAAGCTACAAGCTAGACTATGCTGGAAGCTGCTTTAATTGAGAATTTGCATTGGAGCCATTCTAAGTGGGTTTTAAAGCACACCACCCCACTTCAATGTTGTGTGGTATAGGTTAAAATATCTAATCTTGTTGAGCTTTAAATTCCTCATGTATGCAGCGGGTAAACTTGTGTCTGCATTGAGAGGTTACTTTAGGATTGCACAGTACAGTGCTGGAATTTGAGAAATGGCAACACTTCAGTATGTGAGTTTACACCCATTGGGATGAGTGCTGGACCTCCTTTGCCCCTGGTGTTTGAGTTTATCCTTTAGACGTGCAGGTTTCTCAGATGTGGAAGAAGACACAGCAGGGTGTGCATGCCATCTATATAACCATAAAGGCTTAGAGTGACTTCATGGATAATAAGAGATTTTAATAAATGCATCAGATTAAATGAGAATGAAAGAACCAGGCTTACTTTTGGGTAATGGGTGAATCTTAGAAGTAAGAAGATGTATCCATGTGTCTATACACATGTATCTATGAACAGACATTCACTCAAACACATGCTACATACACTTCACAAGAACACATTTGGGCCACACATATTCACATCCACTTATGCATTCGACATACACCACAAAGCCCCACAAATTACCCTCCACCACAGATGTTCCCATCACCCACACTCACTATACAGACTTAGATAATTGGACTAATAGTTTCCACGGGTCTTAGATTTTCTTCACTCTTCATTCCTTTGGGCAAGGAGATACGAATAGCACCACTTCAGATATAAGCTCTCAGGAGGATGGTTGTGGGAAGGACAGTGGGGGGAAAGGAGAGACCAATAGTGCCATGGCTTCTCGAGAGCTTTGAAGACCCCCTTCCTGACTCACCAAGCAAGGATATAGGATACTGTCTTTGTGGACTATGTGATGCCAGTTGACCTTGGTGTCCCAGCAGTATATGATCTAGAGCTCCCATGATCAGTGACTTGTCCACTTAAAGTGTTTCAGTCTATGTAAGATGTTTTCACAGAAATTGGCCCCGTCTGTTCCACACTACTACCCGCAGCTTGGCAGCTCCAACCCACCAAGCACTTTGTAGGAGGAACATGAAGCTCTTTACTCTTAGAAAGATTTATAGCACTGGGAACGCTGTGGGGTCCCATGAGTCAGAATCAACCAAAGGGCAGTGGGCTGCTCTCTACTACATTCATAGATGTCTTGGAAGCAAAGCGAAGTACCCGGGTAGAAATAGCCTGTCAGATCTATGTGTGTTCTTGGATATAAGCCCATTCTCCCTCTCACCCCTTGTAGCCTGTGTGCCTCTCCATGCATCTCATCATAGAGCACCGTGATTGCAAGGTTGTATAGGTAACAGTATTTACCTTGATCCCCTTGAACTTCTTGCTCTCTTCTGAGTGTCTTCCCTAGTCTCCATCATTTTTGGCTGATCTCCTTCTTATCCTAGATGGCCTTTCCCTTGACTCATGCTAACACGTGTCTAACCTCTAGCATATAATCATATTCTGAATGGCATAACTTAATTATACACAGTGAGCATCACTTTGGTGAGTGATTTTCCTCTTTAGATTTCTATTTGAAAAAATTAAAACGTTTATAACTACTGGCCTACTGATATCTTTTTAAAAAGGATATGATTATGATTTTTGTGGATAGGAAAGTGGGGGAAAACGACATTTATAAAAGAAAGAATGAATAAGGCAAAAACTTATTTACTGACAGTATATACTATAAGGTTAATTAATTAACTGAGGGTAATCAAATTACTAACCTAGCAGGATAGGTTACCCCTATCCTTCTTTTTGGTGCTGTTGTATCATCTAATCTTCTTCCTAGTTTTTGATCCAGATGTAATGAAGTTTTTGATTCAGGTGTAACATATTGCATTTTTAATATCACTGGCTTATTATTCATTATTTTCATGATTATTATGTAATTGACAATATCTAGTAATTTCCAACTAGGTTATATTTCTTTCCCTATGTTCTAGTTGGAAAACAGGCCTCAAATTCAAGTATATAAACAAAAATAAACCCCATGGTCACCAAGTCAATTCTAACTCAGAGGGACCTTATAGGGCAGAGTATAATTGCTTCATGAGGTTGCTGACACTATAAATCTTTACACTGATAAACAAACTCCCCTTTCTCCCTGAGTGGCTAGTGAACTTTAACCACCTGCCTTTAAGTTAGCAGCCCAGTGCTTGCTCCATTGATCTACCAGGGACCCTTAATATATTACATAAGGACTTTTTACTAAGTCTTAAACAGGACAAAGAAAAGATACCAAAAAAACCCCACAAACAACATCTGGATAAGGGAAATCATCAGCCTGAGGCCATCATGATGTCCACAGATTTCACTGCCACTTGTTTTCTCCATAGACCATAAAAAACCAAAAAGATAAAAGCATCACAAACGCATGCTTGGCCGCTGCTGAACTGCCAATGCTGAAGGCAGAACTCCAGAAGCAGGAAAAAGATCATGATTAGGATACTTCACCAACTGCAGATTAAGAAAGCTCACAGGATTGGCTCTGGGGCTCTCCAACCACCTGGTTATTGGATGATAGGGGTATGACCTATGACTATGTGATCCTAGTACCCCAATATCCATTAAGGGCACACCCAGGCAAGTCCCCAGAGGGCAAGACTGCTTCTCCCTGCGCTGGTTTAGGAGTTGCACTCCTTTAAGCTCTGCCAAGGTAGCAAAGATGTTTACGATGGTAGCTAATGGTTAGAAAGAATGTAAATGACAGAGTCCATTTCTGTCAAGCCTCAAAATGGAATTAGGGCTCCCACTGTAAGCCTTAGCTTTTCACAAGTCCAAGAGCTAACCATGGAAGTTCTAGTGCTCCTGGGAAACTGGGAAGACTTCCAACTTGTAAGTGTTCTTCTTCTATATCAGTCTTGATTGTCTTCCCACCTTGTTTGTAAAATTAGACAATCAAGTCTTGGACCAATGCTGGCCAGACTTCTGACTTTTGAAAACAGAGAGAAAAGAACAAAAACAAGAACAACTATTTATTTGATGTTTTATTATAAACAACACACTTTTGTGTACACGAATTCATAAATTATCCTAACAATTTTGAGGGGTAAATACTCTTGATACAGATTGAAAAGAAAAGGTGAGAAACGAACACAATGGGATTAGTACCAGTCGACCCATGAACCAGACTATTGATCCAAATCCAGTGTTCTTTTTGCTGCATCGCAGCTGGCTCTCCTCGGGGACTCTTCTTGATGGTTTTGCTTATTAATCATCAGGTCACCTTGTATCAGTGTGGCCCACAGAGTAATTATAAATCCACGTGAACTTGTTCTACTTTAACCCTTTGCTGCATGGAGCAGAGAGGGAATGTGGAAGACCAAAGCACCTTTTGAGATTACTACCAAAATATTTTCCTTGTTTTTTCTTGACCATGTAAATAGTCAACCAAAGTGTTTGGTTCCAGTTTCACCCCATATTAATCAGGCTTTTATTAAGCGGTAATAAGGAGATCTATTTTTGGTCAAAAGGAAAATACTGGGAAAGCAAGATTTTTTAATGGATTTCCAATGTGTAATACAAGGTTCAGTACCTAATTGTCCTTCCATGCACAACTGACCACAAACTTCATCAACCTACACATCTTAACCTGGAAGAGCTCCCCCTTAGGGAAGGAAACCTTACCAGCGAATATATCCACTCTTCAATAAATAAATTTTTACGTTGTTATTACTTGTGTCAAAGCTGCTGCCCCCTAGATAGTAAACTCCTTGAGGCTGGCACTGTTTGTGCCCACATTAAGGTGCTGTGTCAATGAATGAATAAGTGAAAAGATAGGAAAAACATAAAGGCTATTGTAGAATCAGATGGTTTAATCTGATTGACAACCTGAGTTTACTTTATTGAATAGATATTCTAAACTAATATAGTCTGAAATGTTTAAATATTTTTTACTTCAATACCTGAGAGACAGGTGAGCTATCTAAGGAACTGTGAGACTAAGTTTGTCGATGGTTACTGCCTGGCCCACATAACTCAAATAGAATCTTTCAGGTGGTTTGTGGTTCCACTCGGCTTCCTTCCTGCCCCAGTCATGTGGGGTGTTCCCTGTCTGTCTTTAGTTGACTGCTTTCCCTCTGCATGCTTTGATCAGTCTTGACTTTTATTATCACTGATACAAAGATTAAACAGAGTAAATATAAGATAACATTTCCCTTCTTATTGTTTTTCATTGAAAAATAAAAGTAATTACTGATTTAGAGGGGGTGCTCATTTTAATAGACAAATCCTTGCCCATATTTCCCAAAATAGCCTTCCTTGTTAAGGCTCAATACACCCACTCCTCACTTATCAGTATGGGTAAATTCCAAAACCAGGTCATCATGTGAAAATCAGTGTTATGTAAAACACTGAGAGAACACTGATTTAACACATATTGCACCTCCCATTTGTTACTGCCAGATGTAAGTTGATAACGTAAAAAATTATTTTGACATTGTATTTTTTATGAAACACAAAGTATTATACAGTGGGTTTAATTACAAAATCATTTTGAACCTCAGCTCTCTATCTTGTGTCTTTTTGATAAATGTAAAGTATACCCAGAATTTCCATTTATAAATTATATTTATCTGCCTGAATTTAATAAAATGTTCTTTTCATAACTCAGTGTGAACATTTTCTAGGTTATTAGCTAATTTTTCTTTTTGCGTGTGGTTAAAACTGAGATAAAACACACTACAACATAGAGTTAGCCATTTTAAAGTGCACAATGTAGTGGTATTTAGTATAGCCACAATATAGTGCAACTATCTAGTTCTAAAACATTTCATCACTGCCCTCTGTCCCCCAAAACAAAAATGCAGTCATTATGCATTCAATATGCAGTCATTCTCCGCACCTCCTTCCCTAACGCCTGGTAAGCATGGCTGTATTCCCTGTCCTTATGGTTTTTCCTCTCCAGATATTTCACTTCTAACGAACCAGACCTTCTGTGACGTCTGGCTTCTTTCCCTGAGCATGTTTCTGGGCTCTCATCCATGTTGCTAAGCATGTCAGAACTTGATTATTTTTCACAGGTTCTTTTTTTGTTATTGTGGTAAATATACATGTAAGAAAACACTTGTTATATTAATATTCTTCACATGTACAATCCAGTGACATTATATTTATCACACTGTTCAATGATAACCAACATCCATTTCTAATTTTTTTCAACACTGCTAACAGAAGTTCAGTGCCCTCTATATAATGAGTCTGCTTGTCTTTTCTCCCTCTCATCTGCCTTTGGTAACCACTAATTAAACTTTGATCTCTCTACAATCATCTGTTTTAGGAGTGATGGTTAGATTTTATGTCAAATCAGGACACAGCCTAAGGATGTCTCCTCGAGGTGTGGTCTTTTAAAGAATGTCTCTCTTTGCCTTCTTGATTGCCTGGACTCTGTGGCTGGCACTGGATTGGTAGCCCATGTAGCTTGCGGGCCTTGGGAGCTGCAGCACTCTGCTATATTTCTGCCAACCTTGGATCCACGTGACTCTGCACCCACTGGTCTGCGATCTCCCCACTTCCTGCTTTGTCTTCCTGCTTCGTTAGCTGGCAACTGCATGAATCTGGAGGGAGTTCCAGCCAGCTCAACGCCCATGTACTTGAGTTGGACTAGGCTGGGCTGCTTCCTTGATATAAATTTCTTTTTTGATATGATGTTTTTTCTTATATATACACGAATGTACATAGTTCTGTTTCTTAGAAAACTCAGTCTCACAATTAGGTAAATTGCACAAAATGACAGGATACATACAAGAGCAACCTACAAAAAATAGTTGAGTTTTTATACTTCCACAATGGAGAAATTTGAAAAGGAAGTTAAGGGAATGAATCAACTTACAATAGCATCTAAAAAAAAACATACCTAGGAATATATTTAAACTATAAAATGTTACTGAAAAAAATTAAAGAATAATTAAATAAATGGAAGAGGTCCCCAGGTGGCATATATAACTTGCACATGAGTGAAAACTAAAAGTTAGCAGTTCAACTCTTTCCAGCAGTACTCAGAAATCAAAGGTCGGATGATCTGTTTTCCTTAAGATTATAGGCAAGAAAACCCACCTCACAATTGTTCCTATGCCTGAGCCCATTGATGCAGCCACTGTGTCAATCCATCTCATTGAAGGTTTTCCCTCCTTTGTTGCCCCTCCACTTTGCTAAGCATGATGGCTTTCTCCAGGGACTGGTTTCTCCTGACAGTAATTTCAACATTCTTCTCCTGCACCACAGCTCAAATGCATTCATTCTTGTTTGGTCTTCCTATTCAATGTCCAAAGTTCACATGCATATGAGGCAATGGAAAATGCCATTGCTTGGATCAAGCACACTTCAGTCCTCAAAGTAACATCCTTGCTTTTTAATACTCCAAAGAGGTCCTGTGCAGAAGACTGACGTAATGCAATGTCATTTGATCTCTTGACAACTGATTCCATGAACACTGATTGTGGATCCAAGCATGACAAAATCCTTGACAACTTCAACCTTTTCTCCATTTATCATGGTGTTACCTATTGGTCCAGTGTGAGGATGTGGGTCTCCTTGGCATTGAGTTGTTATCCATATTGAAGGCTACAACCCTGGATCTTCATCAGAAAGGGCTCCAAATCCTCACTTTCAGCAAGAAGGTTGTGTATCAGCATATTGCAGGTTGCTAACAAACCTTCCTCCAATCTTGATGCCACATTCTCCTTCATATAAACCAGCTCCTCTGACGATTTGCTCAGCACACAGATAGAAAAAGTATGGTGGGAAGATACAACCCTGACACACACCTTTCCTGATTTTATACCATGCAGTATTCTCTTGTTTTGTTCACACAACTGCTTCTTTATCAGTGCACAAGCTCCAAATGAGCACAATGAAGTGATATGGAATTCCCATTCTTCTCAAAGTTATCCATAGTTTATTATGGTCCACAAAAGAAAGACGAGATAGCTGGCTTCTGTATACTCCATAGGGCAGGTCTAATCTGTCTTATACAGTCACGAGAGGAGCCGGCATCATTCAATAGCTGTCTCCGGTGGACTGGGAAGTGAGTTCCAACAATTCCCCCTTAGGTTAGCTGCTGAGCACTTTCCCCATGTGCCACCAAGGCTTTTACAAAAGACAAACCCACTAAACACATGGGCATCTAGTCAATTCTGACTCGTGACAACTTCTGCAGGCAGAGATCCAATTTTGCCAGCACCATTTGTTGAGAAGGTTGTCTCGTTCCCATTTAATGCTATTTGGCTCATTGTTGAAGATCAGTTACCTGTAGGTGGATGCAGTTATTTCTGGGGTTTCCATTCTGTTCAGTTAGTCTGTGTACTTATCATTGTATCAGCACCAGGCTGTTTGGACTACTGAGGCTGTGTAGCAGCTTTGAAGATCAGGTAGTGTGAGGTCTCTTATTTTGTTCTTCATTAGGAGTGTTTTGCTTATCCTAGGTCTCTTCCTTCTCCATATGAAATTGGTAATTAGACTTTCCATTTCTTTAAAGAATGAAATTGGGATTTGGAATGGAGTTGTGTTGTATTGATAGATTGCTTTGGATAGTATTCACCTTTTCACAAGGTTAACTTGTTCTATACAAACACAGGATATTCTTCCATTTGTGTAACTTCCTTATGGTTTCTTTTAATAGTGTTCCATAGTTTTCCATGTGTAGGTATTTCATTTCTTTGGTTAGGTTTATTCCTAAGTATTTCACTTTTTGTGTGGCTATTGTAAATGGTATTGCTTCCTTAATTTCTTTTTCAGAGCTCTTTTGGCTGGTATCCAGGAATCCAGTTGATTTAAAATTCTATACCATTGACTAAATTAATTATGCCATCAATAGAATGATTCTATGCTCCAATGAGGATGGTCCCCAATAGAATGATAATGATGTCTCCAAAGCGAACCATGGGCATACATAAACCATTGATATAGTCATGGATTTTGAGCTCACACTTAAAGTGAGCTCACACTTATGTCATAGACCTGACATAAGAACAGCTAGCTCTTATGATGTGTCCTACTCAATCCTTGCCCAGATGAAGAGTTCACTGAAGCTTTGGTGCTATAGCAAATAGTGGTGAAGAAAGCAGATGGTCCTTGGCTATCAGAATGAATATTGTGTAGGATCTTAAAAAGCTTGTCTTAAAACAAGCAGCCATCAAAGTAAGGTGTTAGCTAAGTCCACACAGCCTATGTGATCCAAGGATGGCAAATAATAAAAACCAAGACCAGAGGAGGGACCATTCTTAGAGTTTAAATTCTGAGCACCCGGTTTGCAAAGGCTATGGATGATAGTGGAAGCCCCAAATCCACTTTCAGGGTCCCTACATGGATTAAGCCTCTGGTGAATCTGTTCTGACCCTTAACCGGTGTGAATGGTCTTCTTATCAGATAGAGTGCATTGGAAAGTGGACAAAAGCAGATGTATTTAGATTAAAATTTAACACCTTACATTTTTTTTCTCCCCTTTGACCCATTTAAAATTTGTTCTAGTTTTTTATTATTTTCTGCTTTATTTTTTATTTTGTTATTGTTGTTGGGTTTTTGTGGTTGGTTTGTTTTCATTTTGTATATTTTTCTTTATATTAAATCCAGAATAGATAAATCTATAGTGATAGTAACCAGATTAATAGTTTCTTAGGGTTATGGAAGGGGACCTAGGAGGGAATAGGGGAACTAAAAATAATGGGTACATGAAACAAGACAATATTTTTACATTTGTTGTGGTGATGATTGTACAACTCTTTTTAGTATGTCTAAGCCATTGAATAGTATAATATGTCAATGATATATAGATCTGGCTGTTAAAAAAATAATTTTAGTTAAAACTGGAAATATAAACCACACTTTCAAACTTGTTAATAATTTGAAAAATAGAACGGTGTTTTATGGTGAGTCTTATTTCTGCTTCTTTGAGCATCCTTAGTCTCAAGACAGCACCTTTAAAGTGACAATATACTCTCTTTTAAAGTGACAATGTACTCCCCAGAAACTTAGGGAAACCTACCCTAAACAACTTTATTTTTCATAATCATGAAAATATTCTAAAAAATAGCCCTTCAAGCAGTTTCTGAAAAGAACAAGTAGCAAAGAGGTCCTGAACCTCAACCCCAAGGGAAGTGTGTGGCCCTTTCAAAGGGTGGTCTGTTTTAAGGTGGAATCATAACAAAGAAATTACAAAGGTCTTACCCTAGGAGAACTCTCGCTGTTTCATGCTTCCTGTTAAATGAGCATCCACAACAACCCTGCCACAAAGAAGTCAGCCCAACCGGTAATGCTTACGTCATGGTTCTGCTAAGTTATTTTGGTTTGCAGGGTCTGTGTTCTTGAACTTCCATGTGACAACTCTCACTTGACTGCCCAGCCCACACCCAGGCTAGACTGTGTGACCATGACAAGATACTGGTCATCGGAAAAAGGGGCACTGGAACAGAGAACACTCAGTGGGCTTTTGTCAAGACGAAGTGGCAGAGTTCAGTAAAATGTATCCACCACACAGGAAATGTCCACAGAAGCTCATCATAGACGCACACACTCTCCCCATCATTTTCATGACGGGCTCATAGTGATGCCTCACGCATATTCTCCTAGTGCAGCCACGAGTTTGAGGAGCTCAAGTGCCACCACCTGCACAGGGACACAGATCTTGGGACCACGGCAGCCCCCACTCGCCCAGCTAAACCTGCCCTCCCGTTATTTTCTGCTTACCAAGTACAAAGACTACACATCCAAATCCCGTTGAGAAAAATTCCAAGATAAATCCATGAAAACAGCAAATGCCCATTCCACAAATCTTTCATGTCTATTATGTGCCAGGAAATTGACTAAGTCCAGAGAGTACTAACAGATGAGTAGAGGCGGATCCTGCCCTCACAGAGCCCACACTTGACATGGGCCTTTGAAATCTTTGCTACGAGCATTATTTATCCAACATTAAACACCTCCTAAAGATTAACGAGCCATCAGTGGGTATTAGGGGGGCTTAACAAAGAAGTACTGTGTCAA
>NW_022103896.1:79274994-79292598 GCF_000313985.2 Echinops telfairi | reverse complement strand
GACCTAAAAAAAAAAAAAAAAAGAAGTACTGTGTACTTCCTAAGTACAAAGTAAAGAGCAGTCCTAGAAGCTGGGCCCACAGAGCAAGAAAGCAATACAAGAGTGCGCAGTTCTGCATTGCTTCAGCAGGCATTGAATACTAGTATTGATGGTCGCAGAACTTAGTAAAAAAAATCGCCACATTCAAATTCATCCCTACAATGCTGCCCTCATTTGCTTTGTGATACACCATTTTCGCGCTTTCTAATCTACCTTTTTGACAAAGCAAGTGGAAACACACAGCTCTGAAGGCAGGCATAGGTGGCGGAATGGGGGACATTGGGTTTAACTAGGCTCTGATGCACGAGGGTAGCAGTTTCAAATCATCAGCCGCTACTCAGGAGAAAGATGGAGTGTTCTACCCTCACAAAGAGTTGCAGTCCCGGAGAACCATGGGGGCAGTTCTGCTCTGTCCGACAGGGTCACGGTGAGTGGGCATCCACTTGTTGGTAGAGAGTGAGGGATGCTGCTGGCCTCGAGGTCTGCTGTGGAGACACAAAGGCTAGCTCTCAATGGAAGGGCCCAGGAACCTTCAGGAAGACGCAGCATGAGACTGGATTGTGAATGGAGGCGATTTTCAATAAAGTCGAAGAGGAAAGCAAAGGAATGAAAGTCCAGTGAGCATTGTGAGAGGCTGTGAGAGGTGAGGAGTAACGGGTCAGAAGGGCCGCAGCTGGGGAAGCAGGGGAGGGCTTTTGGAAGACAATCCCCCAAAGCATGGGCTTGCGAGTCTGTGAGCATGCTGACTAAGGGTGGCTTCGGGCAGAAAACAGATGTTCCCTGCAAGCACTGTGGAATTAATTGGAGTTTATCCCATTACCATGGAAACAAAAATCATAACTTATTAATGGGATTATTAATTTTTCTTTATTCTCTTTCTTCTAATCCACACACACCAGATATTTTCCCTGATATATACACACCGTTTAAAAGGTATACTTGAGGTAAGTTTAAGTATATTCTACACACATATACAGAATTTTATGTCCTTTAAAAATTATTATTAATTGGGAGTTAATACATATAGTATTCCATAGCTCAATCATGAGAGTTGTATATCTCAAGGATTGCTTGACCTTAGTAATTCACTGTAAAATGTATGTAAGCTTCAAAACTGGTGACAGAGTCATTAATTTAGATAGGCAATCTAGCACTGCAAATATTTCTGATTTAGAGTCCTGCTGATCTGCAGGTATAGCTGAAATTGCCTTACTGAACTCCATTTCTTTGGACAAGAAGTCTCAGGGTAGGACTTGATTTGTTCCTTTACTTCATAATATACTTACTGAATCTTGCTTTCATTAGAAATTAAAAGATGACCCAGCAAATCAGTATTGCTCTATCATATGTAAAATATATAATTATCAGCAGTTAAAAGATAGCATTCACATACAGAATTATGACATCAATGTAATGTGCTTATCTGCTTGTTTGACCTATGACCCACTTCATACGACTGCTTGGGAGGATGAAGGTCAGGGAAACATGTCTTAAGAAAACACATTCTAAGACCATCAGCAGGGAACTCTCCGGAGAGGAAGATAGCAGTAGGCAGAGTGTCACAATGTGTTTATGAACAATCTGCTCCAGTGTTTTGAAAATTGTACGGAGTCTTTCTCTTTAAATTGAGACAATTGTTGGTAACTTACTCTCTTGACTCTGACAGTCAGTTGTTGTGGGCTGCTGGGGAGTGGCCTCTGACTCATGGCGACTTTGTGTACAGAATGAAGTATTGCCCGGTCCTGCATCGCCCTCACATGCACTCACCAGCATGTTCGAGGCCATGTCTGTGTTACGGGGTCAGTCCGTCTCACTGAGCATCTTCCTCGCTCTTTCGGCTCTGTGCTTTCCCAAACGTACCTTTCCCTAGTGACTGTTGCTTCCTGATGATGTGGTCAGAGCAAGTGAGTCAGACGGGGTTCTGTTGTAATCTGTAAGACTTTCCTTGGTTGTCTTTCAGAAAGTGGATCACCAAGGCTTCTTCCTAATTTGTCAGTCTATTGGTTCTTCATGGGTGAGCCGTAGATCGCCAAATAAAAAAAATATGTCAGTCCCATCAGCTAGATCTGTTCAATGAGAAGAAACAAAAGCTATGATGTTTACATTTTTCAAACGTTCCAGAATAATGCAGTTCAACTGCACAGCAATCCATGCATAGTAGTTTAACACCAAGCTTGCTTGTCAGAAAAACTCTGAAATGACCAATCTACATCAAAGCCATTGCTAAATAGCTGCTTTCTCACTCATGCCATCGACTCATAGCGACCTCTGTGGGGTTCTGAGACTGTGATGTTTATGGGAGTAGAAAGGCCCAGTCTTTCTCTCTCGGAGTTTCTGGTAGTTTTGAACTGCTGACCATGCGGATCACAGCCCGACGTGTAACCACTACATCACCAGGGCTCCAAATAGTTGCTAGATAACAATACATTTCTCACTATAAATGTAGACCAGAAACCTGGGAACTCTAAAAGAATACATACTTATCCTAAAATATACAAATATACCTTCCAACTGGGTAAAAATGTATTAGAAAATTAGATTATATAATTCTTCATTTGTATATGTGTATCACTGTCCACAAAAATAGAAAGAAAATATAGCTTTATCTTGGCTACAACAAAACCCTAAGCCAAGTTCCGTTTAGAAGCACACAAAGAAAACCATCCTCTCGCATCAAATACATCATTGTTCCCCAGATACAGCGCGTCCTCACTGCTCTTTCTTATCTTGTTCCCAGGAGCAGGAAACACTTATATCCTGTGTTGATGTGCAATAATGATAAAAATGTCAGTGTTTCATTATGATGAGCACAACAATCAGGGGCTTTCGCTGAGAAGGTACCTATTTACAGGCAGGCTACACAAGGCAGGATAAAAGCCAGTGTCCTGGCTGGCAGAAACCAAGACTGCAGGGTTATTCATGGACATTATGGGATCCCCCCTAATTTTAGAGGGTGGCATTCATGAAAGCCCACTTACAACTGCATTTCCAATAGTTTCATTTCATAATTCAGGTAAATAAAGTCCCATCTATCACAAAATCACATAGTCTCATAAAACATTTCATAGAATCTGAAAAATAAAAAACAAAAACAACAAAACAACCACCCCCAAACAATAATATAATGTGGGGCATAAAACTCTTATAAAGATGAGAATATAAAGTAAGTGCCAATAGCATCCCACCATTTTGACAACCCAAAATGTCTCTAGACATTGTTAAATGTCTCCTAGACCACCTCCCTGCCATGTGGGAGGGAATCTCTGGGTCACAAGAACCCTCATGTGTCCCCATTGTGGATCCCTTTTATGCAATAAATCTCCATGAAAAAAGTAAACCTCTATTAAAAAATTCACATGCTCACAAATCATCATCTCTCCCCAGTGCCTAGGTTAGACACTTTTTATATTGTTTGATTATAATCTGCGGTATGTTATGTTGTAGCCCTATACACACATATGTGCATATATATGTAAATTATAAACTGAAGCGACTGTAATGCACACTGACATTTTATTCTTCTCTTCTAAACTTTTCCATAAAATAAAAATTCAGAATATAACATACTAACTTGATTTCATGCTCAATCAATGGGACATGTCCACAATTCTGAAACAATAACAACAATAATAAAAACACTGTTCTAGAATCTAATCTAGTTGATAGAGTCTGAACTCTGGAACTTGGTTTTTAAAACATTCCATTCCTAGCCACTTTGACAATTCTATATCATAGACCCACGACCTTGAGACAGCAGTCCTCTGTTTTTCTCACATTAGGGTGTTATGTTAGACAGGGTTCTCAAGAGAAACAAAACCAGGACACTTATGATTCTATATATATTCATATAGATATATACAACAAGAAATAAATAGCTAATTAGTCTATAGAGCAGTACAAATGGCTCAGTGCAACTCACTTCCATGAGACAGCTAATACACTGGCAGTCCTTCAAGTCTTGAGGGCCGCCAGGTGCAAGTCAAGGAAGCAGACAGCTGAGTCCTCTGTAAAGCAATTCAGGCAATCTGGCCACGGGCAGCAAACATCAGGGCAGGTCGCCAACAGTCAGCCAGATGACAGGGTACAGTCCCCAGTTCAAGCGATGTATACTCCAGTAGCATGATGAAGCAGGTCTTGAAGGAACCCCAAACTACAGCGACATAGCCCACGAGTTGGGTGTCCTACAGGTAGTGTCGCTAGCAAGTTCAGGTAGAGAACCAGCTAAGGCAGCCACACACTGGTCCAATCATCAAAGAACAAGGCACCAGAAAGTCAAGGCTCGCTGAGCCATTTATCTCTCTGCCCTTCAATTAATCCCACATGTGTTCATTGGCCAAGTTGGCACAATAAATCTACCTATCACAGGTGTTTCAGCTTTAAATCCAAAGGCGTATTTTAGTTTTCTTTAATCTTCAACAGGTGTGTTTAGGCTCCATTAGTGGGAGTGTTAAGTGTTTTCCCCAAGGGCAGTTTGCCCTCACCAACAGAAGGGAAATCACCTCAGAGACAGGCATATTGCCCCACCTCTGGTCATGAATTCCCATTTAAATTCACTGATCACCATTATTGGAGTGTCTATGAATTTGGAACAGTTCTGACTGTATTTCTCCCAAGACAAATTTGTTTGTTCTTTTGGCATTACATGGTATTTTCAACATTCTTCACCAGCACCAGAATCCAAAGGCATCCATTCTTCCTAGGTCTTCCTAATTCAATTCCCAAATTTCCCATGCATATAAGGCAACTGAAAATACCATGATTTATTTTGGTTAGGTGCACCTTAGTCTTCAAAGTAACATCTTTGCTTTTCAACACTTTAAGGCGCTCGTGTGCAGCAGATTTTTCAATGCACAGCATAGTTTGTAAGAAGTACAGCCATAATGCTCCTTAGAAGCAAGGATTGCGATATTTTGCCTCATGTAATTTGGACATGTTCTCACGAGAGACCGGTCTCTGGAGAAGGAAGATCATCGTGCTTGGCAAAGTAGCCAGGTAGCAAAAAAGAGGAAGCTCTTCAATAAGGTGGATCGCCACTTTGGCTGCATCGATAGGCTCAAACACAGAACAATTGTGAGGGTGGTCCAGGACTGGGGCGTGTTTCTTCTGCTGTAAACATGGTTGCTATGAGTTGGGACCAACTCAACACCCAACAACAACCAAAACCACAGGGGACAATGCTCTATTGCCTGTCCCTCTCACCCTGCCCCACCAAATAAAACGCTGACCCCAGGTAAGGCGAGGCCTCCTCTGAAGAAGTGATTTTTAGATGTGCAAATAAGCAAGGGATAAATGGATCTAAGCATCAGATAGACACAACACCACATTGTTTGAGAAACTGGATTAAATGATTACATGACCTGAGACAAATGCAAGTATTTATCTTGGTGTTTTTCCTTATGGTGATGGTCTCATACAATATGTATCTTTCTGTGATTACTTACCTTTGCCACAGCATACAGTTCTTCAGGTCTATGCATGTCATGAGGTGCTTCGTATCTCGATCTGTGTTTTTTAACTGTACACAGTATTCCATTATGGGTATGTACCAAGATTCCTTTAGCCATTCTTCTACTGATGGGCTCTAGGGGTTGTTTCCAGCTTCTTGCTGTTCGAACTGTACTGCCATGAACATGGGAGTGCAGACGTCTATTCGTGTTGGGCCTGTCAGTTCATTGCTGGACCATATGGGATTTACATTCCCAGTTGTTTTAGGCAATGCTATGTTGCTTTCCACAATGTTTGTACTTGTTTGTAGGCCCACCATCAGTATATGGTGAGTTCCTATCTCTTCACACTCTCTCAACCATTTGTTGTTTTCTACGTTTGCTCTGTAACTGGGTTCTTGTTGCCAATGTGACATTATGTGGTTGTTCTGGTTTGTACCTCCTCAATGGTTCGTGACGATAAGCATTTTTTCATGTAATTTATTAGTCATTTGAAGGTCATTTTTGGTGAACTGTCTTTTCAGATTGTTTGCTCCTTTAAATTGGATTATTTGTTTTTTTTCTTATTGAGATCTTCTAGTATTTTATAGATTTTGGTGATTAGTCACTTGTCCATTGTGTTGTTGCTAAAGGTTTTTTTTTCTCAGTTTGCTTACTCTTTTGATGGACATAAATGTCTTATTTTTAGTTGATCCCATACATCTATTTTGTCTTTTACTGTGCATACTTCCTTCACTATATTTGATAATATGTGTATATCCTACAATAAGGCCCTGAAGTTTTCCCTATTTAATATTGAGATCTTTTTAGTTTGAGTAAAATTGGTGTAAATTTGTCTCTGAATGTTTGGTAGAATTTATCAGTGAAATAATCTGGATGAAGAATTTTTGGAGGGGAAGAGGGAAATTTATTTTAAATGATTTTTTTCCATTCTTTTTTTGTTATGAGTCTGTTCCAATTTTCTACCCTTGTGTGTGCTAATTCAGACAGATTGTGTGATTCTAGAAAATTTTCTATTTCACCTAGGTTTACAAACTAGTGTGAGTATAATCCTTCATATTTTCTTTCATTAGTCTTTTTCTTTTGGCTGATTCTATTGGGACATTGCCCATTTCATTTCTTCTTCATGTTATTTGCATCGTCTCTTAGCCTTTCTTCATTACATTTGCCAGTGGCTTATCAGTTTTGCTCATCTTTTTAAAGGATCAACTTCTAGACTAGTTTCTCATTTCTATTTTGGTGTCATTTATTTCTACCTGGATCTATTATTTCACATCTTCTAGAGATTGCAGTCTTTCCTTTCTTTTTTTGCTGTTTGCTGTAAATATTAAGATGTTCTTCTCTTTTTGATGTGTGTAATTATTGCTACACATCAGTCTCTAAACATCGCTTTTGTTGTGGCATGTTGTTTTCATTTCCCTTTGCTCCTAGGAGTTTCAAAATCATATTCTTCTGTTACCCATTAGTTTTTCTAGCATGGTATTATTCAGTATCCACAAATTTGATTATTTTCCCCCCTCTAATATTTCTACTATTGATTTCTAATTTTTTGAGATCTAAGAAGGTATTTTGTATTATTTGGGTGTTTTAACACTTATTAAGGTTTTTTTGGCCACCTAACACATCATCTATTTTACATTGGGCTGCATATTCTGTATCTATCTCTGGAGTCAATTGGTTGATTGTGTTATTGAAATCTTCTATATTTTTGTTAAGTTTCTTTCTAGTTCTTCCACCCTTGATTGAAAGTAGTAGGCTAAAATCTCCTAGTTTTATCATTTATCATAGTTTTGTTAATGTTCGTTTTAGGCATTTGAGTGCTTTCATTGGGTGCACAAATATTTATCATGACTACATCTTGTTGGATTGGCCCTTTAATGATTATAGAATTACCTTCTCTATGCCTTATGTTCATTTTCACCTCAAAGTCTATCTTGTCAGAAATTAAAATTGCCCTACCTGTTCTTTTTTGGTCACCATTAGCTTGATCTTTTATTCATGCTTTGATTTTTTTATTTACTTTTATCTTTGTATCTATGGCAAATCTCTTTTAGGTAGCAAATTACTGGTTCCTGTTTCCTTATACATTCTGCCATGATCTTTCTTGACAGGTGCATTTAATTCATTTATATTCATTGTAATTAGTGATAGGTATGAATTTATTGATTTCAGTCTTTTGTTTTTTATTGTGATGTTGATAATTTCTCCTTTTAATGAATTAGGTGAGGGGTTTTTAGTTCAGACTATCATATCTGTGTTCAAACCATTGATCAAAATCCAAACCAAATATATGTATGTGTGTATATATAATATATATAAATATACATATGTGTGTATTAATTCCTTATCAGATAGTCTTATGACCTGTTGATCAAGACTTCCTTGCTTGTCAAGATTTCCTTGATCTTTACTTTAGTCATCAGCTTGTCTCTTCTTATCCTGTTTCTGTATTTGCATTGAAATTGTCAGTTGGCTTTCATCAATTTTGAAGATGTTGTATTTATTTGTTGATTATGTGTTGTCTAGTTACACCCTAATTTTTTGTTTTGCGTTGTTATAACATATCCAGGAAGGTTGTGTGGACTTGCTACTTTGGACGCTAGTTTGGGAGCACTGAGCCACTCCCCTCCTGGGGAGTGGAGGAACTGGAGGGTGTGTGGGCACAGTCTTTGTTTGCTAGTCATGAAGAACAGCTGTGGGTGGGGTGGGTAGGTGTTGTCCATTGTTGATCCAGTAGTGCAGGAGCAAGTGGTGGCAGTCACCCTTTGAGCACAGCCGTAGGTGGTAGGTGTGACACATCTGACTGACTAGTGTAGTAACAACGTCCCTCTCGTGTCAGATGAAGCAGAATTTTTTAAAAATTGAAAGACTAAAAGGAAAACTAGGGGATGATGTTGAAAATAAAGGAAGAGAGAAAAATAAGTTGATAGGGAAGGAAGACAAAAGAAAGAAAACAGAAAAAGAAATAGACCAAGAAAGGAAGGGAAAATCCAAGCTGGGGAAAAAAAAAAACCCAATGAGAAAGGTGTCAATGGCAAGTTGCCTGTTGCCCCACCCACAGAGGCTCATTCTGTAAGTGGTCACCTGTGTGTACCTCTGGTAGCAGCAGTCAGGCAAAAGAATGGAGTTTCCTGAAAGTGTGACTTGATCAGCTTGGAAATTAGTACAGTAGGGGACTACTGGTAGTGGCAAGTGGTCCACATGTACCACAGTCAGGTGTGAGGTGATGGGGTATTGCCTTAACCACTGGGTTGTTGGCCCATGGGAGAGCCTCACCACTGGTTACCAGGAAAGTGTGATAGCGAACATGGGAGAGAAAAGCACTTCTCTGGTCCTAGTTCACTAGTGTGAGCCCGATACAGTGGGGCAGACACAGCCAATTATTCAACTCCTACCAAGATTCAGCAGGGATAAGGGATGGAACATGGGGATACCTGAAATCCAGCACCTCCAACCCTTCTCCTCTGCAGGGACCCTCAACACAAATGATTGGAGCTCGACTCTTTGGCCCCCTCACTGCTCTGTGGCCCACTGGCAACACTAGTCATCGCACTCACCATGTATGCTGCACTCTCCTGCTCTCCAGCTTGTGTTCTGTGCACCTATTTCACTCAGCATCTGGTCACACGGTGTCACTGCCCTAAAAGGGATCCCGCGAGGTTGGCTTCTCCATGCCTGCGTATGTTGCCTTCTGTCTTGTCTCCACCTCCTGGTTACCTGTATATTTGCCACTGTTAAAAACAAAAAGTGTGATGTGTACATACAATGAAGTATTATTTAGCCATGAAAACAGAATTAAGTTCTGATAGATAGTCCAAGATGGATGAACCTTGGGAGCACTGAGCTGTGGGGAAATAAGTCAGACACAGGAGGATGTATTGTGTGAGCTAAGTTAGGTGAGGTGTGTGGAGAGGGCATATGTAGTGGGTTGGCTGGCTTGGTAAGAAAGACTAACACATAGCCTGTTGTCAGCTGACCTCAAGGAGGGAAGGGAACATGATTCAATCAATCATGCTTATGTAAGGCAGCAACTTCCCACAACAGCAAATCTCTGAGAGCTAATGTTTGTGAAAAACATCTATGCACAGGGAAGGATATATGGATCCTTTGGGGCACACCGAAGCTCCATGTTGCAACCCTCTCAGGCCTAACCCCATGCTGATCATTTGCATGATTTTGTTATAAAAAATCTATAATTTTAAGTACAGTACTCTTTTATGAGACCTGTGCACCACCCCAATGAATTAGCAAACCCAAAGAAACAGTGAGAGGCAGCAGGTGGACGTGAAGGAGCTCAGGCGAAGTCCCCGAGCTTGCAGCTAGCATTCTAGAGGGAGAGGGGGAACTTCTTTAGCCAGCAGGTCAGAAGTGAAGGCGTTATATGTCCTCCCAAGCTTGTAGCTAGCCTCTGCTTCTTTGGAAGCTTGAGGGATGGTGTCTTTTTCACTGTGCCATAAGATATAGCTCTGGATAGCCAAGGTCAGAGAGAAAATGATGCACATGGCCAGCTAGTGGAAGAGAGAGTTGAGAAATAAGAAAATTGCAATTTAATAAATCTTCACATTTTGGGGATTGAATTTATGTCGGTTCTTATCCATGAAATTGATGGTTAGTCAGGACTGGACTAAGAAAATGGGGGTTTATTGCTTCAAAACATTTGGTATCGGTTCACCTGGCGTCAACGAGGAAGAAAGAGATTCAGGGATAGGAGGAAGAAATGGAATGTGTGACTAATTGCTTCCATAACCAACTGCCACTTTTGTATTGGGTGAATCTGTTGAATAAGACTTCTTTAGAGTGTTGAAAAGCAAAGATGTTACTTTGAGGACTAAGGTGCACCTGACCTAAGCCATGGTATTTTCAATGACCTCAAAGACATGTGAAAGTTGGACATGAAATAAAGAAGACCACAGAAGAATGGATGCATTTGAATTATGTCACCAGCAAAGATACCAAAAGTACCACAGAGTGCCGAAGGATAGACAAGTCAGTCTTGGAGGAAGTACAGACTCTTTAAAGGCAAGGATGGCAAGACTTGGTCTCACATACGTTGCACAGGTTCCCAGGAGATACCAGTCCCTGGAGAAGGAATCATGCTTGGTAGAAAAGAGGGACAGTGAAAAAGAGGAAGGCCCTGGGCCAGATGGATTGAGACAGTGGCTGCAACACTGCACTCAAGCATGGGAACAATGGTGAGGATGTGCAGGACCGGGTAGTGTTTCGCTTTGCTGTACATAGTCACTATGGGTCAGAACTCACTCAGCGGCACCTAACAACAACAACACGTGCCTCAGAAGAGGAGAACGATAACCCACAGAATAAGAAAAGATTGGTAGTAACTAACTCAAGGACCAAGGGGGATTATCTCTAGTATCTATAGAATACTGCACTACCTAAATCAGAAAAAAATGAATAGCCCAATTAAAAAGTGGGAAATGGACTTGGATAGAGCATTTACTAAAGATGACATTCAAATGTCTAAAAGAAATAAATGCTCATGATACCTAACCATAGAGATGTAAATCAAAAGAAGAATGAGATATCACCTTACATAATGAAAACCCAATTAAGTAAAAACAGAAAACAATGAGTGCTGGAGTGGGCATGGAGAGTTTGGAACTCATCCACTGCTGCAGAGTCTACAAACATGTACAACCATTGTGGAAAGTGATATGGGACTACCTCAAACAACTGGAATAGAAATTCAATGTGATCCAGCAATCCCTCTGCTGGGTGTACAGCCGAAAGGAAGATCCGTAACAGGAACAGACACATGCACTCCTATGTTCATTGCAGCACTGTTCACAATAGCAATCAGCTGGAAAAAGTCACAAGGCCCATAAGTAGAAGAATGAATACAGAACTTTTGGTGCATATACACAACTTTTGGTGCATACACTATGCAATGGTGAAGCCATGCACAAAAGCATGGTGAAACCATGAAAAAACAATGGTGAAACTATGAAGCACCACATGACATGATGAGCCTGGATTTCTATGAGTGAAGTTAGTCAACCATGAAAGACAAATATTGCAAGAGTCCATTCCTTATGAAGATAAGATAAAAAATAAAGATATTTTACAAAGATAAAAATAAGTGTTGACCTTATGATAAAAATAAAAACCAAGACAAAGACTTGCATACGTAAGAGTTGACAGATGTTGATGGGTGAGAGAGAGGATGGAGGACAATAAGAGGGAGTCTCAGTCTTTGGGCTTCTACTCAAGGCCTTCCTTAACACAAGAAAACTTTGTTCTGATAACCTGACACTCTCTGATACTCACCTTCCCGACACAATCACTGAAGACAAAATGGGTGCATAAGCAAATATGGTGAAGAGAGCAGATGGTGTCTGGCTATCAAAAGATACAACATCTGGGGTCTTAAAGTCTTGAAGTTAAACAAGCAGTCATCCAGCAGGGAAGCAAATAAGCCCACGTGGAAGAAGCACACCAGCCTGTGTGATCATGAGGTGTCAACGGGATCAGGTATTAGGAATCAAAAGATCCAAAACAAACAACTATATCGATGTGAACGATGGGGGGTGGAGTGGAGACCCAAAGCCCATCTGTAGACAATTTGATATCCCCCCACAGAAGGGTTATAAGGAAGGGATGATTCAACCAAGGTGCAGTATAGCACCGACTGAACACACATCATTCCTCTAGTTCCTAAATGCTTCCTCCGATCTCTACCATGATCCAGTTCTACCTCACAAATCTGCTAGACTGGAGAACACACATTGGCACAGCTAAGCACTCTGGACACACAGAATTCAGGACAGATAAACCCCTCAGGAACAGTAGTGAGAGTAGCGATATCATGAGGGTAGGGGGATGGTCAAGGAGGGGGAATGGGGAGAAAGGGGAACCCATCACAAGGTTGGATATATAGCCCCCCACCCCCAGAGGATGAATAACATAAATATGGGTGAAGGGAGTGTAAGATTACAACGGACAGTGTAATATTTGAAATAATAATGACAATATATAATGGATCAAGGATTCACAAAGGTGGGAGGGTGGGGGAAGGAGGGGAAAAAAGAGTAACTTATACTAAGGGCTCAAGTAGCAAATGTTTTGGAAATGATGATGGTAACATATGAACAAATATGCTGGATACAATTGATGTATGGAATGTTATAAGAATTGTAAGAGTCTCCCAATAAAATGATTTAAAAAAAAAAAAGAGGGAGTCAAAATCAGAGGATAGGGTGGGATAGAATTAGGGAGTGAGGATTAATGAATGGTTTGAACTGTTGAATGCAGAATTACTGTTCTAAAATGTAGCCTTCTCTACCTAATTCACAATAAAAAATTATTTAAAAATAAAACTTAAAATATAGCTGTACCCAATAAGAGCTCACAACAAACAGAATCCTGGTCAGATAAACCGCTCAGAAACAGAAATGGGAATAGCAATACCAGGAGGGGCGGGGGAAGGTGGGAACAAGAGGGAAGGAAGGGGGAACTGTTAGCAATGATCAAAACATAATCCACCCCCACCCCCCCAACCAGGGGAATGAACAATAGAAATGTGGGTGAAGGGAGACAGCGGTCAGTATAAGATATGAAAACAATAATAATTTATAATTTATCAAGAGGTCATGAGGGTAAGAGGGAAGGGAAAAAAGAGGAACTGATACCAAGGGCTCAAATAGAAAGTAAATGTTTAGAAAACGATGATGGCAACCTATGTACAAATATGCTCGATACAATTGCTGTATGGAATGTTAATACAAGCTGTAAGAGCCCCCAACAAAATGATTAAAAAACAGTCTAGCTGTACCCATGAAATCTTCTCCATTATAAGGATACATCAACCAACAAGATGGTATACAAGCTAACAATTGATTCTAACCTTCAAACCATAAAGGCTAAAATTACTCATTTTCCTTACCTGAGCCATGATATGCTCTCAGTAAACACTCCTTAGATTACTAACATATGTGGCTAAGGGCTTTGCTGCTCACGGGCAAGGTTGGAGGTCTGAATCCCCCCAGATGCTCTGCAGACAAAAGCCTGGTGATCTCAAACCCGACAGAAACGCACACAGGGTTCCTTCAGCTGCAATCAATTCAATGACCCCTGACACACGCGAGAGAAACTGGTAGTCTCTATGGTGAACAACGTCTATCTAGGTCATTTCTTCAGGTAGGTTTGTGTGAAATACACGCAGTCTAAATATCGTATTTCTTTGTATCTTCCTCGTGGATTAGAAATAGTGGGATCGTGTGAACACACACACACAAAATAAATGAAAATAAAAAATAAAAACAACCACTGCCTTCATTTCCGTTTAGCCTGAGAATGACATTAAACAATAGGGTAGAACTACTCCTTTGGGTTACAAATCATTATAGGAACAGAATGTTTCATCTTTCTCTGTGGAGCAGCTGGTGGGCCCAGCACCCAACTCCCTGGGCTACCAGAACTCCTTTTCATCATAGATAATGAGATAGTTAAAGTTCATTGTGTCAACCTGGCAGATAAACACATGTGGGGTTAATTGAAGGGTGGAGAGATAAATGGCTCGGTGAGCCTCACTTTTCGAGTTCTCGGGTCTCTTGCTTTCTGGTGGTCAGACCAGGGTGCAGCTGCCTTAGCCAGTTCCCTGCTTCAGCTGACAAGGCTCACTTCCTGCAAGACACCCCTGAGGAGAAGCCACATGGACCTACCCCGATGCAGCCCTGGGTGTTGGAGCAGCCATGTGGAGACCCCTGCCAGCACTGAGATGCTTACACATCCACTGATTTGGTTTTCCTCCTGCAGTCAGCATCATAGTGTGTGTTTTGTGAGATAGAGGAGGACTTTGTGGATTGGTGTTGGTCATATGGGTAATTGTTGGACTTGTGGGCTGGGGCAGGACTGGGTTGGGATGTTTTCTTGATGTGCACTTAACCTTTACATAAAACTATCTCATATATATGAGTATCTGTGGATTTGTTTCTCTTATGTACCTAGACTAACACAGATAATAAGCAAAAAGGAAAACCTTATTCATGTACGGCAAACTCATATCATATCAGGCAGCAGTCATGGAAATATTCCTTCATTTACTCACTAAGGCCTTCATTTGAAATATGTTGGGATTTAAACTTTGGTAGAACATATTAGAGAAGTAATTCAGGTCAGAATATTAACTAATTAACTAATATTAACTAATGTATGCTAGACTATCCAATTCAGGTCAGAATATTAACTAATTTATGCTAGACTATCCAAGGGGAAAAATACTGGTAATGTAATATAATCAGGAGTAAATGCTCTTAAATTAAATGTCTTAAAATCATTTTATTAAGTTATTCACCAAAGCAAAGATTATAAGAATTTTTTTCAGAGTCCCAAGGGGCAAAGAACAAAAGGTTACTACTGTTTTGTACTATTGTGACATTTAGAACAATTTGATATTAAATTTATAAAGTCTTTTTTTGGTATATAGTATGTAGATTGTGCCATTCAACAAACAGTAATCTTTTGGAGAGATGGGCTTTAGTGGTTTTCTTCAAGGGTCTACTCACTTTGGACTCCTAGCTCATGCCTGATTTTCCTCTCCATCCAAAATCAAAATTGGCAGGCAGAAGCAAAGTCCTGCAACCAGAAGATGAGAACTAGAAAGTGGGCTGGAATACATTTCTTGGGGTATAATCCCCAGTTTCCTGTCAACAGATCCCTCTCACATTCGTAAATTAAAAGCCTCCATATTACTGATGAAACTGTTTTCACTTGTACTCTATTTAAACTTCAGTATTTGTTAAAGTACTGGTATACAGAAGTCAAGGTGAATACAAAACTCTCCATATGTGTCTGTCTTATACACTAGAGTGAGTACAAAGTTCATCTGTTTAGATTAAATTTGTGTTGGGAAGGAATATGGGGAGAATTGTCTGGTTACTTCCCCTCCCATTTGCTCTGATGTTTGTCTTTCTCTTAAACAGCCAAGGAAATTCGTGAACCGTTTCCTTTTTGTCCTACTCTAGAGAAAAACATTGTATCATTTCTAGTCGTCTTCCTCTCTCGTTGAGTGTGGTCTGTGCCTGTCAGCACCCCATACATTCTCTGCCTTGTACAGCCCTCCCCACTCAGCGATGGCTGCTTCTGCTGGAGGTGGAGCCTCATCCAACTGGTTCAACTGGCTCGACACTGCGACACTCAAGAGACACACCAACGCAGGTTTCCCTTATCAACAGCACACACAGAATTCCATACACTTATTAATGCAAATAAATGCGGCTTCCTGCTCAATGAAAATGCTCTCTCTTACTGAGTGCTGTCTGACAGGTCTGGGCAGAGACGGGCTTGATGATGGACTTGTTTTTCCTGAATTACTAGAGATTTCCCACACACTATCTCATGTTCAATGGGATAGAAATAGCTTCCCAGTGAGGCAGCACAATGTTAGTGGCTCTGGGACACTGCACAAATTACTCTAGTCTATGAACTAATATTAGTTTAACCCGGGAAAGAATGGAAAACCTAACACAGTTGTGAGGTTTAAATTCAAGTTCAGGACATGGCACTTGTCAATGAACCTTTTTCTTTTGGGGCTATTGCATTAGAGATGAAATCCTAAAGCACTTGGTTTGTATAAGGCTATGAGTCTGTAGCAGAAACCCTAACTCCACTTTGGGTTTTGACTTGAGTTCCAGCACCACTTGAGTTTCTTTGCTACTCCCCCTGCACCTGCTAACCATTAAACCAGCAGTGTGACTGTGCTTAGGCCTGGAGCAAGCTCAGCAAAGTGGTGTTTGCCCTCAGGACTAGTGTTAAACAGAGATTAACTTGTAAACAGAAAGCGCTCAAGAAAGCAATAGGGAGTTTGTCTGAGCGGTTATCTACTATAGACAATCAGATACATGTTATCTAAGTTAAAAGCTGGGGTTCTGGTGACTATGACTCAGGGTCACATGATTATGAGTCTTAATGACCACCATATAGTCGGGTAAGCACCCCCCCCAACAAATCCTGTAACTGCTTTAAACCTGTAATTCTGTGAGTATTCCAGTCTTGGTCCTTTCTCAATTCCACAGGCCTACAGAAGCGAGGAATCGACCTTCCACCAATCATGATCTTGTGTTGATTCACTGTGTTCTCTGTGGGATATAATGATCACCATGGCCAGAGTCATCAGATTCCATTGGCCTCTGTACTTTATGCATGCTAGTGAGTCCCCTCATTTGAATAATTGTCTTTGTCCTTTTTCGACTTTCCTCCTCCTCCTCCCACTTTTTATTGTGACTCAGGTGCAGGGTTACAGAGCTGGTCCTGAGTTTCACAAGGAAGTTAGACAAATGTGTAGACTTCTGTTCTTAATTTGTTCTATCTCTGACCTCTCTATCACTGCTCTATCAATGACCAGCCCAGTTGAATTGCTTACTGTACCTCTATGTCTCAATTTCTGCCTCTGCAAGATTGTTTGAAATCACTTGGCACAGTGTTTTGTATTATTATATTAAAAAGAGAAAAAAATATTAAAAAGAGTTATCTTATTTTTACTCACAAGATCTTTTCTTATCCACAAACTTTACAATTCCTGACCCTAAATTAATCTACCAGTGGCTTTTTTCTTTCTCATCTTTCCTATTCCAAAAAGCAGACCATAATAAAACCATTAACCTGTGACTTAATGAAAGAGACTTGGACTGCTTCATTTAAATTTCTAGAGTTCTCAGAGCTGCATGTGGACACAGGGGTCAGTCTTCTAGTAAATTACCGTTTAAATTTTGACTCACATTATAAGTACTGAATCACCGTGAAAAGTGCTACTTGTTAAGCACAAGTTATTTAAATTTCTGTGCATTCGCCATTCTCTGGAAGCAATGTCCTCTTGCAAATTTCTCTTTTTTGCAAATCATTTGTTAAATTATAGAGCATCAAATACTATATATATCACTTTGAATTCATATATAATTGTATCTTAACAGTAGTAAAGATTCAATAAATACATAATTCTTGATAAATAAAGGTATCGAAATAACAGAAAGCTTGCCAGGAAATTTAAAAAAATGTACAAGGGGCATCAAAAAGTGTGTGGATAAAATTCCATTAAATTTTAACTTCATTTTCTTGGAAAGTTTCCTATGAGGTTTAGGGTGATATCACAGGATTTTTAAAATTAAAT
>NW_022103896.1:79271962-79274499 GCF_000313985.2 Echinops telfairi | reverse complement strand
AAAATTGTATGTTTCATCATGGCTACACTGCACCCTGACAGGCTGGTCTCCTCCCCAAGACACTTCTGCAAGGGGATGTCCAGTTGCCCACACATGGATCCTGGGCCCCCACTCTGCACTGCCCCTCATGCACAATGCTATGATTTTTTGGTCTTTGATGCCTGATCCCTTCGACACCTCTTGATCTCACAGGCTGGTGTGTTTCTTCCATGTGGGCTTTGTTGTTTCTCAGTTAGATGGCTGCTTGTTCATCTTCAAGCCTTTAAGACCCAGACTCTATATATTTTGATAGCCAGGCACCACAGGTTCTCACCACATTTGCTTATGCACCCACTTTGTCTTCAGTGATCATGTTGGGGCAGGCTGGAGTGCTTCTTCCATGTGGGCTTTGTTGTTTCTCAGCTAGATGGCTGCCTGCTTATCTCAAGCCTTTAAGACCCCAGATGTTTTAATTTAAGTAAAATATTCACCACTATTGAATAAAATAACAACACAACTCAACGCCATCAAGTCGATTCTAACTCATCGCACCACTATAGGACAGAGTGGAGCTGCTCCTTTCTGTTTCCAGGGCTAACTCTGTATGGGAGTAGAAGTCTTATCTTCTTCTGAGCAGTGGTTTCCATCCTCTAACCTTGTGATGAGCAGCCCGACAACTATCCTACCAGGGCTCCTCCACTCTTGAGTAGGCCTTCCTTATTTATTTTCAAAGTCTAAGTGATATCAAGGAGAACGATTGGAGCAAACATCCTACTTTGATTTTAAGGAGTTTTTCTTTGATCTATGAATATAAAGATTAACTGCTAAAAAAGCCTGACCCAAACTTCAAATCTATTTTCCCCCTTGTAATGGTAAAAGCTGCTGTTAGACTCTAGTATATCTTAATTTAAATGGCATGATGCCTCATGACTCAGGTCCATATTTTTAGCAATTAATGTTTTGAAATCATTTTTTGGGGGGGGGCTCATACAGCTCTTATTACCATCCATCCATTGTGTCAAGCACATTTGTACATTTGTTGCCATCATCATTTTCAAAACATTTTCTTTCTACTTGAGCCCTTGGTGTCAGCTCATTTTTTGCCCCTCCCCCACCTTCCCTCATGAATCCTTGATAATTTATAAATTCTTTTTTCATATCTTACACTGACAGTTGTCTCCCTTTGCCCACTTTTGTGTTGTCCATCCCCCTGGTAGGGGTTTATATGTAGATTATTGTGATCAATTTCCCCTTTCTACCCCCACCTTCCCCTTATCTTCCTGGTATTGCTACTCTCATTATTGGTCATGAGGGGTTTATCTGTCCTGGATTCCCTGTGTTTCCAGCTCCTATCTGTACCAGTGTACATCCTCTGGTCTAGCCAGATTTGTAAGGTAGAGTTGGGGTCATGATAGTGGGTGAGGGGAGGAAGCATTAAAGAACTAGAGGAGAGTTGTATGTTTCATCGGTGCTGTACAACACCCTGACTGGCTCTCCTCTTCTTTATGATCCTTCTGTAAAGGGATGTCCAATTGTCTACAGATGAGCTTTGGGTCTCCACTCTACACTCCCCCTCATTCACTTTGATATATTTTTTTCTGGATCTTTGATACCTAATACCTGATCCCATTGACACCTCATGATCACACAGGCTGGTGTGTTTCTTCCATGTGGACTTTGTTGCTTCTCAGCTAGATTGCAGCTTGTTTACCTTCAAACCTTTAAGACCCCAGATGCTATATCTTTTGATAGCTGGGCACCATCAGCTTTCTTCCCCACATTTGCTTATGCACCCATTTTGCCTTCAGCGATTGTGTCGGGAAGGTTAGCATAACAGAATGCCAGGTTGCATTGAGGGAGTACTTGAGTGGAGGCTTAGCAATTAATTTTTAATACTAACTCAGTAACCATGAAATTCTTGGTCACCATGGAATTTTACTGTGGTAGTTAGATTTTATGTCATCTTGAATTTATATGAAAGTGTAATGGTAGCATCTAACCTGATGATATCTCTTTGAGGTTGTGGCCATTATATAAGGGAAAAACTGGGAACTTCTCCCCTTTTCTCTTCTGCTTTGCCTTCATCCTTGCTGAGACTCTCTTTATCTGCCTTCAGGGGAAGCCTCAGGTGTGCTGGTGGACCCTGAGAGTTGTAGGCACCCTGCCATGTTTCCATCACCTTTCAATCCATGAGATGGCACCTACGAGCCTGCGACCTCCCACTTCACCTTTTTACCTGCAACTATGTGATTTTTGAAGAGGGCCCTGGCTACCATCAGACCTATCAACTTGAGTTGGAATGGACTGGGGCACCTTCCTGATATGAACTTGCTTCTTGTTATAGAGCTCTTTCTTAAACATAGAGGTGCTGTTGGTTTGTTTCTCTAGACAACCCAGCCTAACACACTTATAGTCAGTAATGAAAAATATTTTAATCTTCCTTTGAAGCACTTCTTTATCATTTTCCATCATGTCCTCAGCAATTTGCAAATTTTTAACCAAATTATGCAACAATCAAATACTTATTAAATTTATATTATTATTATTTGGATCTAATA
>NW_022103896.1:79256800-79271519 GCF_000313985.2 Echinops telfairi | reverse complement strand
TTGATTTTTGCTGTCCAGTCGATCATGACTCCTAGGACCACTGTAGGACAGAATACAACCCCACAAGGTGTCCAAACCTATGGTCTTTACAGAAATAGCTTTCTATATGTTTTCCTGACAGAATGGCCAGTGAGTTCAAACTCCAAACTGTTTAATTAGCACCCAAACCCTTAACCAGTGTATCATCATGTGCTAGGGGCAAACCAGGCCAAATTCAAACATGTTTTATGGCGACCCTTTTATAAAGTCTTAGGACAAAAGCAAGACAAAACCGTCCAGTTACCGAAGACCATCAGCCTGAGGCCATATGGTTTCAAAAGTATTCATAGACATGTAGCTAATTATGTTGCTGTTAATGTTCGAGGTCATTGAGCCAGTTCTGAGTCATAGTGACCCACGGACAACCGAATAAATCACTGCCGAGTCCGGCACCTTCCTCCCAACTCTCACTGTGCTTGAGACCACGGTTGCAGCTGCCATGTCAATCCATCTTCTTGGGCTTCCTATTTTTGCTGCCCCTCCATTACAGCAAGCATCATGTCCTTCTCCAGGAGCTGGTCTCTCCTGACAACATGTCCAAAGTATGTGAGGCAAAGTCTTGCCACCTTGCTTCAAAGTATTTCGGTACTGCTTCCAAAAGAGAGCTGCTTGGTTTTTCAGCAGTCCGTGGCACTTTCAATATTCACCAGGACCCTGGTTCAAATGCATCCACTTTTCTTTGGTCTTCCTTAGTCAATGTCCAACTTCCACGTGCACATGGGGTGGCTAAAATTACCACGTACTATGTCCTATGTACCTATGCGCTCAAAATAACATCCTTGCTTTTCAACACTTTAAAGAGGGCTTCTGCAGCAGATTTACCCAACGCAATGCATCTTTTGATCTATTGACTGAGCATTGATTGCAGGTCCAAGCAAGACAAAATCCTTGACAACTTCAGCCTCTTCTCCATTTATCATGTTTATCTATTGGGCCACTTGTGAGGATTTTGTTCTTTACATTGAGTCGTAATCCATACTGAAGACTGCAGTCCTTGATCTTCATCAGCAGGTGCTTTAAGTCTTCCTCACTTTCAGCAAGGAAATTGTCACTTGCACATTGAGGGTTGTTAATATGCCTTCTTCCAACCCTGATGCCACATTTGTCTTCATAGGTTGAGGAAATTCATCAAGTAGGTTGAGGGAATACAACCTTGATGTACACCTTTCTTGATTTTAGGCCATTCATTATTCCCTTGTTCTGTTCCCACAACAACCTCTTTGATCTATGTACAAGTTCCTCAAGAACAAAATGAAGTGTTCTGGAATTCCCATTCTTCTCAAAGCTGTCCATAGTTGAATGCCTTTGCATAGCCAATGAATGTCTTTCTGGTATTCTCTACTTTCAGCCATGAAGCATATGATGTCAGGCATTTATAAGCCACAGAAAACAAAGAAAAAATTTAAAATTATGATTGCTGGCACATCAATTCATCACTGATGCAGGTGAAACTACAGCAAGGGTTAGGGAAGAAAGACCATGGCAGGATTGGTTTTAGAGCCTTTAGACTAGTGGTTCTCCACCTTCCTAATGCCACGACTCTTTAATACAGTTGCTCATGTTGCTGTGACCCCAACCATAAAATTATTTTCGTTGCTGCTTCGTAACTGTAATTTTGCTACTGTTGTGAACCATAATGTATATATCTGATATGCAGGATGTATTTTCATTGTTACAAATTGAACATCATTAAAGCATAGTGAATAATCACAAAACAATATGTAATTATATATTATGAAATATTTATTTCTAGTGACAAATAAATGAAATTTTGTCTTGAAGCATGGTGTAGCATGGGTAACAGTTTTCATGCCGGGTACTTGTATGTGCTGCATGTGGGCAGACCCACCTGGAGAAGGATATAGGAGCAGTGTCTCAGTTCCTAAGGCCATTGGAAATATGTGTTTTCCAATGGTCTTAGGCGACCCTTGTGAAAGGGTCGTTAGACCTCCAAAGGGGTTGCAACCCACAGGTTGAGAACTGCTACTTTAGACCAATTGGCTACTTGAAGATCAGGGTAAGACTCATGATCACGTAGTTCTGGTACCACACCTGTGAATCATTAAGGCAGCTCCTGGGCAAGTTCTCTGAGGGCAAAGACTGCCCCTCGGGTTAGTTAAGGGAGTGATAATCTACTTTCAAACTCTCTACCTGCTGCCCACTGATCAGAATGAAGTTAAATAGAAGCGGAATTTATGTTGAAGACTCAAAATGGAGTTAGAGCTTTCACTGTAAATTGAAGCTTTCCAAAAACCTAGTGTTTTGCCAAGGCACCTTAGAGACCACCTCGGGTGGATTCATAATGAGCCCTGAGGCTATCTGAGACTGTCATTGTTTACAGGAGTAGAAAGTCCAATCTTTCTCCTAAGGAGCTGCTGGTGGTTTCCAACTGCCAACCATGCAGATTGCAGCCCAATTCGTTGCCACTGTACCACTAGGGCTCCTCAAGAGACCACCTAGTAACTTGATAATATCTAATATCAGTAAGAAGGACAGGGTGCAATTAATCAAATTAAGAATAGTCAATGGTTGATATTTTCTTCTTCCTCCGATTATCTTTAGAAATATGAGATACATGGAATCATTTGCTTGATTAAGTTCTCTCTATGAATATAGTATAACTGCTTGAAATGTATCTTGTGTTTCAATTTCTTTAAGCTTTGATTTTTTTTTTCCAGGGGCATCCTTAAATATTTCTTCTGTAAACACAAAACTTAAATACAGAGAGAAAATTTACTCCTTTTGATATTTAAACAGTAATAAAACCCAATCATGTTTATTCTGTTGCACAGGAAGTTAATAAAAAAGTCTGACCCAAACTGTGAAAGTCGATCAAGAACTGTTCTCTGGAAGTGTAAATTTGTACTATCTAACAGTTGTTAGGCACTTGAGCCGGTTCCTGCTCGTAGCAACCCTGTCTACCACAGATTGAAACAGCCCGCAGTCGGTGCTTTCCTTACATTTGTTTATCTGTTCGGGCCCATTGCTACAGCCACTGTCTCCATCCATCTTGTGCAGGGAGCAGTTCCAAGATCATGAGACACACTGGTGGGCTTCCCAGACCACTGAATGAATAAAACTGAGTGGCAAGGCAGGAGGCTTGCTTGTAGCGTGAAGCATCCTTTGCCATTTATCAGTACAAGGCTGCTAACCACAAGGTCAGCAGGTCAAAACCTGCAAGAGAAAGATAAGGCTTTCTTCTCCCACAGAGATTTACAGCTTCAGAAAACAGTAGGGACAGTTCTACTCTGCCCGATAGGATCACTAGGAGTCAGAGTTGACTTGAGGGCAGCGAGTGAGTGAAAGAAGCCTTGGGACACTTGCTTAGTCATGTTTGTACTTGGAGAGTGTCAAGGCTCCTAGGAGTGATCTCTATTCATCCAGGTTCCAGTTTTTTTAACATCCTTCAAACACTCTCTGGGGGAGACAGAAAGCCATGGTTGCTATTCTTCTAGAAATGGCATAGAGCCTGTTGGAGAGTGAAATAATCTACAAGTGTTTATCAAGAAAATTATTCTCATCACTAGCAAACAGTAAGACTCATCTACTGGGAAAAGAATATGCATGGTCCAAGCTCACTTAGAGTGAGAGGGTGTGAGGATTACAGTAGGATGGGTTCAAGGATAAGGCGCTATTTGTTCACATGCCACACAAATGGCAGCATTCAAATGGGACATCTGACCACAGCTATGGACAGGGCGAACAAAAGTGAAGATAAAGAAGTAGGTGGCCCAATTGAGGAAGAAATTCTCAAGGGATTGGATCAGTGTGAGCTGAGTACCTCTTGCTATGCTACTTTCAGCATCAGTCTAGCAATTTCTGTGGTTTCAGTATAGCATGTCTGTGGGAATCAAACTCTAGCCATTAGCTTCAACAACAAGAAACCATCCATGAAGTAGCTACATATGGCTCCATGTGACCTGATAGGGAGAGTTCTTTATTAGTAAAGGCAAGGAAAACAGAGTTTGCACAGTTTTAGGAGCTTCCATACTGTGAATTTGATCAGGAATTTAGAAGTTTTCCCTGAAAATGGTAACCTGAGTGTAATACGATCTGAAGTGACGAGGGCGGCAGGGGGATGTAATATCTACAAAAGAAAGTCCTAGAACAGAAATCAAAAGTTTGAGAGACGCAGATAGTGGATTGGAAATATAAAATACCCGAAGTTTTTTCGTAATCCAAGAAAAGGCCACCAGAAGCAGAAAAGGAGAAAAAAATAGGGTTAAGGAAGAAAGGAGGTCTTGAAGGCGGGTAATACCTTGGAAGAAGGTTCACTATCTGACATCATCACCAACTACTTTTGATGGAGTTCTGACTCAACCGCGTAATGCATCCCTATCTCCAACAAGGAACACTCCATTTCCTTGACATAAATAAGTGATTTTTCTATCTGAAGAAACTCTGGGAATTATGGGGGAGTCAACTAAGAGGAATAACAGATGAAGTGGAAGACTAAAAGAGCACAGAGAAAATGGTCAGAAAGTTTTTGGAAGATAACTTCCCTAATAACCTGCAAAGGAGACTTCCGTATTCAGTGAGCTCTATGAACCCTAGCTAGCACAGACACCAAAAAAAATCACCCCAATGAATCGTATTCAAACTTCCAGAATCAAAGACAAGGAATAAATCTTGATGATCGCTTGGGATGAGCAAAAAGTTACTTACAAAGGAGAACTAATAAGACTAACATTTTATTTCTCATCTAAAACCAGGCAGTCAAGAACCAATGAAATTACATGTTTTTAAAACTTTGAAAGGGAAAAATATGTCAGGCAAGAATCATATGCCCAGCAAATTGTCTCTCAATTTTGATGATGATGGCAAAGTTATTACATTTCCAGATAAACCGAAATTTCAGGAATTTGTATAAAACAGACCAATTTTAAAGACATACTGAAGAAAATTCTTCAGACAGATAACTGACAACAATCAGGCATTAACTTATATCACAACACTCAGAGGTCAACCTAGATAAGTGCCCAAGGTAACACAAACCTAGCAAACTAAAAATGAACCAGAGATAATAATTTATAACAAAGATAACTACAACAGTGCAAGAAGAGGGAGTAGCATCATTATAACTTCCAAATGGAGAGGAAATCAAGTAGCTTTAACTTGGGGAGAGAGAAAGGCAATAAAAGTAAAGGGAAGTTGGCCAAAAAGGTGATAGGGGCAGGGAAAGATACTATAGAGTAGTGTTACGGTCAAGGCAGCAGGTAAAACAGTTAATACTCAATCTAATAATGGTGATCTATTGGCAAATGCCCAGGCTGAATAGGTGTGGTGACAGGGAGAATATACTCACAAATACACAAGTTTTGCTGAATATTTGTATGTGGACATTTACCTTTTCTGCAAACACGGGTAAATGTGGTAGAGCCTAAGAGGGACAAAGTTGTGACCACAAACACTTACCTTGAAGGGTTGGGTTACTGTGCTGGAGGTTCAGGACCAAAGTCTCCAGAAATACCAAGACCAGTTGGCTTAACAGCTAACAAAGCCTGTGGCCTACATTCTGCTTCGGTAGGTAGTGTCTGGGGTTTTTAAAGCTCCTGAGAAGCCATCTAAAAGGTGAAACTATTAGTATCACTGTTTCCAGGGAAATGAAAGTGCTGACAATCAAAGGCACAAAAACAATTAGTCTAGTGGACCATGTCTTAACCCTAAAACTAGAAGTATTAAGTGGTGCCCAGCTTCCACCCCTACTACAAAAGGGATCACTTTAAAAGGTTCTGGATAGAGTTGGGGAAAAAATGTGGAATAAAAGTCAAATCCCTTGAAAGCATCAGGCTTTTGCTGGGCAGACACTGTAGGAACCCCTGACACTGGCCCTTGGTCACCCTTCAGATCTGGAACTGATCTCATCCACCTGGTTCACTTTTCAGTGCAACAATCCACAGGTCTGTAAAGGGAACCATAACAGTGAAGTGCATCTTAGAATAATACACCAGTTTAGAACAAAGTTCAGAAGGTTAGAAAAGGAAGCAGGGAATTTGAAATTGATCTGCTCTGTAAACTTACCCAGTCATGCATAAAAAATAAAATTAGGGGAAGAAGATAGTGTCCAGTTAGATTTACCCACCGGGAGCTCCTGCTGTCAGACCAGAAAAATGGGAGGTAATGTGAAGAAGACTTGGAGGCAGAGTCCTGACATTAGAATCAGGGTACTAGGGTCTGTCCTGAACCTCGCTTTTAAAAAATTTCACTCACAAAGTGAATTGAGATCATATTAAATAGCTCTAGGCTCAGTGTGCTGGGCTCGTGGGCTCTGGCCAAGCAGCTACCAGCACCTTAGTACAGCAGCAAGTAGCGGTTTCCTCGGGCTGACTTCCAAAGGGGATATCATCCCAGACTGAGGAGAACCTCTGAAAGCTAGTCATATGACACCCACAAGAGCTCCCTGCACTGTTAGCTGCCTTGAGTTCATAGCCTATGGGTCTGGTCGGCAAGTAGTCATAGATTTGGAGCAATTGAAAAGACGTAAGGAAATTTACCTGACATAGTCCAGTGGGCAAGTTCAGTACCAGTTGGCCGGAAAGAAAAAGACCTCTCTGATAAACTAGATCTCCTCCTCTGGGGGTCAGCATGACAGCTCCCAAATCAGGGCACCCCTAGGCTCATTGTTTAACTCCAAGACAACTGCTAGAATGAGTTCTTTAACATACATTAGCATAGTAAGGGAGCCAGTGCTAAATGGCAGAAGTTAGCTACACAGCCCAGAGGCTTTCAACATAACAAAGATCCCCTGGAGCAAGCCTCAGTTTCAGAATAACTTAATTCAATTCCATCTGGCCAGGGAGGTGGGGGGAACTCCAAAACCTCTGAGCTATTAGGGTATCAGCAGTCTTGGTACAAGCTAGGACAACTCCACAAGCCCAATGTGGGAAGCTACTGTCCACATTCCATGATCCTACACACAGCTGGGGAGGTCCTGCCTGTCCTCCATGTGACTGGGGGACACCCTGCCTATCCTGGGGCCCTAACAGGGGCTGAGGGAATTCCCTCTGCCTGCTACATACAGCACAAGTTAGCTATACTAATGATCTCCAGAGCTCAACACCACTGCGAGAGACACTGCCTGGCCTCTGCTGTGATCTTGCCTTTGAGGGTAATTCCGCCCAGCATCTGTGGGACCCTATACCAAGCAGGCACACAACCCTGCTACCTTGAGGCAGGGCTGGAATTCCTCCAGCCCCACAGTCAGGCAATCAAGCCTCAGTTATCTCCTTACTATTCTTTTTCTTCTCTCTATCCTCTCTCCCTTCTATCTTTCCCACCGCAGTCAATCTCAGTGGGCCCAGTTTTGATTGTTTTTTTTTTCTTTTTCTTCTTTTTCCTCTTCTCTTTCCCTGTCTTTACTTTCACACTCCACTGCTGGCTTCTGGGCTACTACCCTCTGCCTGGGGCAACTCCACCCAAATACCAGAGGGAACTCCAGCCTACCCTCTGTGGGAGCACTGCACACCACACAAGGCAGCTGTGACAGCCCTCTACAGTGCTCCACGCTGCCAAGGAAACTTCAGTCTGGCATCTACTGTGATCTTGCCAACTAGGGCAATTCTGCCCAGCACCTGTGGGATGCTGCATTAAAAGAGCACACCAACCTACCACCTTGGGGCAGGGTTTAAACCCCTCTAGCCCCACATTCAGGCGATTGGTGATGAGCTATCTCCTTACTTAAAATTTTTTTTCTTTTCTCTTCCTTCCCGATTTCCCCATCTTAATGAGCACAGTTCTGTTTTCCCCTTCTTTCTCTTTCTTTCTTCTCTCTTTTTTCCTCTTATTCTTTTATTCTTCTTTTCTGTTTCTATCCTCTCCCTCTCTTTCCTTCCACAAACCACTGCTGATTTCCAGCTCCTACCTCTGCCTAGGGCAACTTTATGTACCAAGTGGAGAGTGCTACAGCATGCTCCCTGTGACAGTGCTGTACACTTCAGGAGGTAGTGCTACATACGTCACAGCACGGGGCTCAGCTATCTCTTTATCTATTTTTTTCTTATCTCTCCCTTTTCTTCTTCTTTTGATTTTTCTTGTTTTCCTCTTCTTCTATCTCTTCTTTCTTTCCCAGCACAGTCTCAGTATATTCAGTTTTTCTTTTTGTTGTTTTCTTTTTTTGATTCTTTGTTTTTACTTTGCATTGTATGTGTGTGTATTTGTTAGTTTGTGTTTTATTTTTGCTCACATCTTTGTGTGCTCTTTTCTACCTTTTTCTTCGCTTCTCCTTCCTTTTCATTCACAAGTCATTACCGGCATTCAGACCACTCCCCTCCACCTAGGGCAACTGATGGTCCAGTTGGGGGAGCTCCCACCAAACTTGTTGGCTTTACATGCAGATGGGGAAATCACGGCCATCCTCCACCATACTCCAAACAGCTGGGAGACTCTCCCCTTCAAACGGCTGTGGGAACACCAGCATACACCCCAAGGACATACAAGTGACTAGGAGAACTCCTGCCCACCGTCTGTGATGCTCCACGCTGCTGCAGGAACACCCACCCCACCTCCACAGTGATCTCTCAGACTAGGAAAATTCCATCAACTCTAGGGTAATTCTACAGGGCTCTACACCAAGGAGGGTTCACACACATGCCCTCCATGGCACTCCAGTTGCAGAGAGAAACACCACATGCTTCTGAGGTGCTCCAAGCCATGTGAGACACATCACTATGGATTACTGAGAGATCACCCAGTGAAACACCATCCTCATGGGCCCACAACCAGGCAAACAGCATCCCGTGAGAAGACTATCCAACTCACATTCCAAATAATGGAATACTGGTTGGCTAGGGTAAGGGTGAAACCACAGGAAGATACAGAGGTAGCCTGACCCCTGAGTGCAGCTACCTGAACGTAGTTTGTAGAAGTACTCATATGAGACACCGCCCCCCCCCAAGAGAGAGCCCAGTGCTCTTAGACTCTGGAAGGTGGCACTGGGCTCCCCTAAAACAACACAACCAGCCCCAACAGCCTCAGTGAAAAAGCAGGATAAATGGAAGATAATGCCAGAAGAAGTCATGCACCTAACAACATGTTACATGAAGAAGCCATTAACCTGTCACTGAAAGACATTTTCAGAATGTTGCTTGGAGTCATAGAGGATATGAGGGAAGCAATACAGAAAAAGGATGGAATGATAGAGGAAATAAAGGCAATGCACCAAAGGGAAATACAAGACCTACGGTATGAAATAACAAAATCCAGTTGCAAATTAACAGACTTTGCCAACAGACATGAGAGGGCAGAGAATTGCAGCAGCGACCTAGAGGATAACCAAGCAGACCTCAACAAATGGGGAAAGCAGTCAAATAAGACAATCAGAGAAGTTGAAGAAAACCTGAGAGCTATGATGCTATGAAGAAGAACAATATTAGAATAATTGGACTACTGGAACAAGACACAAAAAGAAGTCAATAGAGAAAATAACGAGGGAATTCTTAGAGGAAAATTTCCCCAGTTTAATAAATGAAAATCAGGCAACCATTTAGGAGGCTAAAGAACATCAGACAGACTGAATCCCAAGAATAAGTCACCAAGACACATAATATTTAAATTATCCAACTATGAGGAAAAGGAGAAAATCATGAGAGCAGCTAAGGAAAAACAAATAGTCACTTACAAAGGTACCTAAATAAGAATATGTACAGCCCTATCAGTGGACACGATGAAGAAGAGGAGGGAATGGAGCAACATATGACAAAAATTGAAGGAAAATAACACAAATCCAAGAATACTATATCCATGCAAATTATCTACTAAGATAGATGGAGAAGTAAGAATCTGCCCAGACAAGGAAAAACTCAAAGAATACATAGAAAGAAACCCAGCCCTACAAAAGATCCTTGCCAACCCAGTATGGGCAGAAGATCAACACTCACCAAGCACAAATAAGAGATCATCACATAGAATAAGTCCACCCAGAGAGCAACAAAGAGAGAACAGCCCCCAAGCTAGCATTAGCTCAATAATGGAAATAAGGCAAGAATGAACACACACACACACACACACACACACACACACACACACACCCCAAACCGATAAGATATGTAGGTAGGAAAACACCCAACACAAAAGGTACAAGATGACATCACAGAGTCCACAGACGGAGGTAATAACATTGACTACCCATGGACTGAACTCAGGCATTAAAAGACAGAGGCTAACAGACTGGTTCCGAAAACATGACCCATTGATCTACTACCTACAGGAGACTCATCTCAATCTTGCAGACAAAAACAGGTCGAGACTTAAAGGCTAGAGAAAAATATACCAAGCAAATGGCAATGCAAAAAAGCAGGGGTAGCAATCTTAATCTCTGATAAAATTTATCTCAAAGTACAAGCCATACCAAGAGACGAGGGGCACTATATAATGCTCAAGGGAACAGAAGACCAAGAACCAGTGAGAATCATAAATATATACGTGCCCAACGAGAGACTCACAAAATTGGTAAATCAAACACTCCAAAAGATGAAAAAAGAAATCACAGGCTCAACAATTATAGTGGGTGACTTTAATACATCCATCTCTGAAAAAGAAAGATCACAGGGAAAGAAACTTAACAAGGAGGCTACAGATCTAAACAGCACAATTGGACGACTTGACCTGAGAGATATTTTCAGTTTTCCACCCAAATGCAAAAAAATTCACATTCAAGCTCACATGGCACATACACGAAGATAGACCACATGCTGGGATACAAGTTGGACCTGAGTAAATACAAGCACATAGAGATTATACATGTCTCTCTAATCACTACGCCTTAATGCTAGATATCAACAAAAGGATGATGAAGAAAACAAGGAAAAACAATTGGAGGATGAATAACTCTCTATTGAAAAAGCACTGGGTATTGGCCCAGATCAGAAATTAAATCAGAAAGTTTCTAGAAAACAATGAGAATGAAAATATGATATACCAAAACCTTTGGGACACAGCATTTATCAGAGGAAGGCTGATAGCAATGCATGCACACAGGGAAAAGAGAGTCTGTGGTTGATATGCTGGCACAAAACTTACACCAATTAGAGCAGAGGCAACAGAACAATCCTACTAATAGCAAAAGGAAAGAAATAATAGAAATCATAGCTGATATACAGGAGAAGGAAAATAAGAAAAATTATGGACAATTTTTCTGTAGCTAAAAATTGGTTCTTTGAAAGGATTAACCGAATTGATAGACCGCTGGCAAACCTAACCAAAGAAAGGGAGGAACAAATTTCAATAGCAAGGATGATGGATGAAACAGGGGAGATTACAACAAACTCTAATGAAATCAAAAGAATAATTACACAGTACTATGATGGCCTGTGCTCTAACAAATTCAACAACTTTGAAGACCTGGACAAATAATTGGAAAAATAATCCCTCCCTAGATTACCCCAGATGGACATCAAGACCCCCAACAGATCCATATCAATAGAAGAAATAGACAAGGTTATCATGGGATTGCCAACAAAAAAATCCCCTGGGCCAGATGGCTTCACAGGAGAATTCTACCAAGCATACAGGGAAGACCTGACAGCAATCCTACACAAATTCATTCAGAACATAGAAAAAGATGGAAAACTCCCAAACTCTTTCTATGAAGCTAGTATAACTCTGATACCTAAAGCAGGCAAGGATCCCACAAGAATTAAGACCTACAGACCAATATCCCTAATGAATATCTTAACAGTATACTGGCCAATAGAATACAAAAGCATATAAAAAATAAATTAAAAATGACCAAGTGGGATTCATACCAAGGATGCAAGGATGGTTCAATATATGAAAGACCATTAGTATTATTCACCACATTGACCTGAAAAACTATAAAAACCAAATAATAATATCGATAGATACAGAAAAAGCATTCAACAACATACAACACCCATTCTTGTGTAAGACCCTCAAGAAGATAGGAATGGAAGGAAAATTCCTCAATATTACACAAGTTATATATGAAAAACCAACAGCCAACATGGTAATCAATGGAGAAAAGATGAAAACAATTCCATTGACAAAGGGGACCAGACAGGGATGCTCCCTTGTCCCCACTCCTATTTAACATCATAATGGAGGTCCTAGCTAACAACATAAGACAAAGAAAGAACCTCAAAGGAATTCATCTGGGGAAGGAAAGAGACGAAACTATCATTATTCACAGATGATATGATTTTATATATAGAAAATCCTGAAAACTCCACAAGTGGAGTGTTCAATGATAAAGGTATATGGCAGAGTGGCAGGATACAAGATCAACAAACGGAAGTGTATTGGAATGCTATACACATCAGACAAGATCACAGAAGAGGCAATTTAAAAGGTAGTACCCTTTACAATAGCCAAGCACAAATTGAAATATCTACGGATATACCTGACTAAAAAAACCCAAAAGATTTGTATGAGGAAAGCTATAGAACACTTTTATAAGAAACCAAGAGTGAACTCAACAAATGGAAGAATATCTCATGCTCATGGATTTAAAGACTCAATATAGTAAATATGTCAGTTCTGCCCAAGGTACTATATAAGTTTAATACTATCCTGATATAAATACCATCATCTTTCTTCAAAGAATTGGAAAAACTGATTATCAACTTCATATGGAGATGGAAAAAAGCCCTGAATCAACAGAGAACTCCTCAAGAAGGACAAAGTGGGAAGGCTTGCTTTACCTGACTTTAGCACATATTATACGACCACAGTGGTCAAAACAGTGTGGTACTGGTATAATGACAGATATTCAGACCAATGGAAAAGAGCTGAAAACCCAGAAATAAAAACATCAGCATACAGACAACTAATTTTTGATAAGGGCCCCAAAATATCAAATGCGAAGCAGATGACCTCTTCAAAAAGTGATGCTGAAAAAAAATGGATATCTACCTGAAGAAAAATGAAGTAAGACCCTTACCTCACCCTATGCACAAGAATAAACTCAAGGTGGATAACAAACCTCGAGGTAAAACCCCAAACTATGAGGGCAATTAATGAGGGAATTGGGACAAACCTGAGAACCTTGGTACTAGGACTACATAGGCTATCAGAAGTAGGGAAGTATACAAATACAGAGTCACAAATTGAGAAGTGGGATATACTGAAGATAAATCACCTCTGTACATCGAAATAATTCAACAAGAGAGTAATAAGAGAGTCCACAGACTGGGAAAACATCTTTAGCAATGACCCATCAGACAAAGGCTTTATTACTAAAATCTACAATACTTTGTAAGCTTACAATAAGAAAAAAACTTAACTGCCCACTAAGGAGGTTGGCAAAGGACCTGAACAGAAGTTTCACAGGGGTAGAAATCTGAATGAACAATAAAAATATGAGAAAATGTTCCTGATCATTAGCCATAAAAGCCACTGCTGGTGGACTTGTAGGTATGTAGCCATTATTGAAATCAATTTGGCGATATCTAATACAGATGGAGATTGAGTTACCATACGACCCAGGAATCCTCCTACTGGGCATATACCCAGAAGAGGCAAGAAACAAACTACAGCCTGATATCTGTGCTCCAATGTTCATCACGGCACAGTTCACAATTGCAAGACGTTGGAAATAATCAAAATTTCCATCAACAGACGAATGGATCAAAAAACTATGGTACATACATGCAATGGAGTACTACGCATCCCTAAAAATCAGTGATGAACGCATGAAGCACATTACTGCATGGGAAGAACTGGAGGATATCATGCTAAGTGAAGTAAGTCAAGCACAAAAGAACAAGTACAACATGAGTCCAATGAGATAAGTTTAAAAAAAAACAGGACATAGGGGAAAAGCTAAAATATACATATATCCCTGGGATGAGTTCCAGCAACTATGGCAGGGGCAAAACCCAATCCTGGGATACATACAGCAGCCAACTAAATAAGAGGGGGAAAGAAAGAGAAGAGGAAAAAAGACATGGATAGTGGGGGAGCAGGGGACTAATCCACCCAAGGGGAGGGTATTGCTTATATCTCTACAGGAGCAGGAGAGAGAGACCAGGCTTCAACCCAATGCACCAAGACACGAATACAACATAATGGCATGTAACAGGGAAATAATAGAGAGGTCTGCAGGGCTGGCCTCAATCCGGACTCTGTGGACTACCCCCACCCCCTCCGCTTCAGAGGAATGCACTTCAGAGGACAGCACTGGGGCTACTGCTTGAGGAGAGGGGCACGTCGAAACATGGGAGAAACACAAAGGGATGGAGAGGGAGGAGAGGACATCCTGGCCCACAAACCCCAAGGGCGATGTTCCTCTCAGAGCTGACAATGCATGGGGAGGCCTGTATGGCTGGCCCCACCATGGGACACGGCATCCCTTACTGCATGGGACAGCACTGGAGACACAGTGTGGGAATAGTGCACAGTCTGACCCCATCACCCTGAGGTGAGGCACTGAAGGCATGCAGCAGAGCAGCAGGGGGAGCAGACTGATGAAACCCCCGGGGAATATCAAAAATAGACTTGGGAGACAGAGTGTGGCATCCCATCAGACTTGACTGGAAAACACTTGTAAAGGCCAACAAACAGTCCTTGAGCTTTTTATAGGCTTTTCCATTTTTGTCAGTGGCTTTCTTTTTGTTATTGCTATTTTGTTCTTGCTTTCTGCTGTTGTTGTTATTGTTTTGTTGGTTTTGACTTCCTTTGTTGTTGTATTTGGCTTTGCCTGGTTTTTGCACTTATTAATGTATCT
>NW_022103896.1:79248911-79256474 GCF_000313985.2 Echinops telfairi | reverse complement strand
GCATTTATAGAGGCCTAAATACAGGCATGTACATATGTAAATACATATCTAATGAGAGGGGAATAGAACTATGTACTCATATCTGTATGTTAAGAATGGACATTGGGGCTCCACTTAAGTATTCCCTTAACATAAGAACACGTTGTTCTAACAATCTGGCATTCTGTGATGCTCCCCTTCCCTACACAATCTCTGAAGACAAAGTGGGTGCATAAGCAAATGTGTTGAAGAAAGCTGATGGTGTCTGGCTATCAAAAGATAAAGCATCTGGGGTATTAAAGACTTGGTGATAAACAAGCGGCCATCTAGCTGAGAAGCAACAAAGCCCACATGGAAGAAGCCTACCAGCTTGTGTGATTATGAGGTGTCAATGGGATCAAGTATCAGGCATCTAAGACCCAGAACAAAACCATACCCAAGGTGAATGGCAGGGGGTGGGGGTGGAGGTGGGGGAGGCATGGAGTGAAGACCCAATGCCCATCTGTGGACAATTGGACATCCCTCGCAGAGGAGTCACGGGGAGGAGATGAGCCAGTCAGTATGCAGTATCGCACTGATGAAACACAGCTTTCCTCTAGTTCTTTGGTGCTTTCTTCCCCCCCACTATCATGACCTCAATTCTATTTACAAATCAGATTACACCAGAGCATGCACACTGCTACAGATTAGAGCCCGCAAAGCAGGTTATCCAGGATAGATAAACCCCCCAGGGCCAACAATGAGAGTAGAGATACCAGGAGGATTAGGAGATAGTGGGGGGAAAGAGGGGGAATCAACCACAAGGACCAACCTATAACTCACTCCCAGGGGGACGAATAACAGAAAAGTGGGTGAGGGACGATAGAAGATGATTTAAGATATGAAAATAATAATCTGAAACTTATCTATGGTTCGTGGAGCAGGGAGGGCAGGGAGGGACTGGGAAGAAATGGGTAGCTGTTATCAGGGGCTCAAGTGGGAAGGGGATGCTTTGAAAATGATTATGGCGGCATATGTGCAAATGTGCTCGACACCCTGGATGAATGTATAGATTGTGATAAGAGATGTAAGAGCCCCCAATAAAAACTATTAAAAAATGAAATTAGGAGGTCTGCAGTTTGGCTAGGGGTAACAGGACTCTTCAGGTCAAGTGTATAGCTAGCTGATAGAAACTCACCAAAATGAATAATTGCTTTGCTACATTTAGAAGAAGGTTAAACTTTACTAGTTCCCAAATAAATAATTTTTTTACATCAAAACTTTACAAGTCAAAATTGGGCTTCATTCTGTTAGTAATACCTTTTTAACAATTAATAGGAGTAAAGAGTTAAAAGAGCTTTACTTCTGGATGTTTTGGGAGTTTTAATTTTTTCTTCTTAGTTTTACAGTAAATTTAACATTCATGTGTAAAGCAGAAATCTGTGTCAATGTTTAGCTGCTGTTTGTTGGATGTGAAAACAAAGAGGATGATGCCCATATGTATACGTGAGCATCCTTTATGAATGAATGTTGGACTCATCAGAGTGTATGTTCCTAAACTTGGTTACGTCTGTTGTGTTTGCAAAGTGCTTACCAGATGTTTGAATAAGGTGCTATGTTTTTAATGGTGGGGAAAAAAATCACAAAGTTCAGAAACACTATTGATGTTGAATACCAGGTTCTACAGTGTAGGAAGTCTTTTAGGATAATTTGGGGGTCGTATCATTTTCTGAATCTTATTGTTGGAGTTCTTACATCATGAAAAACATCACCCATATTAAATGCCAAAAATCTATTTGAACTTGTTTGAGCTGATTAAAAATAAATAATAATCAAAGGCAAAGCTTTTGATGCCCAGAGAGGAAAGCTGTTTTATCAGTTGCTAGTGTCCCTAACATTTTCCTTCACATATTAATAGCTAAAATAATTAAACTTAGAATGGTCATTTGGTTAGGTTTATGAGACTACATTTCTGAAATTTTGGTTAATGATTTTGACTGTGGTAAAAATTTTATCTTGAATGTATTTTCAATAGTAAAGGCAAAAGAAATAAATGTATGTACTCTCCCTTGCCACCTCACTCCATTTAAATTGGAATGATTGTCAGGTTTATGCAAATAGAGTAATTGTAAATTTAAAGCATTAAACAATTTTTGGTGAATAATGTATATATTCCCATTCCAAGAAATATAAAAAGTGCATAAAGTTTAAATAAGTTATTTTAATTTGTTTATAATTTAAATTTGTTTTGTGTAGTATTTAAAAAATGAAATGGAACACAGAGTATGGATATTCTAGGCATTAGTGAGTAGAAATGGGCTAGTTTTGACCATTTTGAATCAGACAATCATATGGTTTATCTTACAGTTTTCTAAGCTAGGAATGACAAATCCAAAGGAGTAGCATCACATTCATTGCAAAAAAAAACAAAACAAAAACCATTACAAGATCTTTCTCGAAATACCGTGCTGTCTGCAATATGATAATATCTATGCACTTGCAAAGAAATCCAGCTAATACAACTGTTATTCAAATTCATGCACCCATTATAAAAGCTAGTAATGCAGAAAGTGAAGAATTCTACCAGCTTCTTCAGTCTGAAATTGATCAAACTTTCAGTCAAGATGCAATTAATATTTATTGGTGATTGAAATACGAAAGGTGGAATAAAGAGAAAGGATTAGTATCGGAAAACTTGGCCTCGGTGATAGAACGAAAGCTGGATATCATGATAGAATTTTGTGCAACCAATGGCTTTTTCACGGTAAATACCCTTTTCAGTAATATAAAAACTCAATAATACCCATGGATTTCATCAGGCAGGGCTCATAGGAATCAAGCTGGCTACATCTGTGGGAAGAGATGACTGAAAATGTATTACTAGTGTTAGTAATCTAAAGAAGATCAGGGGCCAATTGTGGGAAAGATCATCAATTGCTTATATATAGTTTAGGTTCACGCTGAAGAAAGTTAAGCTAACTCCATGAAAGTTAAAATATGACTTTGAGTCTATCCCACCTGAATTTCAAGGACGTCTCAAGAATAGATTTGACACATTGAACACTAAACACAAAAGACTGGACGAGTTGTGAGGGTGACATAAAAAACTTCATAACATGAAGAAAGCCAAAGTTCATTAAAAAAAGAAGAAAAGATCAAAATGAATGTCAAAAGAGATTCTGAAATTGCTCCCAAACATAGAGTAGCTAAAGCAAATGGAAGAAATGATGAAGTCAAATAGCTGAATAGAACATTTCAAAGTGCAGCCAGAGAAGCCAAAGTGAAATATTATAATGACATGTGCCAAGACCTGGAGTTAGAAAGCCCAAAGGAGGACCACACTCAGCATTCAAAAGCTGAAAGAACTGGAGAAAAATCCAAGTCTGGAGTTACCATACTGAAGAATTCCTTAGGCAAAATGTTGAGTGATGAAGGAAAAATCTAAAGACGATGGAAGGAATACCCAGAGTCACCAAACCAAAAAGAACGGATCAACATTTAACTATTTCAAGACAGCATATGATCAAGAACTGATGACAATGAAGGAAGAAGTTCTAGCTACACCGAAGGCATTAGCCAAAAATAAGGCTCCAGGAACTGATGGACTAGCAATGGAAGTGTTTCAACAAGTTGATGAAGCATTGGAAGCACTCATTCTTCTATGCCCAGAAATTTGGAACACAGCTACCCAGCTACCCAGAGAGCTACAACTATCTGGAAATGGTCATATCTGTGCCCATTCCAAAGAAAAGTGACCCAACAGAGAGTGGAAATTATGGAACAGTAATCATTAATACCATGTGGAAATACATTTTTGATGAAGATTGTTCAAAAACACTTGCAGCAGGATTTGACAGAACTGCCAGAAATCCCAGCTGAGTTAAGAAGAGGACATAGCATGAAGGACATCATTGTTGATGTCAGATGGATCTTGGTTGAAAATAGAGATTACCAGAAAGATGTTTACTTGTGTTTTTATTGACTGTGCAAAGACATTCAACTGTGTGGATAATAACAAACTATTGATTCCCATTGAATCCCAGAATACTTAATTGTGTTCATGCAGAACCAATACTGCATGGTTGAAAATCAGGAAAGGTGTGTGCCAGGCTTGTGTCCTTTCACCATCCGGACACTCACAGTCTAACACTCACTCTCCCTCACTGCCATCAAATTGATCCTGACTCAGAGCAGCACTGCAGGAGAACTGGCCCTGTGGGCTGTAAATCTTTACAGAAATAGAAAACCTCATCCTTTCTTTCTAGTGAGGCTGGTGGTTTCAAATGGCCCAATGCAGAGCCCAGGGTTCAATTTGTAGCTGACCAAATAATAATCCCAGAATCTGGACAATATGAAAAAGAACATGCTATCACGATTAGAGGAAGGTTTATTAACAGCCTGCTGTACACAGATGACACAACTTTTCTACCTGCTAGGAGGACTTGAAGCACTTGTGGATGAAAACCAGATTGCCGCCTTCACTATGGATTGCAACTCAACATAAAAAGACACAACTTCTTTCACTTTCCTTGTACCCACCATCAAGGTGCATAGAAGCAGCAGTCATATCGCGTTGGGCAAATTGGTTGCACATGACCTCTTTAAAGTGTTGAAGACCAAGGGAGTCCTTTAAAGATTAATATGTGCCTGAGCCAAGCCATGGTGTTTTCAATTACCTCATGTGAAAGTTGGACAATGACAAAGAATTAAAACATTAGAATTATGGTGTTGGTGAAGAATATTGAAAGTACAGGAACTTCCAGAACAACAAACAAATCTGTGTTGGAAGAGGTACAGACAGAAAGTTCTTTAGAAGTTAGGACAGGGAGTCTTTGTGTTACGCACTTTGTGCCTGTTATTAGGAGAGACCAGTCCCTGGAAAAGGACATCATGCTTGGTAAGGTCAGTGAAAAAGAGGAAGACTTTCAGTGAGATTATTTACATAGTGACCGCAACAGTGGAGTCAAACATAGCAGTTATTATGAAGATGGTGCAAAACTGGTCAGTGTTCCTCCTATTGTACATAGGGCTGCTGTAAGCCTGAACCAGCTCAAGACATCTAACAACAAGGCGGAGGAAATATATTAAGTCCATATTTGATGATGACTGTGTTCAAACTTCTTTTTGAATACATTTTGTAGTCACGGATTCCCTGCATAGTAGGCAAATGAATGAACATATGGTTTTAGGTCGGCGTATTGAACATAGGCTATATTTATCATGTGTAACCCAGAATATGCCATCTATTTTAAGATAACTGCCTTAACACTTTGATACATGTGAAATTATTCACTATTAGTGTACAAACATTTATACAGTATAAACTCATTCTTATGACTCTCTTAATGGAAAACGGGCAATTTATACAAAGTTCTATTTTTTTGTGGGTTAAAATTAGGTTTGGCATAAACAAAGAAAAAGCCAGAATCCTTCACAAAGAAGATCAACAAATGAGGCCTTTGTTTTCTAAAACCTGATGAGGTCGATTGTCCAAGTTGAAACCATTATTATTTAATCCTGCTGAGTTACCCTCAGGAAGTAATGGCCCACAAGAGAGAATGATTCAAAGTTATTTGTTTCTTTTAGCCCCACTTTCTGGTGTCCTTTGTTCTTAATGGAAGTCAGTTAATAATCTTATTAGTTTCCCTTGCCCATGATGAGTTATTTTTTCTCTTATTGTTTTCAGTTTTCCTCTTTCTTTTTAGTTTCAACATTCTGACTATGACTTATCTAGGCGTGAATTTCTTCCAGTAACTGTCTTTTCTGTTCTTCCCTTTCTTGGCATTCCCCTTGAACCCAAGTGGGTGTGTTTAATGGTGACCTACATTTCTATGACTTTAATTTCCTTCCTCTCTTTTTCAGAATGCATAAGCTTAATTAAATCCAGCTCCAAGTGCACTAATGGTTTGTCTGTTAGGTGAAAGATTATAGGATTTCAGCCACAGGGCACCTGCCCACCACCTGCCTTGCCTCCCAAGTCCGCAAGTGCCTGCAGGTTGCAGAGACTGAGCCCCATGCCATGGTCACTGCTCATCTTAGCCACTCCCTTCCTTTAATTCCTTAGCCTTTATTTCTTCTAGTTCTTCAGATGTATTTACAATTGCTTTGAACATATTTATAATCCGTCCACTTAGTCCAGCCTCTGGGCTCCTTCAAAAACTGTTTCTATTGTCTGTTCACCACCACTGAACAGAAAGACATACCGTTCAAACACAAATATAAGGAAACACCCCCGCCCCCCTTTTTATTCTGGCCATGAATAACATCTCACATTTAGTTTTTTGGTGAACTTATTGAAACACAGTTCCAAGTCTGTAGCCTTATCAAAAATCCCGTGATCTCCCGGAGCTGTTCCCAAATTTCTTCAAAGTCTTTTGATAGCTTAAAACCTGGGTTTAAGTTAAAGGATGAGAATCTTCTAGTGGCAGGTCTTCCGCACCTTCATTGTCATCATTTTAGGTTATGAGTCCACAGTTTATTTCTATTTCTATTGCTCATTTCTATGGCAATTATTTTGCTGACATCAATGTAAGGCATAGCACTGATCCTGTTTTCTGAAATATCACTATAAATGTCATTTATCATGTCCCGAATATACATGATGTTATTAAGCTAGATAACAATTTTGTTTTGTATGTTTTTGCCACTGCCAAATACGACACCACTGTTCTTAAAGTATTTTCTCCCTTATTCATTTTGACTGATTGCTCTCAGAAATAACATGGCATTAAGAACATTGATTTTTCCCTAAAATCCCCACTGGCTCTTGCACAGCTCAATCTTGGCAATCACTATTTGAAGCTATCTCATATTTTACTTTAATATTATGGATTCCATTATCTTGAGGTTTGTAGCTCTGATATAATGGATGGTAGGAAAAAAATTTAATATTAGGCTGATGACAAGTAGCATTGCCAATGAATGGATGAATGCTTCATTTCCCCCGCCCCCCACCATGCTATTATTGACTTTATTTAAAACCCTTTGTAAATTTCTCCCATTATCCAAAATTTCTATTCCATTGCCATTCCACTGAAAGCTGATTAATTTAGAGGTTTGTGAGGCATTATTATTTCTCACGCTTTCCCATGACTCTTTCTCAACTGTCATCTACAAATAAGGTCAAGAGGATGATAAAGCCATCCTTTGAAACACCATTCCAGAAAGCATTTCTCCTCTCGCACCTTCAGGCCCCTGCTTCATGATCAGGATTCTATTAGGCATCGCCCTCTAGAGTAAAGCAGTTTCATCAGTGTTTGTAATGGCTTTAGCATCCTATCCCTTTATGATCTCTTATTATTTTAATGAACAGAACCAGTTTGGAACGTTTTTGTCAACCTTGTTTGACTCCCCACAAGCTGCACTGAAAGTGATTCCATATATTTTTTTGAACTTTCAGAGCCACCTGTTAGTCAACGACAATCTGTCAAATTTTAAGGTCCACTGTTTTCCTTGGCTTTGCTTGTAGGGAGGTACTGCAATGGGAACATTTTTAGCAGAGGCTTGGAAAAAACATTCAAAAATAAATTTATTGATTACTGAATAATTTCCATTCCCTCCTTTCTTAGCATTACACTGGTGCTGCTTGTGTATTTTTGAAATATT
>NW_022103896.1:79245332-79247122 GCF_000313985.2 Echinops telfairi | reverse complement strand
ATCGTGGCAGGCTAGCCGCCACGGGATCCCACATGCCAGAACACACAAGCACCGGCTCCAAGTGAAGGCGCATGTGCTGTGGTCTCACTTGTCTCGTCCTGTGATGGACTTCTCACGGCCAAAGAGTTGAGTCGACTCATAGTCACCCTAAAGGACAGGGTAGAACTACTCTGTGCATTTCCACAAGTTTAATTCTTTACGAGAATAGAAAGTTTTGTCTCTCTCCCGAAGAGTAGCTAGTGGTTTTGAACTGCTGATGTTGTGGCTAGCAGCCTAACGCACAACCACAAATCCACTAGGGCTCCTTGTGATGGATTCAAAACCCAGACTCATTGCCATTGAGTCAATAGTGACTCACAGTGACCCTGGGTCAAGGTAGCACTACCCTTGTGAGTTTCTAAGACTGTAGCTGTTTACAGGGATAGAAAGCCCCATCTTTTTCCTTAGAAGCTGCTGGTGGCTTCTGATGGCCAACCATTTGAATCATAGCCCAACGCATAACCTCTATGCCACGTGTGATGGACTAGTGTCTATAAAATTGAGCTTCTATTTGAGAAGTAGGTTTAGTACATCCTTTTGCTTTTCTGAAACACAATATGTCCTGGGCAACCCACCCCCCACTCTCCTGACAATAGAGGCTTAATTTGCTTCATGAGCTATATGCATATAAGAGACCTAGCTAAGTACATATGCCTTATCTGTGCCCAATACTATTAACTTCCTTTATCCACCAGCACATTCACTTTGTTATAAATGGAGCTAACAGACAAAAAGACTGGAGTTTCCCTCATCTTGAGGGTAGCTCTCCTAAATCCTTTATCAGGTGTCCCTATGCTTGCACCTTCAAAAAAGGGGACCTTGCTTGTGTGCAGGGCCTAGAGAAGGTGCCTAACAGGGGCCTCACAGATCTTGCCACAGCGATTTCTGCTTCAAGTGGCCTTGTGATGCTGACCTCAAGTTGGGCTAGAGCAGCCAAGAGTGGGCACCCCCACTGCCTCAATAGGCCTCCTGCCACCCACTTCCCTTGAAAATTATACTGCGTCAAAATGTATTTCCAGGGGTCCACCACATCAAAGAATAACTTCAGTTTGGGGCCACCAGGAGCCACTTGGCAGGACTTTGACTCTGAGTATTTCTGAGCTGTGATCCTGAGGCTTGGGTCTTGCTTCAAGAACATTCAAAAGCTGGTGCCAAATCAAACCACATACCACAGCACATTCCCAGCAACATAAAACAACAGCTAAGAGGTCCCCTCACAACTGCAATCTTATCTCTCTGTGAGTAGAAAAGTCCATTGTGGAGATAATATTTGTCTTTAAGTCCCCCCCGCCCCCCACCTTCTCTTCCCACAGTGTTTCCCAAAGTGGATGATACATGGGGCATGGGTGGGGGCGTAGGTGGGGGCATGGGTGGGAGCATGGGATGGGGGTGGGGTGGGGCACTGGAACATGTATGAGGGCTGCAAAAGCAGATACCTATACTTTATCCTGCCTTATGGGCTATAATGCAAACGTTTTTCATTGCTGGGGTCGCACTGAGTGAAAAAAAAATTTTTTTTTCCTGAAAGGACAAGTAAATTTCGGAACCTTTGTCATACTAGCTTAGAGTCACATCTGTTACGAAAGAATACTTCAAGCAGTTAAAAAAAATGCATCTACTGTTCATCTGTCAAAAGTAATAGAACAAATAGAGACCGTTTTCACAGGAGTAGAATTTGATTTCTCTCTAAAGATTTCATTGCCTCCTTTCCCCACCTTTCCTGTCTCTTTCAATTAAGGGCTCTGTTTCCC
>NW_022103896.1:79215429-79243667 GCF_000313985.2 Echinops telfairi | reverse complement strand
TATTTTCATACAGTATCATTCCCTAAAGATAAATACAACCTATTATATTGTTGTTTTTAAAACAACTTTCCCGAAATATAATTGAACATCATAAAAACCACCTTTAAAAAAAAAAACCCCAAACCCCCACCTTTTCTTATACCTAATGTAACATCCACCACTTTAAAATGAACAGTTTGGTGTACAGTAAATACATTCACAATGCTCAGCAACTACCATCATTATGCATTATTTCTAGAATATTTTTTATCAACTAAAAAGGAAATCTACCTCTGTCTAACTTCTGGCAACCATTAATCTACTTTCTGTCTCTGGATTTGCCTAGTCTGGACATTTCATATGAATGGAATCATACTGGATGTGATATTTTGTGGCTGATTTCTTTACTTCATAGAATTCTCAAGGTTCATCTGTGTTGTAGCATTTATCAGTAGTGCATCCTCTTTATTGCTAAGTGATATTTCCTTGTTTTCCATTTATCAAGTAATGAATATTTATATTGTTTCTACTTTTTTTTGCTACTACGAATAATACTGCTAGGAATATTAGAAGTTTTCCTGTTGATAAATGTTGTCTGTTCTCTGCTAGGAGTGGAATTGCTGGATCATATAGTAATTCTGTGTTTAACTTTTGGAAACTAAGAGCTTCCTAAAGTGGCTGCACTGAAGATATGGATGCTTTAGCAAGTGTAGTGAATTAATCACACGGTGCCTGGCTATCAGAAAGAATAGCATCTGAGGTCTTAAAGGCTTGTCTTCAAACAAGTAGCCATCGAAGGGAGATATCAACTAAGTCCACACGGAAGAAGTACACCAGCCTGTGTAATTCAAATATTATAAATAGTGAAATCCAAATCTGAAGGAGGGAATGGTTATCAGAGCTGAAATCTGAATACTTGGTTTGCAAAAGGTTATGGAGACTGCGTAGACCCTTAACCCATTTGCCAATCTCACATGGATTAAGCCTCTGGTGAATCCCTCTGACCATAGTTTAGAGCAGGGGTCCTCAAACTATGGCCCACGGGCCACATGCGGCCTGCCGAGAACACTTATCCGGCCTGCCTGGGGTTTTTTGCCCCGTTTGGTTTTTTACTTCAAAATAAGATATGTGCTGTGTGCATAGGAATTTGTTCATAGTTTTTTTTAAAACTATAATCCGGCCCTCCAATGGGTCTGAGGGACAGTGAACTGGCCCCCTGTTTAAAAAGTTGAGGACTGCTGGTTTAGAGTTATCAATAGCTTTTCTATCAGACAGAGCGTTGTCAATTGTGGCAAATGTGTTGAGGTTGTTAGGTGCTATCCGGTGGGTTCTGATGCACAGCAACCCTAATCACAACATAATGACACACCGGCCAGCCTTCCCATCATCACAATTGTTTGGATGCTTGAACCCATTGTTGCAGCCACCGTGCCAATCCACTCTGTTGAGGACCTTCTTCTCCTTGACTGTCCCTCCATTTTACCAAGCATATTATCTTTCTCCAGCGACTGGTCTCTCCTGACATGTCCAAAGTATGTAAGATGAAGTCTTATAATCCTTGCCTCTAAGGACCACTGTGGCCATACTTCTTCCAAGACCGACTTGTTTGTCCTTTGGGCAATGTGTAAGTCTGAGTACTTTAGAGAAACAAATCCACAGAAACTCATGTATAAGAGATAGTTTTCTATAAAGGTAAGTGTGCATCAAGAAAACATCCCAATCCAGTGCTGGCCAAGCCCATAAGTATGACATTAACCCATATGTCCAACACCAATCCACAAAGTCCTCCTCCATCTCACAAAACACACACTATGATGCTGATTGCAGGAGGAAAGCCGAGTCAGTGAATGTGTAAGCATCTCAGCACTGGCAGGGTCTCCACACGGGTGCTCCAGCGCCCAGAGCTGCATTGGGGTAGGTCCATGTGGCTTCTCCTCAGGATGTCTTGCAGGAAGTGAGCCTTGCCAGCTGAAGCAGGGAACTGGCTAAGGCAGCTGAACCTTGGTCTGACCATCACAAAGCAAGAGACTGGACAACTCGAAAGGCAAGCCATTTATCCCTCCACCCTTCAATTAACCCCACATGTGTTTATCAGCCAGGTTAGCACAATAAACTAACTACCTCAGGCAGTCTGTGATAATTTTAATATTCTTAGTCAGCTCCATAATTCAAATGCATCCATTTTTCTCCAGTCTTCTTTATTCAATGTGCAACTACCATATACATACGAGGTGGCTAAAAATACTATGGGCTAGGTCAGGTACAACTTAGTCCTTGTGTTAATCTGGTTGATTAGTGAAACAAATCCAGGGACTCTCATATGTGTGTGAGAGAGAGCTCTACATTAAAAAACAATTGGATATTGAGAAAATAACCCAGCCCAGTCGAGATCAAATACATAAATCTGATACTAGTCCATATGTCTGATACTAGGGCATAAATTCCTATTAAGACTAATGCAGCACATGTGTTATGATGCTGAATGCAGGAAGATTATAGGCTGGTGGGTGAAAAGTCTTGTGGATCCAATGGTGGTGGAAGCATCTCCAGGGCTCTGGCTGCTAGCAGCGTGGGTCCATGTGGCTTGTTAACAGTAATATGTAGCAGAGAGAGAGAGTATATCCTGCCTCCAGGAAGGAAGGGAGAAAGTTCCCAGGATCCTCCTGGTGGGTGTGACCTTGTGACCTACTGACAGGCTAGACTCCACCCCTACATTCAATTTATCAAGTTGACATGAAATTATGTAACTACTTCAGTCCTCAAAATGACATCCTTGCTTTTCAATATTCTGAAGAGGTCTTGTGCAGCAGATTTACCTAATGCATTGTCTTTTGCTATCTTGCTATTGCTTCCATGAGCACTGATTGTGGATCCAAGCAAGAGGAAATCCTTGACCACCTCAGTCTTTACTCCATTTATCTGATGTTACATACTGGGCCAGTTGTGAGGATTTTGTTTTCTACATTTTCTACATTCATATTGAAGGCTGAAATCCTTGGTCTTCATAAGCAAGTGCTTCAAGTCCTCCTCGCTTTCAGCAAGCAAGGTTGTGTCATCTGCATATTGAAGGTTCTTCATAAGTCTTCCTCCAGTCCTGCTGTGACATTCTTCTTCCTAGGTTCAGAATATAGATTGAATACATATAGTGAGAGGATTCGACCTAGATATATACCTTTGCTGATTTTAAACCATGAATTGCTCCCTTCCTCTATTCACACAATTGCTGCTTGATCTGTGTACCAGGTCCTCATGAGCACAATGAAGTGTTCTGGAATTCCCATTCTTTTCCAGGTTAGTCATAGTTTGTTATGATCAATACAGCCTTGGCATAGTCAATAAAACATTAGTAAACATCTTTCTAGTATTCTCTGCTTACAGTCAAGACCCATCTGATGTCAGCAATGATATTCCTTGTTCCATATCCTCTCTTAAATCTGGCCTGAAACTCTGTGTAGTGCTGTAACCCTTGTTGGATGATCTTAAGTAAAATTTTACTTGCATGTGACATTAGTGATATTATTCTATAGTTCGAGCATTCTGTTGGATCATGTTTCTTTGGAATGGGTACAAATATAGATATTGTCCAGTCAGTTGGCCAAGTAGCGGTCTTCCAAATTTCCTGGCAGAATCAGTGCCTCCAGTGCTTCATCAGCTTGTTTAAGCATTTTAGTTGGTGTTCTATAAATTCCTAGAGCTTTGTCTTAGGTAGTGCTTTCAGGGCAGCTTGAGTTTATTCATTCGGCACCATTGGCTCTTGATTATATGCTACCTTCTGGAATGCCAACTAGTTCTTTTTGGTACCATGACACTGTGTATTCTTTCCATATTCTTTGAAAACCTCTGCATCACTCAATATTTCGTCCATAGAATCTTTCAATATTTCAACTCAAGGCTTAAATTTTTTCTTGAGCTCTTTCTGTTTAAGATATGCTGAATATGTTCTTCCTTTTTGGTTTTCTAGCCCTAAGTCTTTGCACATTTCATTATAATATTTGATCTTGTCTTCTTGATCCGCCCTTTGACATTTTCTTTTTTTGTTGTTGAAATTTTCTAATCATCTCTTTAACTTCATCATTCCTTTCATTTTCCTTAGCTACTTTACTAAGTTTCAGAGTCTCTTCTGACATCCACTTTGACCTTTTCTTTCTTTCCCTTCTTTTTAATGACCTTCTGTATCTCCCTTCTGACCCATTTTAACGTTGTTTCCATTTTAAAATTTTCTGCTTTCTTTTCAGTTGAGGGTTTTCTCTGTTTTGTCTAGTCATTGTGAAGGGGTTTGTATGTTTGTTGTTTGTTTCCTGTTTGTGTTTTGAAAGATCTTCTGTATATGAAATCCAGAATAAGTAAATCTATAGAGATAGTCACTGGATTAATAGTTACTTAGGGGAATGGCAGGGGAAGCCTGGTGGGAAATGGGAAGCTAACAATGAGTAGGAGATTAATATGTTCTGAAATTAATTGCGGTAATGATTCACAACTTTTCTTAATATGATTGAATCATTAAATCATATGATATGTGAAGCATATGACAATAAAATAGTTTTAAACAATAAAATACACCACCAGCATGATATATTTTATTTTGGATCATATGGTGAGACTATATAAGAAACTGCAAAAAAAAAAAAAAGAAACTGCATCACTATCTTTCAAAGTGGCTGCACATTTTAATTCTATACCAGTAATGAATTAACGTTGTTTTTTATCCTCATCAGCATATTATGTTGTCAGTATTATGGATTTTAGCCATTTAATAGATGTAAGGTGGGATCTCATTCCTTTGATTTGCATTTCCCTAATAATATATGATGTTGGACATCATTTTTTATACTTACTTGCCATATGCATATCTTCTTTGGTGCTATGTCTGCTCATAGTTTTGCCCACTTTTTAATGGGTTGTGTGGTTTCTTATAGTTGAATTTTAAGAATTTTTGTGTATTTTTGTATATAGCTCCTTTACTAGAGCTATATTTTGCAAATATTTTTTTCTGTCTGTGGCGTGTATTTTTATTTTCTGAGCATAATATTTTTCAAAATAAATGTCAACAAATTTAATGACAACTAAAATATCCATTGGTAATTGATAGATCAACAAGGTTTAGTCTTCCTATCCATGAACATAGAATATTTATGTTCTTATCTTTTTAAATCAGAGTTTTGTAAATTTCTTCATATAACTGGAGGTCTTGTACACATTTTGTTAGATTCATATCTAATTATTTAATATGTTTTTGATACTTGGGTAAAGTTTTGTTGTTGTTGTTGGTGCCATGGAGTCAGTTGCAACCCACAGAGACCCTGTGCACAACAGAACCAAACACTGTTCAGTCCTGCACCATCTGCAAAATTGTTTCTGTGCTTGAGTCCATTGTTTCAGCTACATCAATCCATCGCCTTGAGGACCTCCTTTTTCACTGCTCCTCCTCTTTACTAAACATGATATAGAGGGTATTACCTTTTAATTAAAATGCCTCTCCTTAGTCCTGACACTTTGTCTAATTCTGATGTCTCCATTTTCTGAGTCAGTATAGTTATTTCAGTTTTCTTTTGAAAGTATTAGCATGGTGCTATGAATTGAACTATGCACTCCCCAAATGTGTGCCAACTTAGATCATAATTCTCAATACTATGCAATTATCCTCTTTTTAAAAATTCTAATGTAATTATATTCATGTTGTAAATTCTAACCTCTATGATGCAAATGAGGTAAGAGACAATCTTAGAGGCACATATGTTAATGAGCCAAGAGACAATCTATAGGGTTAGTTTAAATCACAAAGCAATGCCTTTTGAACTGTAAAATAGATGAAATAAGTGAGCAGAGATCAGAAGAACCATCAAGAAAGAGCTGCTGGAAGTGGAGAGTATCCTTTAGACCTAAGGCCCTTCTACCAAGACCCTGCTAGATGCAAGGGAAAGCTGATGCTAAGGCACTTGGAGATTTTCAAGAAAGACCAGTTCCACAGATGTTGAAAGGACTTTCCTTCCCCCAAAAGCCAACACAGAGAAAATTTTTTTCCAGAGCTAGCACCCCAAATTTAGGCTACTATCCCCCTGAACTACAAGAGAATAAATTTCTGTTTCAATCTTTCATTTGTGATATTTCTGCTAAAGGAGCAAGTAGGTAGGTAAGTCACATGGTATCATTTTTTTCCATCCCTTTGCTTTCTAATCAGTGTTTCATTCTTGGTAGCACCTCATGCCAACAGGAAGAAACAAACAAACCCCAACCAAAATCACAGCTATCAAGTGAATACTGACTCATAGTGACCCTGTAGGACAGGGTAGAACTACCCTTGTGGGTTTTTGAGACTATAACTTGTTTTTCTCCCAAACTGACACTATTTTGTGGTATTTTTTGAGTTTTTTTCTGTTTTATTTTGTCGTTGTTGATTGATTTTTGTTTCTTGTTTTTCTATTGTATGTTTTTTTCTTATTTTTTATCATTTTATTGTGGGCTCATATAACTCTTACCACAATCCATACATACATCAATTATGTAAAGCACATTTGTACATTCGTTGCCCTCATCATTCTCAAAACATTTGCTCTCCACTTAAGCCCTTGGCATAAGCTCCTCATTTTAACCCCTCCCTCCCTGCTCCCCCTCCCTCATGAACCCTTGATAATTTATAAATTATTATTTTGTCATATTTTTATGAAGACCAAAGAATATAATTTCTTTCTGGGCATAGTGCTTGGCCCTGTGTACTCTGACCTTTCTCCTCCACTTTAAGTTCACATCCAAGTTGTTTGCTCCAGTTAATGTCTAAAGGGCATCATCTCCAGCTTAACAAAATCCTAGTAGTACTCTTGACTTCTACTTTGACACAACACTACCTCAATAACCGAGACCATCATCAGTCCAATGACCTTATAATCATCCTTGATTCCTCTTTTATCATCCCATATCCAATCCTCAGCAAGTGTTGTAAACACTATCTTTCCGAATCTTTCTTCTTTTTACCACATCTTCAGTATTATCTGTCTGGATTCCTGAAATAACATCTTAACTAGCTTCCCTGCTTCCATTTTTGTAGTTCCACATTCCATTTTATAAGAGTAGCTGGAAATATCTCTTCAAAACATAGATCAGATCACATCCCTCCTATGAGTAAAGCTTTCTCTTAGAATGGAAACCAAACCCCTGGCTACCTATTCTATCTCTGTGCTTATCTTCTGTCATAGGGTCCAAGTTCACCAAGCTATGAACTACAGTAGCCTCCTTCAGCCTTTTTCATCCAGTTTATTCTTTGCAACAGTGGACTCCTGAATAGTACATTTTTTCATGGCTGGCTTCATGTCATCATGCAAGACTTATGCCAATGGAAACTTGATCTGTTCTCTAAATTTACACCCAATTCACAATAAAAGGTTAAAAAAAACACCCAAAACAAAACAAAACAAAAAAAAAACCAAAAAGCAACGACATACCTTAAAGGCTCCTGCCAGGCTTTTCCCTTAAGATTCATTCCCAACTAACTTTGACATCCTGCTCTAGTTACTGCCCATCACTATTTTCCCCATAGTAATAGATAACACTCAGCACTTAGCCAGCTCACTCACCATTTGCCAGATCTTATTCTAGATTCCTTGAGTGTTCTCTGATTCCTCAGAATGCAGCCTACCATGGTGACATGAGTGGGGGTAAAGCCCGGGGGAGGGAGCCTTCATTTACTGATAGGGAAGGCACAATTGGGGTCATGATAGTGGGGAGAGGAAGCATTAAAGAACTAGAGGAAAGCTGTATGTTTCATTGGTGCTATACTGCACCTTGACTGGCTGGTCTCTTCCTTGTGACCCTTGTAAGGGGATGTCCAGTTGTCTACAGAGGGGTTTTTACAATCTGAAATATTCAGATGACACAACTTTGCTTGATAAAAGTTAGGAGGACTTGAAGCACTTGCTGATGAAGATCAAAATTTGCATCTTTCAGCATAGACTATAAATAACTCAAAGTAAAGGAAACCCAAATCGACACAACTGAACCAACAGGTAATATGCTACTCGAGTAGAATAGAGATACAAATTCAGAGACACTCATATGTGAAGAGGAAAGAGGTTTATGGACAAGAGCAATTGAAAAGTGAGGAAACATCCCAGCCCAGATCAAGTCCATAAGTCTGATATTAGCCCATATTTCTGATATCCATCTATAAAGTCCTCTTCAGGCTCATGAAACACATGCAATGATGCTGAATGTAGGAAGATCACAGGCCAGTGGATTGGAAGTCTTCTGGATCCAGTGTCATTGTAAGCATATCAGCACTGGCAGGGGTCTCTATGTGGCTTCTCCATCTCCAGAGGTCTGGTTGCATCAGGGTAGGTCCATGTGGATTCTCCAGTTCCCAGGGCATAGTGCCATTTGTCTTGTCAGAGAGCATCTCCAAGAGAGTGAGCCCAAAGAGAGAGTATCTCCTGCCTCCAAGGAGGAAATCCAGGAATTTCCAGAATTCTCAGGAGAAGGCTATGCCCACATAGAGGCTTCATTGGTTATGATCTGATTGAAAGACTAGACTCCACCCCATCACTCTTAATCCTCTCAAGTCCCAAATTGACACCAGATTATGTAATTACCACAAGTAACAACATGCTAAATGGTAAAAAGGCTGAAGTTGTCAAGGATTTTGTTTTACTTGAATCCACAATCAATGCTCATGGAAGCAGCAGTCAAGAGATCAAAAGACGTGTTCTTATGGGTAAATTTGCTGCATAAGACCTCTCAGGGTACTGAGAAGCAAGGATATTACTTTGAGGACTAAGGTGCACCTGATCCAAGCCATGATATTTTCAATGACCTCATATGCATGTGTAAGTTGACATGTGAAATAAGACATTGAATAAAGTAGACCAAATAAAAATTGATGAATTTTTATTGTGGTGCTGGAGAAAAATATTGAAAGTATTGTGAACTGCTCAAATGACAACTGATCTGTCTTATAAGAAGTACAACCAAGGAAGGATAACACTGGAGACACAGCACAGGAATTGCACCCGATCTGACCCCACCACACCGAGGCAAAACACTAAGGGCATGCAACAAAGCAGCAAGGGGAGCAGAGCAATGAAGTCCCCAGGGAACACCAAAAATAGACTGTAGGGCCAGAGCATGGCACACCATCAGACTACACCAGAAAAACATTCCTAAAGGTCAACAAACAGACCTTGAACTATTTACAGGCTTTTTTTGTGTCATTGGTTTTTTGTTGTTGTTTTGTTTTCTTTTGCACTTTGTTTTGCTCTGTCTTTTTTGGGGTGCAAATTATTATCTCTGCAGGTCTATCTAGATAAGATAGGTGGGAGAAACAATCTGGAGGAGAAAACAATGAGACAGTTCCAGGGGGGAATGGGAGAGAGGGAGGCAGGGAAAAGGAAGTGTATGTTAACAAACCCAGGGACAAGGGAACAACAAGTGATCCAAAAATCGATGGTGAGGAGGGTGTAGGAGGCCTGGTAGGGCTTGATCAAGGGCAATGTAACCAAGAGGAATTACTGAAACCCAAATGAAGGCTGAGCATGATAGTGGGACAAGAGGAAAATAAAAGGAAATAGAGGAAAGAACTAGGAGGCAAAGGGCATTTATAGAGGTCTAAATACAGGCATGTACATATGTAAATATATTTATATATGATGATGGGGAAATAGATCTATGTACAAATATTTATAGGTTTAGTATTAAGGTAGCAGATGGGCATTGGGCCTCTCCTCAAGTACGCCCTCAATGCAAGAACATTTTGTTCTATTAAACCGGCATTCCATGATGCTCACCTTCCCAACAAGATCACTGAAGACAGAGTGGGTGCATAAGCAAATGTGACAAAGAAAGCTGATGGTGTCCGGCTATCAAAAGATATAGTGTCTAGGGTCTTAAAGGTTTGAAGATAAAGAAGCGGCCATCTAGCTGAGAAGCAACAAAGCCCACATGGAAGAAGCACACAACCCTGTGTGATCATGAGGCATTGATGGGATCAGGGATCAGACATCAAGGAACATTGTGAATGAGGGGGAGTGTGGAGTGAAGACGCATAGCCCATCTGTAGGCAACTGGACACCCCCTTACAGAAGGGTTTTGGGGAGGAGACGAGCCACTTTCCTCTAGTTCTTTAATGCTTCATCCCCCCTCCACGACCATGACCCCAATTCTACCTTACAAATCCAGCTAGATCAGATGATGTACACAGTACAGATAAGAACCGGAAACACAGGGAATCCAGGACAGATAAACCCCTCAAGGCCAATAATGAGAGTAGCGATACCAGGATGATAAGGGGAAGGTGGGGTAAGAAGGGGGAACCAATCACAAGGATCTACATATAACCCCCTCCCTGGGGGATGGACAACAGAAAAGTGGGTAAAGGGAGATATTGGAATAATAATAATTTGTAAATTATGAAGGATTTGTGGGGTGGGGCAGGGAGGGAGGGGAAAATGAGGAGCTGATACCAAGGGTTCAAGTAGAAAGCAAATGTTTTGAGAATGATGAGGGCAACAAATGTACAACTGTGCTTGAGACAATGGATGTATTATGGATTGTGATAAAAGTTGATGAAATGAACTGAATAAGAAAAAAAAGTACAACCAAAGTGCTCCTTAGAGGATTGTGAGCCTTTATCTCACATACTTAAATTCACATGGAAAAAGCATGGCTAGCCTATGTAATCCAGGGATTGTAAAATAGTAAAATCCAAATCCAAAGGAGGGAATGGTACTAGAATTTAAATTGGGAACACCTGGTTTTCAGAAGGCTATGGATGACAGTGGAAGTCCAAAATCCATTTGCAGGATCCCTACATGGATTAAGCCTCAGATGAACTGAATCTCTTCTGAACATAATCCAAGGATGTGAATAACTTTATGGAATAAGAAAGCTAAGGAGGGATTAAAATAATAAATATAAATCAGTCTGTGGCCACCATTTATTGAACACCCTCAAAGTAAGAGATTTGAACCAAAGTCATCAATTCCATAACCTCAGGATAGGACTCATCTATCAATAGCAGGGTCAGGGTTCTGCTCCTGAGTTATGTAATCTTCAAATCCGGTCTGCCAAGTAAAGAGGTAGAGAGCTTTGAAAATCTATTGTGGTTGATGTAGTTAAGTTAAAATGTAGCACTTTATCATTTCATCTCTTTTTGACTCATTCTAAAGTTGTTCCAGTTTTTAATATTTACTGCTGTTTTTAAATTGAGGTTTCTCTCTTTTGCCTAGTCAATGTTCTTGGTTGTTGTTTGCTTGCTTGCTTCCTGCCTGTGGTTTGTATGACTTTCTGGATATAAAATTTAGAATAGGTGGCTCCATAGGGACAGTAACTTGATTGATGATTGCCTAGGGCATGGCAGGGTGTGGGCAAAAAAGGAGCTAACAATAATGAGTGCTAGAGAAAATGTTAGGAAATTTATTTGGTGATAATTGCATACATCCTTTTAATATGATCAGACTATTATATTGTATGATTTATAAAGTAGATGCCATACAGCTATTTTTAAAAAAGAAAATCCCAACAAACCTGTTTTTGACATTAAGAAATAATATTGATAATGTTAATTTGTCTATTCCTCACTTTAGGCTCTGACTTAAAAATTTTATTTATTTATTTATTTTAATCATTTTATTATTTTATTAGGGGCTCATACAACTCATCACAATCCATACATACATCAATTGTGTAAAACGCATTTGTACATTCGTTAGGCTCTGATTCTTATGGAAGAGTTCTTTAAAAATAAAGGTGCTTGTTCTAATATCCCAAACAGTTTACTAACCAGTTGTTCTAATTGAAATTATTCTAGTGAGCTACAGAACATGAAATAATTTGATGCTATATTTATGAAGACAAGTGGCGTTGCATCTTTGCTGGTTTTAAATGCGCAGAGTCCAGAGGCCTGCTCTTGATTCCACCTCTGCCCTCGCTTCCTTTTCTTCTACACGGCAGTCTTTTCTTTGTGCTGCCAAATCGCAGCTGCTGTGCGCTGTGCCCATATGCTGGGGGTGCATTGGTGTATTCTGTGCTTTGTTTCATTAGTTCCACAAAACAAAGCCAATCAATAGCAAGTACTTGGCATCCTGTCGATCCTCAACAACTTTCTTCCTAAGTACATAATTAAACTTAACTGTTGTACGCTGGGAATACAAATGAATACAGTTTATTGACCTTCTTCAGTCTACAAACAAAATGTATCATGATTTCAATGTAAACAAAACCTGGGGGGTGGAGTGGGGTGGGGCTGGAGGAAAAGCTAGAAGATACTGTTACCACAGTGGGGCAGGTTCTGCCTATGGGACTTAAAGCAGACCAATCTCTAAAGAGAGGAAGGACGTTTGTTACTCTGGCCAGGTAAGGAACAGAGGGTGATGTGTGTTCTCAGAGTCTGCTCATTTTAGCTTGAGAGTTTTTTGTTCCGCACAAATCAGGAATTCATGCATATGTATAATGTATTCATGTATTATTCATAATATCTACATAAAGTCCCAGAAATGTAGTATCAACCTGTAGGGGGTGCGCTCTCTGGCAATAAGCTTTGCTTGGGGCTGATACCTCAACATGAATGAGGATTTCAAGAGGGCTAGACTGAGTCGACATCAACTCAATGGCAGTGAGAGGGTTTTTTTGCTTGTTTGTTTTGTGTTTTGAGGCTATGTAGGAAAAACAAACAAAAAACCAAACTCACTGTCATCGTGTCCATTCTTACTCGTATATGGGCAGGGTGGAACTGCCCAGTGATTTTCCAAGACTGTAACTCGTGAGGGGAGTAGAAAGGTTTCGACCTGTTTGAGCAGGTCTAGACAGGACTTGTTAGAGTATTCAGCAAGGGAGCAAGAGGTTTACAGCAGTTCCTCTTCCTTCCTGAATGGCTCAGCAGTTTTACAGGGGTTTTACTTCCTTTCTGCCGTATCGCACTAATTTACAAAATAGTGTGTACAGGAAGTAGGGTTAAAATAATTTCCCCATTTTTGCAAATTGAAAACTTTCTATAATATTGCTTTTAGTATTTAAAAGTGACATTGAAAAAATGAATACACCAAGCTGGCCCCGACAAGCTGCATTAGAGCTTAAATTTTAAAGCACTTGATTTCTGGATGACTGTAGTCTACAATGAGAGCGCTTATCTTCATTTTGAGCCTTGACTTACTTCAGGCACCATTTGAATTCTTTGCGCTACCTCAGCAATGTGGCGATGCTCAGATACATCCCGGCCCGAGTCCAGAAAGGGGCAATTTACCCCCAGTAGGGTTGAAAATAGATTGATTAGTAGGCTGAAAAGTATTCACACAGACTAGGGAACTTACCTAAGCATTTACTGAAAATAGTCCATTAGACTCATGTTATCTAATTTAAATTAAGGGTTGGGGTCAGGAGATGATGGGCAGCCACATGATAATAACTCACACACCAATCACCACATAGCCTGGTAAGTGAACATTCAGAACCAATCCCATTCCTGTTTTTTTTTAACCTGAAATTATGTATGTATCCCAGTCATTCCTCATTTCTATAGTCCTCCTGGTGATTGTGATGAATTGCCCTCTCACCAATCGCGATCTTGTTACTGGTTCCCTTTGTCATTTATCATATATAATGAACTCCTTAACTGTGACTTACCAGATTTCATTACATCTGTCGTGTGTACATGCTGATAGTTTCCATCATCTAAGATGGGTGTCTTTGTTTTGTCTGTGCCCTATTTAATGATTAATACAAGGCTCTATATAGAATATGTTTAATGTGTCCGGGTGGCAGGGTTGGGTAAGCATTGGACCAAACTCACCAGCCACTGAAGGAGAATGAGAAGACTATCTACTTCCCTGAAGATGTACAGCCCCTGGAATGGAGTCCGGCAGAGTGGGATATAATATGATTGAATGTGGGGGTCCCCCCTGCCAATCCAGTGGTCACATGAATTTACTCAAGCTATAGGATGTGTGTCAGAACAGTTGGAATGAAATGTTGACCAATATTGGTTGTATTTTGAATTTTGCCATGCCTATTTTATGCCTGGCTACCATGTGTACACTTTCCAATTTCAGAGAGAGAATAATTTTGCAGTACCTTTTTAAAAAGATGAGATAGTAGTAGAACATGGTATTTCACTAAGGGTGGAGGGAGACATGGCACAGGATGTCTCCCAATTAAACCATATAAATATTTTTATGGTACATTAAGAAAAGGGATATTTGAAAGATGTGTGTCCTACCTCCTGCCATTTCTCCCTAAATACTCTATTCCAAGGGGTTTACTTTACTCAAAATCATGCTCCATTTGAGAGCTGGGGAAGGGAATGTGTATGCAAAATTTTCTTTTACATCTGTGACTCCTGAAGAAATATCTGGCAGTACATTTCGTTCTGTGTCTTAAAATCTCACAGGGTCAATTTTTAAATGATCTTATAAATTTTCATGATTATCATCATTGAATGGATCTAAAGCAATAAAACGGTAGATTCTTCATGTTTTCGCCCAGATCATTCTGAGGTAATGGCTGAACTCTGGGCTCCTGTCTCATGAAGTTTTAGTTTGCCTCAGGGTAGATGTCATTAAAATCATGTGACTTTCTTAGAGCATAAACTACAATTACAAATGAAAGCTACCAGTAGATTGTTTTCTGAATTTATAGTGACTTGGACACACTGAAAAATCAACTAATAATTTCTTATGAAGCACTCACTCCTTTTTATAGGTCCTTTAAAAATAAAATCTAAATATTTTTAGATATAAATTTCTATTGTTCATTTTTCCTCATATACTTATTGTGATGAATCATAAATCCATTCCTTTTCTGTGTTATTAAGAATATGCTTTAATATTTGTGTGGTTTAATTCTTTAAATACCGGAATTAAATAATCTCTGGGGGGAAAAAACCCTAAATTCTTATTTTTAAAAAGTATTTGTAAATGTACCTTGATGCGCCTTTCCTTTAAAATCTGTTGTTAAAATTATGGGCATAGAGAGTTCAAAGCCATACTAAGCCAAAGATAGATGTCTGTATTTTCTGAGAGGACTGTGAATCTATAAACTGCACTACAAAAAGGACAAGGTGGGCAAACGACACCTTTATCACTCTTAAAGGGGAAAATCAATAACAGACATCTGATTTTGATGAAAAGGTCTTTCTTAGCCATCAAACTAAATAATGACCTAAAACGTCTGACCCATACTGTCAAAGCAGTTAGTTGGTTGCAGTCAGAAGTTATTCTATAGCAATGTAAACTTGTCTTGGGCAGTCACAATAAAACCATTACTATCTGGTTTCATGAAAAACACTCTCAACAAACACCTTACTGCCATCAGATCAATTCCAGTTTATACCAAACCTATAGGACAGGGTAAAACTGCCCCGTGGGCTTCTGAGGCTGCAACTCTATGGGGGTAGAAAGCCACGTCTTTCTCCTTGAAAAAGTCATCTAATATCAATAGAAGAGTTTTCTAATACAGGAAACCTCTTCTAATATCAATCCTAAAAAGTCTTATGGCTTCAGGTAGGTGTAGGACTGAATTAACAGGTCAGGGGTCACTTAATAACTTGATAAACTGACCTCAGTAAAAGGGCAAATACGGGGTTCAATTCAGATGAGCCACTGGTTGATTTTCTAGTGGTCTCCTTACTCTTAATAAACCCCACAGTAGCTAGCTTACTTCTAATCATTTTCTCTTTTGGGGTGGGGGTGGGGAATGGTTTGCCTATATGCATATAGAATACAAGCTCAAAACAAACCTTATGATTCAGTGGGTTATTTTTTAATATCATGAAAAAAAGATTAAGGTGTATCCAATTCCCTGTTGGATCAAGGTTTCACCTTCCCACAGTTCCACTGCCCAACTAGCCACTTATGTGCCAATTCTTCTCCCTGACGCTAACCACCTGGAGTTGGATGTGAGCTCTTCCCGGGCTATCTTGATTCAGGTCAAATCATCTCTGACCACCTGAGCCTAGGTGATTAGGGAGCAGCCAACACTCAGTTGTTTGCATACTTTTTGTACTTCAGACCACTTGGTCTCTCTCCCTGTCTCTCTTGAGTCCTCTGGGTCTAGCTTACAAACTAGACAGGCTCTGCCTTCTTTATCAACTGCCTGTGCAGTCTTATCAACCAAGCACCCCGAGCTGAGTCTGTACACGTCAATGCTGCCCTGCCAGCACTGGCTGGCTCATTGCCCCTGTGTGTTTGTGATTTTTCTATAATGACTGAGAAAACTCATCAAGATCATTACCTATGCTAATTTTTACCAACATATGCCAGCCAGAAAGGACATAAGTACAGAGACCACATCAGACAAGGTCGGGGAGAAGGAAGTCCCAGCCAGGACCTCTGTCCCCAGGTTGTGCAGCATCTTCCCCCCAGGCATGGATAGTTTCACTGATCCAGGAGGGTCTCAAAAGAGAACTTAAAGGTTTGGGATCCTCTAGTCATGGGCATAACATGGAGGCAGGCTGGCTCTACCTGCTTTCCTGGCTTTCTCAGGGCAATTGATCATGTTTACTGCTGCTTGCTTACTTTCCAGGCATTAGTCCCAGCCACCTTGGCAGTTCAGTGATCAGCAGTGTACGGCAGTGAAAGGAAATTACTTGGTATGACTTTTCTATCCATATCTTTGTATCTCCCACCAAATGATCAGGTTGGAGCACGCAAATCAGTGTAGATTTCTATCTAATGAGGGGCTGGGTTAGTTCTGTCATTCCACAGAGTATAAAGAGAGCCATCTCACAAGCAGGAACAGAGACTCTCAGAACCACCAAGAAGAGTCAAGAGTGATGCCTGACTGAGATGCCTGTCCAGAGAGACCATGAGAGGGAACAGTAGATTCTCCAAGCCACGGAATGAGAGAAGCAGAGTGCCTTCTGGTAGGAGAGGGGCTTTCAGAGTAGGGTACCCTTTGGACATTTATCAGCACAAAAAGAGCTATGTAACACTTGCCCAAGCAGGGCAGTGACCAAATTACCCTGTAATTGAGAGGCCCAGGATCAGACAGAGACATGCCTGTCAGCATGGCCGAGAAGAGGTGCTACCAAAAAAAATGACTACAGTGAACCCTCGCCACTTCGCGCTTCGACTTCCGCGGCTTCACTCTATCGCGGTTTTTGCGTAACAGCGCATGCTCTGTCATTACTGCCACTGATTGGCTCATACTGTACACTCTTCTGTCTGCATCGCTACGTATCGGAGCTACGTATCAGATGCATTTTTGCTTTTGTACAGTGTACTGTAATTGTTTGCGATTTTTAAGAAATTTTATCTAAGCCCTATGATGGCTCCTAAACGAGCTGCTTCTTCTAAGCCTTCTGACAATAAAAATAAGCGCCAGAGGAAGACGCTCACCATCCAGGAAAAGGTAAAACTTTTGGATATGATCAAAGATGGCAAGAAAATCATGGAGGTTGCACGCCATTGATTACAGTATTTGTAAGAACTATGTATAATAATACTGTATGTGAAATATGTAACACTGTAAACTAGATGCCATAAATAATATAATAAATAATAAATGATAATTGTAATGTCCAAAATGTTTTACTGTATTTTCCCTTTTTCGTTTAATAAATTGGGTAATACGAGTGTAATGGTGACTAAAGGGTGTTTTTTCATGCCCTCTATGCTCTAACTACGAAAATATTTGATTTACAAATAAGGAATCCTACTTCGCGGAATTTCATTTATCACGGTAGGGTCTAGAACCGATTAACAGCGATAAACGAGGGTTCACTGTATATCCTTAATATTTTGTCATGTGTTAGCTCCCCTGACAAATCCCACTATCATGAGTATTGTCAGTGAATTCTGTGTGGCCATTTTAATGGATTGTTGAACCCAGTAGAGAGGGAAATTCACAGTTGGTGTCAGGATAAGGTACAGAAGTTTCGAGAGTAGAGGCATGTCTGACGTCTGCTTCATAAGAAACATCCTTGAGCAGATTTGGGGCTGGGTTCTCCCTCTCCCTCTGTAGCTGAAGGAGGTCAGACATGGCCTCCATATGACCTTCCGCAAGCACTTAAGATGGCATCTGGGCATGTGTCAGGACTCAAGATGCAGTTAGTGCTTTGACTGTTGGTCATAGTGGTCCACGGAGCAAATGTCTTTAGGTTTCAAGCTCTAATGCAGGCTTAAGTCTTAACACATATAGCATGACAATTCAATCGATGAATATTATGATTTTATCTTTTCTCCTCCCTTCCTGAGGTGAGTTAGCCACGGGTGGGCCCTAGATAGCCCCTACTTGCCCCAATATTTTGGAAAACAAAAGCCTCTTGATTGCTAGGGTTATTTTCAGAAATGACAGTCAAAGGGTCAAGCCAAGCTCTTTGTTTTACATCCTCTCATGGCTGGAGGGTTGTGAAGGTCCAAGTAGGGGTCCATATATGTCTCAAGATTGTGTTTTAGCACTTCTAGAAGTAGATGGCTATTTGGGCATAATTTCCCCCCCCAAATTGCACATGTTGGATTCTGGCTTAATAAGTTTTCTTTGCTGTTTTCCCTCTACCCTCAAGAACTTGTTTTATGTCCACTGGTAGTAGTGGCGACTGTCTGTGTTATTTCAACTTTCTTTTGATGCTCCCTGTATCATTCAATATTTTCCCATAGAACCTTTCAAAAGTGCAACTTGAGGCTTCTATTGGTTCTTGAGTTCTTTTAGTGTACAATACGCTGAGCATGTTCTTCCTTTTTGGCTTGCTAACTCAGGTCTTTCCAAATTTCATGATAGAATTTTACTTTGTCATCTTGAGCTGCCCCTTGATATGTGCTATTCAGCTCTTCGACGTCATCATGTCTTCCTTGTGCCTCAGGTACTCTATGACTGAGAGCATGTTTCAGAGTCTCTTCTGACAACCACCCTGATCTTTTCTTTCTTTCTTGTCTTTTCAATGACCGTTTGCTTTCTTCAGGAAAGATGGTCTTGATGCCCTCCCAGCTCATCAGGTCTTGTTATTAGTGTTTAATGCATCAGATCTGTTCTTGAGATGTTTTAGACATTCAGGTGGAATAGACTTAAGGTTGTATTTTTGCTCTCGTGAACTGGTTTTCATTTTCTTCAACTTTAAGCTGAACTTATATATGAGCAATTGTTGGTTTGCTCCACAGTCAGCCCCTGGCCTGATTTTAGCTATACATATTGACTTTCTCCATCATGTCTTCCCACACATGCAGTCAAGTTTGATTTCTGTGTATTCCATCTGAAGTTCACATGTATCGTCACCTTGTAAGTTGTTTAAAAAGATGAAAAAGTCACTGGTCTTTCAAAATATGATCATTTCTATCCACCAAGACCATATTTTCCAACTACTGTTCCTTCCTCTGTTTTTCCAACTTTTGCATTTCAATTGAGCATAATTATCAATGCATCTTGGTTGCATGGTTGATCAATTCTAGACTGAAGATGTTGGCACAGTTTTTCAATCACTTCACCATTAGCTTTGGTGGTTGGTGCATAAGTTTGAATGATAATTGTATTGGAGATGTATATAATCCTATCACAGACAGCATTATCCTTCAAGACAGATCTTGAAATATTCATTTTGGCAATGAATGCAACTCCATTCCTTTTGATTGTATGATCACCAGCATAGAAAACCATAGGCTTTTCTCATTCAAAATGGTCAATATCAGTCTATTTGGGCTAACGAAAGCCTAGAATGTTGACTTTTATGCATTCCATTTCATTTTTGTTAATTTCCAATTTTCTGAGATTTATACTTAGTACATTGTAATGTCTGATTATTAATTGATCATTTCAGCAGTTTCTTTTTCATTTTGAGTTGTGTCTCATCAGCCAATGAAGGTCCCAAAGGCTTTACCCCCGCCGGCTCTGCTCTGCTCGTGTCATCATGGCTGACTCCACTTTGAAGAGGCAGCTCGGCCGCAGTGATACTTGAGTGCCTCGAACTCGAGGGGTGCATCTTCTGGCACAATCTCTGACGCGGCTGTTTCTTGTCGCGAGTCGTTCAGTATCTGACGATGTTTCAGTCTGTCTATGAGCTTTTATATCGCGTATTCCTCAGAAGTAGACAGCCTGTTCCTTCTCCAGTCTGCTCTTAGCTCTGCTGAAACCCGCTCACTGTGGGAACCCTGCTGGCACTGGAAAAACTGATGCGCGACATAGCCTCCAACACACAAGCCACCGTAGTATGATACGCTGATAGACAAGTGGTAGGGTGTAATAAATAGTCCTTATGCAATGTTTGAATTTAGGATCTTTTCTCCTCGGAACACGAACATAATGAAGCTTCAGAAGTACTCTGCACATCATCTCTTCAACTCTGCAAACCTTGGCATCCTGTCTACCACCGCCTCTTTTTCAGACTGCAGGTACTACTGCCCCTCCCCTCGCAAAACCTAACAAATACATGATCGTATTAATACAGTCGATCTGTAATGTCATCTATTATTTTCTGTATGTAGTTCCATCTTCACATCAGAATATATACACATATATTCACACTTTCAAGTATTTTGATGTGTGGTGCTGAAATTAGAAACAGTAATAAAAACATGGATGTAAACTATTTTTTATTTTCTGAAGAAAAGAAAAGGGAACCATTAGACAAAGTAATTTGTCTATTTGTCTAGAGAATCATTTACCAACGATTATACCAACGATTATACCAATGATTATAGCAACGATTATACCAACGATTACCAAGTCAAACTCTGCCTGCGACTTGTTTTTGTAAAGAATGAGTCCTTGGAAAACAGCCACATGGATGGTGGGTTTTTTTCATGAGCTTTTGAAGGTACAAGAGCTAAATTACATGCTTCTGACAGAGACCATGGTATGGCCTGCTAAGCCTAAAGTAGCTATTATTTTGACTTTTACAGAAAATGTTTGCCAACTCCTGGTCTTGAAAATCAAGACTTACTGAGTGCCAGGTATCTCGTCTTGGTTTCTCTACTTATTCTTCTAACAACCCGGTGAGGTAGGTGACAGTTGAAATGCCCGAGCACTTCCAACATGAAGTCCTTCCTATGCTCGGACCTTAATCTGAGGAGAAGAAAGAGAGAGAATACAGTAAAAGTTGTCCTCCAGCTAGGCTGGAGTTCTGTCAAAGTCGTTCTCCTTTCTCAAACAGCTGCTATGACTGTCAGAGGAAAAATCTTTGCGATCATATTTTCAAGGCATAAAAACTTAACACCCTTTGAATGCTAAGACTCCCTTTTGAAAATATAGTAAGCTTATATATATTTAGTCTAAAGGGAAGATACATCTTCCAATTTCTGGTGCGGCTAATGTGAAAAATGCCTGGGGTCTACACATTTTTTGCTACTTCAGACTACTGACTAAATTAGTTTATTCCTTAATCCCCAAACAAGCTACACACACACACACACACACACACACACAAATAAATATTCTCCATTCAAAATGTTCTCCATTCAAAATGTTTTCTGATTCTCACTCCTATCTCTATCAATCAATCTATCTATCGATCAATCTAGGGGGTAATGACTTCCCTAAACATGAATTTTGATGTTCAATAAGCCAGCTTTTGAAAAGCCACGGCAATATGAATTCTGTTTCCCTTAACCAGGAACGACTGGATAAATGAATCTCTTTTCTCTATAAAATGATGATTCCTTGCTGGGCTGGAGGAAAAACAACTTTCTCCACCCAATTTTTAAAACGCCGAGGGGAAAATATCCCAAGTAGCCAACATCTAGCTCTCACAGTGTGTATCCAAGGGGGCCTGCCGTGAGAGAGGCGGGGGAAGTTATCTGCCGTGTTGATTCTCCTTGTTTGTCTTTCAGGAGAACCCCAGTGGCATGCAGGGCGTTCCTGCGTTCATAAATCACACGCCACGCTAGCACACCCATGAGCAACAAAATCCCTTTCCATTGGCGTCTTCTGTCCTGCGTAAGAGACCCGCACACTGACAGCTGGCCCAGGCTAACGGTAACCAGCTACAGCTGGTTCGGGGCTATAAAAAGAACTCATGAAAACACAAACGTGAACTTCTCCATTCCCCTCCACCCGGATGTCAGAGCTGCACAGAGACGGCCCTTTCCAAGGGCTCTGTGAGCGAGTGCTCCTGAGCCTGCCAGGCCTGCTTTTCCCAAGTTGTTTACTGAACAGTGTGTGCGAGACTCCAAGCCCTAAGGGGGGTGGGGAGGGGGAATCACATGTGAGCACACGGAGCCAATTTTCCAGACAGTCATGAATTAGTTCTGTAACAAATAAGAGGCAGAGAAAACTTGCAAAAATAGAGATAGCAACTTCACAACACACACACACACACATATATTTTTTATTGTGAACATGTTTCATTCAATTTGAAATAAATCAACTGCCTGATTAAACCTTTTAAATTCTGAAGTAAATGTGAGCCCTTTCTGAGGAAGCGACTGGCTTCCCAAGTGGCAGCCATCCTACGGGAAAGCACCCTGACTGAACTGCTTATGTGGCTACAGAGGATGAGGGGACTGCAGGGGTTTTCTCCGAAGTGGGCTGCTGTAGCATACATGTGAGCATGCCTTTGTATTTATTGATGACACACTCATGTCATATGCAAAACTTTCTGACAGAGGGATCTCAGAGGCATGTGCACACACAAACAAAAGGCGGCGGCAAAGAGACTTAACCGTGATGGGAGAGAGAGACACAATCAAGTAATGGCAGAAGGTGAACAGGGACGGAGGATACCATGGAGACTTGGAAGTAAAGAGGCCAGGTTACACCTAAACACAGGCCCCTCAGTGTGGTCAGCAAGTAATAATCCTTCTAGAAGGGTGGAGAGAGAGGGGAAGCGCACATTCCCATCCCAATCAATCATGATTGGAGAAGACTCATGACTAATTTACAATAGGCAGATGACACAATCTTGCGTGCTGAAGGAGACGAGGACGTGAAGTACTCCTGTATGATGAAGCTTAAAGACTGTAGCCTTAAAAAAAAAAGGGAAGAAAACTGCAGCCTTCAGTCTGGATTACATCTCAACATAAGGAAAACAAGCACCCTCTCTGCTGGGCGAACCCACTCCACAGGGCCTAGAACAGATTCTATATGGCCAGTGTTCATTTGTATCTATTGATGAAATAGTTGAAACAAAAACTTGTGCCTTTTTACAATGCATCGGCAATACCACTTGATTCTTTGCCAGAAAAGAGGCATGGCAAAACTATTTAAAGTATTAGTTCTGGGGTCAGATAACTTTTGGAAGCCACTTATTACCTGTTGATATTTAGATAATTAACTAAGCCCTTTAAGCCCTGGCCTTCTTTGTGGGTACAGTAAGCATAAGAGTAGGAGCTACCTCATATAGATTAAATACTAGAATGAATTTAAAGCAAATGACATTCTACATGTCATATAAGACAACCCCCTCAAAAATTAAAATAAATAAAATAAAACAAAGACACCCAGTTAAATCTGAAATTTAGATCAGCAACAAATAACTTTTGTGTATGTCCCAGATGTTGTACATTAAAAGGCATTATTTACCTCAGTTTCAGAATATACTGTTTTTTAGGTACTAATTCTGGCCATCTTAATGGTATAGGAAATGCTAAATACATAATTGTCATCTCAACTGTTATTAAATGGCAAATTCTTGTAGAGAAGGACTAATTTCTTTCTGTTTTTAGCATCTAGATAACAAAATGTTAAAAGAGAATTTAGCCATCCCTACAGTCCAAAATCTATCATTACACAGAAGATGGTGAACGCAGCAAGAGATTCTATGACTTGCGACAGATCTTTGGACACCTTCTATCCTAGTCAAGATAGGAAATAATATTAAAAGATCCATGATCAAGGTACAAAATGTAACACACTATTTGATTCCATTGGTATGGGACCGAAAGACGACTCCAGGGAAGGGAGTGGGTGTGGTGGGGCGCCATTGTTTAGTGGGCGTGGGTCTTAACATGGGATGATGGAAATGTTCCTGAAGAAGATAGTAGTGATGGTCGCACTATTGCAAGAATATACGTACGCTCCAAAATATCATCTTTAAATTGAAGATAGAAAAAATGCCTTTCCTAACAACCTCTGAAGGCTCTACTTTTAGGAAAACAACTAAGATTATGGTGAGAATCATGTATAATAGATATAACGTGTGCGATATATCTGCTATGTATATTCAGGTTTTTCACATAAAAAGGAAAACAGACTCAATCTATGTGGCCCTATGAAGAGACTCCAGTTCCAAAGGGTAGAAGATCAAGGCGGTGACATGTAGACACTGTACAAGAGACCGTTTTCTTGGAGTGGGGGCTGCACAGAGATGGAAAAGATTGGGACAAAGTCAAGGCCCCCGCCCAAACGCACTTCCATCAAGTTGATTCTAGTGCAGAGTGAAACTACAAAGGAGTTTGAGGTTGTGAATCTTTGTAGGAGCAGACAGTCTCCTCTTTCTCTCAAGAAACTGTTGGGTTTTAACCACTGACCTGGTAGTTAGCAGCCAAATACTTACCCCACTGTGTCACCAGGGCTCCTCTGTCCCATCACCAATGATGCTCAAATGCCCTACGGCTGAGACTCAGGTCCCAAGCGAATACTTTGTCATTGGTATTTATGCTCAGTGATTCCATAAAATTATTAAAATACAGTTATACCAAAAAAAGCAAATTAACTAAATAAAAGTTGAGTATTTCTCAACAAGCAAACAAACAAACTCAAATTTACTGCCATAGAGCCAATTCCCACTCACAGTAACGGATAGAATCACCTGTAATTCTGTACAGGAGTAAAGTCTCATCTTTCTCCTAAAGAGCAGCTGGTGGTTTCAAACTGCTGACTTTCAGTTAGCCGCCTAACACATAATCCACTATGCTACCAGGGCTCCTTTGAATATTCCTACTAGCTGGAAATAAATACACACATATTGTATAATTCTATCTCAAGCACATGAGTTCTACTCTATGACTAAAACTACATGGAAGCGAGGTTTAATTATTGTTGAAAATTACTTCTGCTTTAACTAATACACTATAAGATGTGTATTATTTTAAAATTAATATAATTAAAATTCAAACTTCTCCCTCATTTTCTCTAATTATTTTCTTCCCATGGGGCCATTAATATGATCACCTTCTTGTGTACCCCCCGCCCCAGAAATAATCTATGCATTTAAAATTGATAATTGTGTGTGTAACTACATTGGTTTAACCAGATAATAGCATACTTTGCACATTTAAATTTTTGTATCTTGTATCTTGTTTATTTGTTTCAATAATACAGCCTGGAATTCATTCCATAGTCATACAGAGTTTCCACATGCCTTACTTTTAAACAACAGCACAGTAGTTTGGGTTTTTGACCACGATAAACTGCAAACTACCTGCCATTGAGGTGAGTCCAGTGACATGAGCTCCTCATGAATGAAGTTAAAGGCACTTAGAAGGACGAGTAGCCAGTGCCTTAATAGCCGGCTGAAGACGTAGTGTCATGGAAGCTGGAGTAGGCAACTCTAGGATTGACTCCAACGGTCTGAATCAAATATTTGGAACTCTGTGTCTAATTGTACACCTGAAACACTCAAGGAAATGTTTGATGAACAGACTGCTGACTTCTGGTATTTTGGTAGTGGTTAACATTCGTCATCCTTACAACAGAAAGGCACAGAGACGATGACTCTGTTGTACCTTGCTGGTGCCAGAGTGGGCACTAAGGGCGTTGTCCTTCCACATCTGGAGGACACACACAAAGGCATCCGCACAGAGGCTGGTCATTGTTTCACCCCCAGAGGCTGAAACAACTTCTTGTGTTCAAGGCTGAGTCTGTAGAGGAGATTAACAAAGGCTGTACATCTACTTCTCCTTCCTGGAAGCCGGTCACTGGCTAACTACAGAACAGAAACTTCAGTGACCACACGGAAAGGAATACACACTTAGAAACATATTTTGTAAAAGTTACAAACAGATGGCTCAGTGCCTCAAAATTTTCCAAGCAAAAATTGAAAATCCCTAACGAGTGGGAAAATCAGCTTTCAAGAGTTACCACCACTACTCAGAATGTCCTGCCCTCAACAAAGAGTTACACATGATACAAAGAAAAAAGTGAGGCTCATTCAAAGGAGAAGAGGATTTCACAGACACCATCGCTGAGGAGCCTTAGACATTAGGATCCTTAGTCAAAGACATCAAGTCAACTGTCTTAACTATGTTGAAGAGTTAAAAAGAACCAGGGACAAAAAAATCCCGAACAAAATCAGAAATATGAGCAAAAATGAGAATATCAATAAAGGGATTGAAATTATAACAAGAAATGAAATAAATTTGAAACCTGCAGAAAACAACAATAGCAGTGAAAAATTCACCTCAAAGTGTTCCGGGGCACATTTAGGCAGGCAGAAGAAAGGATCAGTGACCACTAAGGCCGTTTTAATTATCCAATCAAGGAACAGAGAGTAAAAATGAAAAGTGAAGGGTCTGAGGGAGTTGGGGGGACCTGTCAAACTTTATGATATGCATAATATATCTGAAAGGAGAAGGATGAGACTGAAACAAAGGAAGAAATAAAAACCAACAGCTTCTCAACTTCCCAAATTTGATGAAAGGCAGACGCACTTTGGAAGCTAACTCACCTCCAAGCAAGATGAACTCGGAAATCCACCTCGATCAACATCCTGGTCAAATTGAAGACAAGCTCAAAACAGTACACCAGAACAAGATCAGTTAGTCACAAAAGGAGGCGTTTTTGAAGGAATTCAATAACCAAAGACTATAAAACATATTCAGGATCACTCTAAGTATAAATGTTATTTGAACTCATCAATTGAAAGGCAGAAACTAGGAGAATATTAAACAATAACGCTTCAACAAAAACACTTCAAAAGCAACATCCCCAAAACCGTTATCTAAAAGTATGTGGTCTACAAGAGACTTATTTCAGATACAGAGACAGACGTGGGTTGAAAAGGAAAGAAAGGAATAAAGATATAATAGGCAACTGATAAGCAAATGAAACTGGAGTAGCTGTACGATCAGACAAAAGTGACCGCAAGTAAAGAGTTGTTAGCAGAGACATAGAAAGTCATTGTCGTTAGCTGTTGTTAGGTACTGTTGAGCCAGATTCGACACTATGCGCAACAGAGTGAAACCCTATGTGGGCCTTGGCTGTCCGCACAATGATCATGTTTGAGCCCATTGTGGCAGCCAATTTGCCAATGCATCTTGTCAAGGATCTTTCTCTTTCTCTCTGACTCTCTATGTTACCAAGACTGATGTTCTATTCCAGGGGTGGTCTCTCCTCATCACCTGTCCAGATTCTGTGAATCAAAGTTTCTCCATCTGTGATGGTTAGGGATTATGCCAACTAGACTCTTCTGGGTAAGGGTAGGGGCAGAGCTGAACCTATCAATTATGTCACAGCCTGATGACACCTCCTTAGTGTCATCAGGCTTTTGTAGAAGAGAGAGGGCACAAGCAAAGTCAAATGCTCTTTGGCCCTTTGCCTTCTGCCAGAGCTGGATTCTGGTCTGGTTCCTGGGTCTCCTGTCGCCTTGCTTGCCAATCCCAGAAGCCATCAGCAGACTACCCATGGTGGATCCATTCGGCTGGCTTTGGACCTCTGCACCCACCAAACTGCATCCTTGCTGGCTCTATTTCATCATCCTGCTTCCTGTTCATCACCGTCTGTGAGTCAGGAGAGGCCTGCCTTGCACTGGACTGGACTTGCCTATTTCTAGAACTGTACAAGCCATTTCCTTTTTCTTTTTTAAAAAACAGCTTTATTGGCACTTCCTCCACATATCATACAATTCAACAGCTCAACCATATCAAGAAGAGTTGTACAATCATTACCACAATCAATTTTAGAACATTTTCTTCTTTCTTGTACTCATTGTTTTTAGTGTAATGATTTTTTATAATTGTGGCAAAATATATACAACAAAACATTCTCTGATTCAACAACCTCTACATGTATAATTCAGTGCTATTGATTATACACTTCATGTTATGCAGCCATTATTGATATCCTTTCCATTAACATAAACTCAATGCCCCATAAGCAAAAACTCTTCCTTCTTCACCCACGGTAATCATTGGTCCATGAGTAGTCAAGATGGTTTATTTCTTTATTTTTTAAGTAGTTTTATTGATATAAAATTCACATACCATCTACTCCTATAGTGAAGTCTTTTTTAAAAAGCTGCATATACATCATCACAATCAGTTCTAGTTCTACCTTCTCCCTCATGCATTCCCCATCCCTAATTAGTCACTGTATCAGTTATTGTCTCTGTGCATCCTCTCCTTCTGTGCCTTATAAACTGGGAAACCTAACATAAATAATAATAATAATAATAATTAGTAATAATAATCGGTTTTCTACAA
>NW_022103896.1:79213054-79214428 GCF_000313985.2 Echinops telfairi | reverse complement strand
GCCTTCTCCAAATTGGGTGTCACAATTTAAGCTCTTAAACTTTTCCCTTCATCATATTTGTTTGGAGCTTGTTATCGCCATCTTTGGGTCACCCCGGCCGGTGCTCTTCTTCGACAGGGACTTCGTTGTCACCTTATTTAGATGGCTCTGGTTGGAAGACAAGCCTTTAAGACCCAGACACTATTTCAATGGACAGCTGAGCACCCTCTGCTTTCTTCCTCACGCTTTGCTGCAGCACCTTCATCTTCAGCGATTTTCACGAAGGCGAGTATCATGCACAACCAGGTTATAAGAACCAACTGCTCTTGGATTGGGGCTAGAATGAAGTGGGAGCCCAGAATCCATCTGCTTGGCCCTAGGTTATGAACAACTCTGGTTTACTCTAGCAGTCATATTATGACAAAAACAAAAACCAACAAGAACAACCACAAAAAACACAAACAAGCAAACAACAGCCCACTCCACCCCCAAGCCTACAAAGAACAAAGCAAACAAATAAGAAAAACATTGTCAATAAGCTCCTGGGGTATAAAGTGATTGCATTGATAACATCAATAATTTATCCAATGTCACAGAGTTTAAGGAATTGTTGAAATGAGGAGTTTACGTGAGTACAGTCCAACTGCGAGCCGCAATCCATGAGTTGATGCTTTGTACAGATTGGTTTCTTAATTGACTGAGCTGTTTACATCGAGCACGGGGGTTGGTTCCATATAAGGCAGATTCTTTCCTATCAGATTAATACCTATCATATTAATGCCAAGGGAACACTGAGATACTAAAGATATGGTGGTTCTGGGCTCCCTTTCATATGATGCCCATTAAGGCAGGGGTTCCACCCAAGTCCAACTGACCATCATTTCCAGTCTTGGGTGGCCATCTTTTGCTTCCTCTCCCATCCTGGAATTTCAGTTCTAAGTCCAAGGGCTACAGGTAGTTTTGAGTTAGGGCCAGTTCATGCAGTCAGGCTTCCACGTTGAGTCCTTCTGGTGTGGCCCTTGGAGGATATCATGTTCCCTATAGGACCAGGGCCTAAGATCATCATAGTGCTTGGTCCATGGCATGGTTTACCGAGGGCTGGGTAGAAACTTACTCTGTCTATAGGAACATAGGACCCAGTTTATTCTCCCCCTAGGTTCCCTACAGTTGTCGTTTAGCATCCTTTCCTGATGTGAGGCTGCTCCTCCCCATTTACCCACCATGCACTCAACAGAAACATCAGAGCCTCCTCTGAAACACAGCTGCTCCCCTCCCTGATCTTAACTTGATTTTCCAGTAAGGTCCTTCTCTCATTCCTGTGGATTTATTGAAGCCTTGTATCAGGGTTTTATATGATCAGGTGGATGGTCTTCTCTCTTTTCCCACCTCCCGAAG
>NW_022103896.1:79206735-79212132 GCF_000313985.2 Echinops telfairi | reverse complement strand
GTTTGACTAACTTCACTCAGCAGAATAGTTTTCACGTCCTTCCATGTCATACAGTGTCTCGTGCGTTCATTGCTATTTTTTTACCGATATATTTAATATTCCATTGTGTGTATGTATCAGTTTCTTTATCCATTCTTCTACCATTGGGCTATTGGGCTGGTTACAGTTTCTTGCTATTGTGAATTGTGCTGCTATAAAATGGGAGAGCATTCATCCATTCGTGTTGTGTTCCTTATTTCTTTGGGATATATGCCTAATAGTGGTATTGTTGGATCATATGGGATTTCAATTTCAAGTCGCAAGCAATTTGTTGATATCAATCTCTTTCTCTCTACAACAAATACTAGTGTCAGTAGTTTGGCTTCTCTTGAGAATCCAACCTAACACGTTTGGTACCAGGAGTAGTTCCAGCGAAACAAAAATCATAAAGATGAGTTTTTAAAAGAGGTTATCAGGTCTGTTGTTGTTGTTAGGGCCCTTACCCTCCTGGTATGGCTACTCTCAATATGGGACCTGAAGAGTTTATCTGTCTTGGATTCCCTGTGCTTCCAGCTCTTATCTGTACCCAAGTACATGCTCTGGTCTAGCAGGATTTGTAAGGTAGAATTGGGGTCAGGATAGTGGGGGTGGTGTGGTGTGGGGGAAGCATTAAAGAACTAGAAGAAAGTTGAATGTTTCATCAGTGCTACACTGCACCCTGACTGGCTCGTTTCCTCCCCACTACCCTTCTGTAAGGGGATGTCCATTTGCCTACAGATGGGCTTTGGGTCCCCACTCCGCACTCCCCCCTCATTCACAATGCTGTGATTTTTGTTTCTGCATCTTTGATGCCTGATACTTGAGCCTATCACACAGGCTAGTGTGCTTCTTCCATGTGGGCTTTGTTGCTTCTCAGCTAGATGGCCGCTTGTTTATCTTCAAAGCACATTCCATTACAGTATTTTACTGTCTTCTTGAGCTGCCTTTTAAATTTTCTTTTCAACTCTTTGATTAAAAGCAACTTTCTGAGTCTCTTCTGGCATCCACTTTGATCTTTGCTTTCTTTTGCTTTTTTCATAATATGTTCTTGATTTCCTCTGACAGCTCAGCAGGTCTTCTGTCATTAGGTTCAATGCAACAGACCTGTTCTTGAGATGGTTTTGAAAGTCATGTGGGATAGACTGAAAGTTGTACTTTGGCTCCCATGGCCCTGTTTTAATTCTCTTCAGCTAACCTAAACTTACATCTGAGCAACGGTTTGGTTATTCCTCAGTTAAGCCCTGGTCTGGTGTTAGCTGCTGATATTGAACTTCTCCATCATCTCTTTCCACAGATGCAGTCAATTTGTTTTCTGTATATTCCATCAGGAGAAGTCCACATGTAGAGTCACTTTTTGTGTTGTTGAAAAAGGTATTTTCTATTAGGAAGTTTGGGTTTTGAAAAATTCTTTCATGTGCTGTCCACCACCACCATATTCTCCAACAACTGTTCCTTCTCTTTATTTCCAACTTCTTCATTACAATAGCCAGTGATGATCAATGCATCTTGATTGCATGCTTGATCAATTTACAACTGAAGGCATTGATAGAATTCTTCAAATTCTTCATGGCTAAAGTTTGTGGCTGGTGCATAATTTTGAATATTAGGTCTATTGATTGTATTTCCTTGAAGGCGGATAGATACGATCTTGTCACAGACAGCATTATACTTCATGATTGATTTTGCAATGTCATTTTTGACAATGAATACCCATTCCTCTTGATTGTGTCATTCCCAGCATAGTAAATCATATGACTTCCTGACTCAAAATGGGCAATACCACTCCATTTCAGCTCACTAATGCCTAGGATAGAAATCTTTACATGTTCCATTTCATTTTTGACAACTTCCAATTTTCCTAGACTCGTACTTTGCACATTCCAAGTTCTGATCATTCCTATATTTTGGAAGCTCTTTCCCCATACCATGAGTCCTGCTGCATCAGATAGTAAAGACCCTGAAGGCTCCATTCCCACAGGCTTCCCCACCCATGTTTCCCTGGAGGGCTCCACTCCCAGAAAGCAGCTCCTCCTCAGGCCCATTTTGAGTACGCGCTCCCAGCACTATCTCCGACAGTGTCTACTTCCAGTCATGGGGCCGTCAGCGTTGGACAGTGTGTTGAAACTATGCATAAGGCTTTCAGTGGCTACTTCCTCTGAAGTGGGTAGCCGATTCCTTCTTTGTTGTCTGTTCTTAGTCTGGAAGCTGTGGTGAAACCTGTTCACTTTGGGTGACCCTGCTGGAATTTGAAATCCCAATGACATAGCTTCCACCATCACAGAAGCACACAGTTTGCCACAGTATGACAAACTGACACCAAGGGTCACTGTGTCAAAAAGAACTAGGCCACATTCCACCATTTCAGGCAGTAGCGTGGCAGCAAGAATCAATGGTGCTGAAGGAAGAAGTTCAATCTGAACTGAATGCATTAGCCAAAAATGAGCCTTCAGAAATTGAAAGAATACCAACTGAAATGTTTTATCAAGCAGAAGAAGCACTGGAAGCCTTTATTTGCCTAGGCCAGGAAATTTGGAAGACAGATACTTGGCCAACAGATTGGAACAGATCCATATTTGCATCCATTTTAAAGAAAGCTGATCCAACAGAATGTATGAATTACAAAACAATATCGTTGCTATCACATACAGGTAAATGTTGCTGAACATCATCCAACGAAGGTTGTAGCAGTACATTGACAAGAAGCTGCCAGAGGGTCAGTTTGGATTCAGAAGAGGACGTGAAATAAAAGATATCATTGCTGATGCCAGACGGATCTTGACTGAAAGCAAAGAACACTAGAAAGATGTTTACTTGTGTTTTATTGACTGTGCAAAGATATTCGACTGTGTGGATCATAGCAAACTATGGATGACCTTGAGGAGACTAGGAATTCCAGAACACTTCATTGTGTTCCTGCAGAACTTGTTCATGGATCAAGAGGCCGTTGTGTGAACATAACAAGGGAATACTGCATGATTAAAATCAGGAACGGTGGGCATCATAATGGTATCCTCTCATAATATTGATTCACTCTGTACTCTGAGCAAATCATCAGAGGGGCTAGATACTATGAAGAAGAATGTGGCACCAGGATTGGAGGCAGGCTCATTAACTGAGAAAATGGTTAAACTTGGAAAAAAAACTTCTGGGGACTGGTTTAAAATGTTGCCCCTCTCCAGAAATAGTCATAGAAATCAGGCATAGATGGAAACAGAGTCTGCCATTTGTACCCTTAACAGTGAAACCATTCTCTTCTAGTTGGAAGTTTCAGAGGTTTGGAGTGAACAGCTTTCATAGGACACAGAATTCTTGGTACATCTTGCGGCAGTTCTTAAACATCAGCTCATAAACTGTGGGGCATTTACAAATGGAGTTATCTGGACAGTGGTATCTCAAGGTGTGTTGACCTCTGGCTTATGGACCAAGTGTCGGTGAAAACTGAGTGCTAATCCTCACTCGATAAGGAAATCTGATGGGCACTGGCAGGCACTGGCTATTAGTTTTTGCTTTGGCCATGGTAGAACAAAAATTTCATTTTCCATAGTAGCGAATGTAAATTCAATAGAAGAAATAAACAAAGAAATCAAAACAATGAGTGATAAAGGAAGCCTGTCATTCTCAATGTTTTTAGGTGATATACTTCATTAATCCCAGTGTGCTTAGAAGAAAAAAAGAAATATGCTTTTTGTCATGTCTGTCCTCTGTTGACTGACCATTTGATTCATCATGCTGCAACTGGCTTGTCAGTGTCCCAAAGAGTTTTTGAAAACCAGAATCTTTGAGAAACAGAACCTGACTACCACAAGAGCCGGGCACAGAATAGAAATGTACAATATAGAGATGATCAAGATTCAACTTATGATTTCTTGGGTGTAATATAAAATACAAGAGCTATCTTTATTCATAACCCAATACTGGTGGCTGAAAGAGCAGCCCCCTTTGGATATAATGGCTTAGCTGTGAGTCATGGATGTCGTTTGGCTTCAACATTATCAAGGCACAGACAATATTTCTTTCTAATTAGTTTACTTACTGCCTGGGGTGACAACAGGATAGGAAAATGGATTTTCTTAAAGTGAAAATGGGCAGATGCGTGTTAGAAAAGAGCACAGGAAAACGGGCTTCAGCTCCAGCTGACCACGTCAGAGTCCGCAGCCATCGGTCTGCAATCAGTCCTGCTGGCCAGGCTCGAAACACAGGACTGTCGACTTCTCCCTCCACGTTTCCATGTTCACGACATGGAAGCAGTGGTTGCTAAGAGTCCCGCAGGGGTCCCTCAATAGAAGGCATACAGCAGCAATAGCATGGTGCAGATACCACGAACACCACCCAGGACGTGTGAGTACCACTGCTGCCTATGGCTCACAGCAGGGAAACCATTGGCCAGAGTATTCATTTTACTTTGAACTGACATCATCATCTCCCTCTGGGAAGACAGATTTTCTTTTGTTGCCAGGGCAATGCTTATTGTGTCTTCTATGAGATGATCTGAGTTTCGAAGGTGGTCCTTTCCCTTCAAAAACAGTCCAGTTTTTCCATTATTTACCCCAGCTCCCCTTTGTATGACTCATCATCCTTTCATACTGTTCCCACGAGGCTCCCCTTTCCCTGTATTGCCGTACAGTTTGCTTGGGCGTTAGGACATACATGTGCATAGTCCTACGGGGTGTCTCCACTTTGCTGTAATGTATGCAGCAGTGCAGCATTCAAGGAGGGGACACACTGTTGGTATTTTATCATTGACTCCTGTAAGTCTTGCCAAAAGTTGTACAATCTCAAGTACCATTGTTTCAAACATTCTATCTTGACTTGATCCATTGTAAACATTCTACCTTGACTCTATCCATTTCAAACATTCTACCTTGACTCGATCCATTTCAAACATTCTATCTTGACTCGATCCATTTCAAACATTCTATCTTGACTCTAACCATTTCAAATATTATATCTTGACTTGATCCATTGTAAACATTCTACCTTGACTCGATCCATTTCAAACATTCTACCTTGACTCTATCCATTTCAAACATTCTACCTTGTCTCGATCCATTTCAAACATTCTATCTTGACTTGATCCATTTGCAAGGGGTGTCGTGTCAGAACTGGTGCATCTTCCATCTTGGGAACTGCTGTGACGTTAACTTGTGCACAGTTTACTAAAGGAAACCAGCTTCAGGTCAAGTTGATTTTCCAACTGCTGGGTCTGTTTCCTGAGATCTTCCCAATAATTGATAGTTCCTGCTGCCCGTTTTTGTTGCCCAACATCAGTCAGGGTAGGAGAGTAGAGACCAACAATGACCTTTGAAGTGCCCATTTTCTTCCAGGTCCTTAACAGAATGAATTGAGTCGTGGTCCTTGGTCTCAGAGGGCTTATGTATG
>NW_022103896.1:79178625-79201399 GCF_000313985.2 Echinops telfairi | reverse complement strand
CTTACGAAAAATATTGGGGACACCTTACCTTACCCATCCTAAGGCCTTGATCTTGCCCCCTCAGGCTTCTTTTTGACACCCCCCCAATCCCGACACACAAAGATCATTAGAAGGGAACATCATTTGTGTCCCTCCAGGGCGTCCCAACTGCTGTTTTGATGTGGTAAAAATTAAGAAGCAAAGAATCTTCAGGAAAGACGAGAGAAATGGAAACATTGCCTTCAGAAGCATATAAACCTAGATGGAGAATATGTTGTAACAGTAGTTTCACATTTTGATATTTTTGTTTAGCCATGGATTCTACGATTTGATAATATCACATACAAGTTAAATGTTCTGGAGATCATTCAAAAATTATTGTATCAGTACATGTACAGGGAACTGTCAAGAATTCAAGCCATAATTGGAAAAGGACACAGAATGAAGGATATAATTACTGATGTCAGATGGATCTTGGCTGAAAGCAGAGGATACCAGAAAGATTTTTAATGTGATTCTTTTGACTGCTCAAAGGCATTCAACTGTGCAAATCATAGCGAACTAAGGGAATTCCACAACACTGATCTGTGCTCATGGGACACCTGTCTATAGATCAAGAGGTGGACATTTGAATAGAACAGGGGTTAATGAATGGTTTAAAATAGAGGAAGGTGTGTGTCAAAGTTTTATCCATTCACCATACTGATTTAATCGGTATGCTGAGCAAATGATGCAAGAAGCTGGGCTATATGAAGCACTCAGTATCAAGTCTGGAGGAGGGCATGTTAACGACACAACCTTACTTGCTGAGAGTGAAGAGGACTTGAAACACTGATGAAGACCTGAGGCTTCACTATGTATTATATCTTAATACAGAGAAAACAAAAAACCCTCACAAAGGGACCAACCAATAAGCAATATCATGATCAGCGAAGAAAAGACTGAATCACAATCACTGTGAACAGCTGTCAAGATATCAAGCAACATATTGCACTGGGCAAACCTGCTGCAAAAGACCTTTGTAAAGTGTTCAAAAGCGAAGACAGCACTTTGAGGACAGAGGTGTGCCTGATGTAGGCCATGGTATTTTCAGGTGAAAGCTGGGCAAGGAATAAGGGAGACTGGCGAAGAACTGATGCATTTGAATTACAGCGGTGGCGAAGATTATTGGGGGTGGGGTGGGGTTGGGGGATTCCCAATGTAGGAGGCCAGCGAGAGCCGCGTGTCCATGGGGGACCCTTTCCCCCAGCCCTGTCCAGGTCTTCTTTGTGCCTCTTGTTTTCATAAATGCTCTCCTCTGGGGCATCACTGCTGTCCATGATGCCACAGAACTCACCAATCCCAGAAGGAACTTCCTTGGCGGGACCCTGCTGGGCTTACAAGCCACATGGGGATTTTACTTCCCGCTGAACGGCCCTGCTTCGCTGTGGCCATCGTGGGCCGGAAACTTGAGCGGCTTCCCTCTACTGCGCGTGGCCACCTCGACAGAGCAAGGCCAGCTTTGCAGGGCTGGACCCCAGGGTGGGGCCATGTCCCTGTGGTGAGCCGCCGCCGCCGCCTGGTTCTGCGCCCACTCCGCTTGCCCCAGGGTTTAGGTCTCCACCTTCTTTTGCAGCTTCCTGCATCATTCAATCTTTTGCCTATAGAATCCTTTAACATTGAAGCTCGAGGCTTGGATTTTTTTCTTGAGTTCTTCCAGTTTAAGATAAATCTACCAAGCATGTTCCTCCTCTTTGGGTCTTGACAGTCATAGATAGAGCCTAATAAACTAAACTTCTGTGTCATCCGGGGTTCATTATTATGAGGGTAAACCAGAGTATTGCTATCAAAGAAACTTGTTCTCGTTTTTTAATATTTTCTGCTTTATTTTTGATTGAGGTTTTGATCTGTTTTGCTTTGTTATTCTTGTTAGTGTGTGTGTGTGTGTGTGTGTGTGTGTGTGTGTGTGTGTTTTCGCGTATATGAAATCCAGGACAGGCAAATCCAAGGAGACATGAACTGGATTAATGCTTCCTTGGGGTTATGGCAGGGGAGGTTGGGGAAAACTTGGGAGTTAATAACAATGAGTACAAGCATTAAGACAATGTTCTAAAACTGATTGTGGCGATGATTGTACAACTCTTTGAGATGTGACTGAACTATTGAATTCTATGATATGTGGATTATACGCCAATAAAATGGTTGAGGAAAAAAGATGAGATCCTTGCAGGCGCTCTGGGGCAACTGCACTCTGTCCTACGGCGTTGCTGCAATGAGCTTGGCAGCAGTGAGTTCCTGGGTCACCTCACCCACCAAGACGCTGTTTCCACCTCGGAGTGTGTCCGCTTTACCGCGAACCTCCATGCCCGCCTCAGTAAGTATTCCCTCTCCACAGCCCCACACGGCACACGAGCCATGAAGAATATGCAAACAAAATAAAACCAAAGGCTAAATCTAATCTATAACTGTCCCAGATAATCCTGTTTAAATTGACCACAGACTTAACCAGAGCGCAAGACTGGTCTACAGCTGTAACAAGTCATACTAGAAGCTGCAGAAACGGGGGAAAGGAATCCCAAACCTTATGCTTGGTGTTATCGTTGCCCTGTTGTGGCGCTGGCTCGTTTTAATTTTATGTGTCAAATACCCTCTTTTTTGGGTTCTTTCCCAAAGCATTTTCTAGAGGCTGAAAGAATAGGTGCTTATTTAGATCAGATTTATAAGAACCGCCAGGTACCAGCTAACCAAGAAAACAGCCTCTTCCTGGCCGAGCGTGCGGTGAGTCGCGTCTGCAAGGGCCTCTGGCTGGTTCTGGACCCGACTCAACGCCAAAAGCACTCCCAGGAAGTGGCATTGACCGTGCCCCTCCTGGGATGGGGTGGGGGGTGGGCGCCTAGAAGAGAAGTTAGAAGCAAAGTCTGTACTTAAACTTGCAACAAGAATGTCTCAGTATGGAAACACTGTCAGACTGAAGCACAGCTGTCTGGTTACCATAACACCATACAAAGTTATTTAAAATGGTAATGCAAGACAACCATCTTTGAGTGCAATTTCTCAGTCTGCAATTTGTCTCTCGCTATATGAAAAAGCACAAAAAAGGATCTGAATTCAATCATAAACAAAGCCACTCATAATTTGTGTAATATACTCCCAAATCATGTTTTTTCCCTTTTCTTTTAAAAATCATTATATTGGGGGCTCACACAGCTCTCATCACAATCCATACATGCATCCATTGTGTCAAGCACATTTATACACTTGTTGCTATCATCATTCTTAAAACATTTTCTTTCCACTTGAGCCTTTGGTATCAGGTCCTCATTCCACCACCCCACCCCCCATGAACCCTTGATAATTTATAAATTATTTTTTCATGTCTTACACTGTTCAATGTCTCCCTTCACCTACTTTTCTGTTGTCCATCCCCCAGGGAGGGGGTTATATGTAATCATTGTGATCGGTTCCCCCTCTTTCCCCATACTCTCCTGGTATCTACTCTCATTAATGGTCCTGAGGGGGTTATCTGTCCTGGTTTCCCACTTTTATCTGTACCAGTACATGCTCTGGTCCAGCCAGAATTAAGGCAGAATTGGGATCATAATAGTGGGGGGAGGAAGCATTAAAGAACTAGAGAGAAGTTGTACGTTTTATCGGTGCTATACTGCACCCTGACTGGCTTGTCTCTTCCTTGTGACCCTTCTGTAAGGCCAAATCATGTTTTTGATCCTTGTTCATAGGTAGCTATCGCTGTAAGGTGGCCAGTAAACTGAATGTAAATTAAAGTGTAGAATTCACTTCCTTGGGCACATTTTCTTATTTCAGGTGTTCATGTGAAGAGCGGCTCCATACTGGCGCATCCTGGCGGACAGTGCCACTGGGGCCCCATGACTAGAGTGCTTGAAACCCCATATACTTCTTTCACTCTCTTGGAGAGGATGCATAATTGGCATAACAAATGTCAACAGCCATTCTTTCTGAATGGCATTCAAAGGCACATAAGAATAAAAAAACTAAACTCCTGTACTGGAGTCACTTCTGACTATAATGAAGCTACAGGACAGAGGAGAGGCACCTAATGGCATCAGAACCATGTGGTGGGCTGCTAACCCAAAGGTCAGCAGTTCAAAGACACCAGCTGCTCCTCAGGAGAAAGACGAGGCTGTCGGCTCTCATAAAGATCTGCAGTATTGAAAAAAAATCTTACCATAGTGAATGATGGGGGGAGTGTGGAGTGGAGACCCAAAGCCCATTAGTAGGCCACTGGAGATCCCCTTGCAGAGGGGTCTCGGGGAGGAGATGAGCCAGTCAGGGTGCGATGTAACAATGATGAGAAATACAACCTTCCTCTAGTTCCTAAAGGTTTCCTCCCTGCTCCCACTACCATGACTCGAATTCTATCTTGCAAGACTGGCTAGACCAGAGGAGGTACACTGGTACAGATAGGAACTGAAAATACAGGGAATCCAGGATGGATGAGCCCTATAGGACCAGTGGTGTGAGTGGCAAAACAGGGAGGGTAAAGGGAGAATGGGTAGGGAAGAGGGAACCGATTACATGGAACTGTGTGTGGCCTCCTCCCTGGGGGACAGACGGCCGAAAGGTGGATGAAGGGAGAAGTCGGACAGGGCAAGATATGACAAAATACCCATTTGTAGACTATCGGGGGCTCATGTGGGAGGGGGGAGCGGGGAGGGAGGGGAAAAATGAGGACCTAATGTCGGGGGTTTAAATGGAGAGAAAATGTTTTGAGAAATGATGTACAAATACGCTTTACACAATTGATGTGTGTATGGATTGGGATAACAGTTGTATGAGCCCCTAATAAAATGTTTTAAAAAAAAATCAAAATAAAATAGCAAAAAAGGGAAAAAAAAAAAAAAAGATCTGCAGTATCATTCTAAGGGAATTCAAGTTTGATATGTTTGTTTTGAAGTAGTCCTAGGGGAGCTGTTGGTTATTTTGTTGTTGTATAAATAGTACTGATTACTTTGGATAACTAAAGCTTTCGGTAATTGCTTCATTTATCAGAACAGAACATTTGATACCATAGTACATTATTTCCTCTGCATTACAAAGTAGCCTTTCTAAATACTGGAAGTTCTACTTAGTTATTACTGACTCAGAACTTGTTTAACCCATAATGTATGCCTAAGGACCATTCTGGATGTTTGGTTCTTTGTTTTTGTGTGTGCGCACCCATAAATACGCATGTACATTTTATTTTACATTCACTAAAAGCTGTTCTAAACAAAAATGGCCTTTAACAACCATGGGTATCTCCCTGTTGTTACAGGGATGGATGCTATCCTTCTGGGCCACTCAAGGAGATCACCTCAAGTACAACTGGGGGGGAGGGGACTTGTAAGTCATAGCTTTTAAATCAAATAAATGATCCAGTAATTAATTAAACAACTTAAAAAATCTCTCAAAATCCACACCTATGGAATCACATAAATGAAACTTTATTTGCAAAATCCTTTGTGCAAGAATAATCTTACCACTACTCAAAACCTCCCCACCCAAATAAAGAAAAGTATACTAATGTTGGTATGTCTTCATGGTTTTTAGTGGGTATTTGTTCCTTTTAGATAACCACATTTTTACAGACAGTTAAAATCTGTGTTACATTGACAAAAAGGTGATTCATGGAATGTCTTAAGACCTTGCTGGTGAAAACCCTAATAAGCTGGTTAGCCATGCTGCCGCTGAGGACCTGCTGCGAACATGGTGAGCAAACTTGTCAGCCCTACACATGACCTGCTGGTTTGTTTTCATCCCACCCACTCTTCACACCGAGGTCCAACCTTCTCAGTACTGGGGTCTGTTTTCATCCCAACCCACTCTTCACACCGAGGTCCAACCTTCTCAGTACCGGGGTTTGTTTTCATCCCACCCAATCTTCACATGGAGGTCCAACCTTCTCAGTACCGGGGTTTGTTTTCATCCCACCCACTCTTCACATGGAGCTCCAACGTTCTCAGTACCGGGGTCTGTTTTCATCCCACCCAATCTTCACATGGAGGTCCAACCTTTTCAGTACCGGGGTCTGTTTTCATCCCACCCACTCTTCACACGGAGCTCCAAACTTCTCAGTACCGGGGTCTGTTTTCATCCCACCCAATCTTCACATGGAGGTCCAAACTTCTTAGTATCAGGTAACTGTAGCTCAGCTAAAGCCAGGAAAAACAACTTTGTAGTAATCAGAATTTTAACTCAATTGTATATTGTTTACTTTCTTGTGAATACTGATGAACTGTGGTCAATAGATAGTTTTATATTCCTTTATGTACAAACAACAACAACAAAAGACTTGCAGTATCAGAAACCCAAAGGGGCAGTTGTACTCTGTTCAATAGGGTTGCCATGAGGTGGAATCAGTTAGAGGGCAGTGTGTTTTAGGGTATGACCGCCCCCACGGGGTTTCCAACACAGTAAATGTTAGGGAAGCACACTGCTCATCTTTCTCCCATGGATTGGCTGGTGAGTTCAAACTGCTGACCTTTTGGTTCGTAGGCAAGTGCTCAAACACTCTGTCACTCAGGTTCCTCATATAATAGAACCCCAAACCAAACAAAAACTAGAGTCATGTTGACTGACTCAGAGTGGCCCAACAAGGCCCGGCAGGATTATTCCAGAGGGTTTCCACAATGGTACATTCTTCACTGAAGCAGAGTGTCTCATCCTTCCCTGCGGAAAGTAGCTTTTGAGTTTGAACCAACACATTTTTGGTTAGCAGTTGAGCACTACCCACTCTCCTGTGTATTGCCTACCACATTCTTGAAACTAGTGGTTGCCCCGGTTAGAGGGGAGTCAGTGCTTCATTCCAACAACGTAACTGTGCTGTCGGAGCTGGGCAGTGTCTTGACTGTAGTGGTCAACAAACCAACCTTCCCACTGCCCCCCCCCCCCCTCAGGCAGATACACACACAAATGAGGATAAATAAAACTAAGGAAGTCTGAGTAAGATCAGTGGGTTGCATCACTATTAATATCCTGATTGGGATAATGTGTTGTAAAACGTTGCCATTGGAACTGGGTTAAGGATATAAGGCATTTTCTGTGTTACGTCTTACAAATGCATGTCTCTTAGTGAAAATTTCATTAATTAAAAAAAAAAAGCATTCTTGGGCAGGGTGGAGGGAAGGTGAGGGAGAAAGGGGGAACAGATGACAAGGTCTACATATGGCCTCCTCCCGGGGGACGGACAGCGGAGAAGTGGGTGAGGGAGATGTTGGATGGGGTAAGATATGATACAATAATAATAATAATAATTTATAAATTATCAAGGGTTCAGGGGGAGGGGGAAAAATGAGGAGCTGACACCAAGGGCTCAAGTGGAAAGCAGGTGTAAGAATGATGACGTCAACATATGTACTAATGTGCTGGACACAAATGATGTATGTACGGAATGTGATGAGTTGTATGAGCCCCTAATAAAATGATTATTAAAAAAAACCCCAATAAAAAAGTCCCCCCCCCCAAAAAAAAAAGCATTCTGGGCTCAACTTATGAAACCTTATTGTCCATTCTGTGGCTGCTACAAGTTTACTAATTGTCATTTATTTCCTCAAGATTTCAAGATTTCTAGAACTCCATTTGCAGTCATCTTTGTAGATATGGTAAACACACCCTTGACTTTTTCCAGAATAATATTAATATTTCTTGTATTTTCATTATTTGTAATAGTAGGGATTATTAGAAAGACATAGTAAATACAACAATTTAAATTTTTTATTAAGATTCTTTAATGTAAAAAATAAAATTAGACAAAATTATTTGTCAAAACATGTGTCCCACTTTTTGATGGAAGGAAAAGTCATACACATCCACAGCTAAATAATGACCCCAGGAAGTGCCTTCATCCTCTTGAGTCCGATCTCTCTGTGCTAGCTGGGAGCTGTGCTTGTGTTGGCCTCTGTGTGTAAGAGGAGGCATCTGAGGCACCATTTCTGTCAGGAAGCAAGTGACCCCTTTGCTCCACCCCTCAGACCCAGAACCCCGACTCCACCATGCCTCCTTGGCTTCCCACCGCCTCCTGAAGAGAAGTACTAGGGGAGTATGAGCTGAGAAGCACCATTTTCCTTCTTCCTGCTCATGGGTCAAATTTGCCTTTGTGGTAGTCATACTTCCCAATGTAACCTGGCCAAGGCACGGGAAGGGGAGTTTCAGTTTGACTTGAGATGCCACGAGTTGCTGACTCGACAGTAACATTTCTGAGCAATCCTCTGATTTAAATGTACCACAGCAACAGGGTGATGGGATCGGAACAAAGGCAGCTATCGCATGGTACTATTCTGTCGGTCAGGTCCCTTATACAGGAAAACGTGTGTAGGGTAGAAACCTGTTAGCGAAAGAAAACTTAAATCTTTTTTACTAATAGTAATGAAAACTAGTCAGACTGAATTCTGTCAAAGGAAGAAAACTTGAAAGCCATGGGAAAACAAGGCAGCCTCATTCAGTCCTGGCTCTCACAGGTTTCACTGTACTGCTGGGGCTGGGGAGAGGAAGGGGCGCCACAGCACCCTGGGAAAGTGCAGGGTGTTCACTCTAATCAATCCTACGTGTATCTTTGAGAACACGAGGAAAGTGCTATGTAGTAGTAGGTAAGCACTAGACGCCTAACCTAACCAAAAGTTCAGTAGTCTGGAGCTACCAGCAGGATCAGGAAAAGATGTGGCAGTCTGCTTCCTAGAGGTTCATAGCTTTGGAGCCCATTTTGGGCCATGCTCCCACTCTGTCCTACAGGGTGGCTATGACTTGGAATTGGCTGGGCAGCAATGGGTACTTACTTTCTGATCATGTAAACATATAACACCCAGCAATGTGCTTTGAAATCTGTTATCATTCAATTGATTGAAGAGTCATCTTTTTATATAATATTCTCTAGGTTAGGAACATCAAAGGGAAGGTTTGCTAATCCTGCATACATATAACAGCTTGTATAGTCTGTTTTCCCTCTACCCCTGAAACCATTTGTCATCCTCAGTGTTCAATTCAGCACCAGGGCCCTTGAGAACTGTGCACCAGGAGCCCCATGAGCACTTACAATGGGGCTCAGTCCCGTTTGTGAGTTTCAGCATTTCCCTAAATTCATCCTGTCAGGCTACCATGGCTCAGGGTCAGTACAATTTCAAAAAATAATCTCCAGAGTAAAATCTCAAGTTTATGCAGCTCCTTTTTATCTCACTCGATATAAATATTGTGGAAAGAAAGACATGATTTCCCAAAAAATAAGTAAAAGAAAGCTTAAGCAAAAATATTACCATGTAGAAAAAGAATGTTTGGGAACGGAGTGTGGTAGCAATTGTACATTCTACTTGATGTGGTTGAAATAAAGAATGATTTGATATATGTATTAAATCCTAACTAATTTAAAAAAATTAAAAAATTAGACAATTATAAGACAAGAACAAAGAATATGAAAAATTCCATATATGTGAATGAATTAAAGATATTTAATTAAAAAAGAGGAAATACTATATAAAGATCATGATAAAAAACTAAACTGAAATATAACCTAAGGCAAAATAATCATCACAAAATGCTGTAGATCATGCTTGCTGTACATTTGGAGGGGAACAAAAGTAAACATTTGTACATACAATGAAGTCCCTTCAAATATGGTCACCAATGTTATTACAAAGCAGAACACCTATACATCAGTGAGAATTTACCTGCACTTCTGGTGTTAGATCCTTAAGCCTAAACATTCGGGCCAAACTAGTGCTCCTTCTTAGAAGTGAAGAGTCCTGGCGCTGCAGCATCCCTGTAGTTTCTGAGTCTTCTTTGGCAAGAACTTTCTGACAGAAATAAGTGTTCAGAATAACAGGGCAACTTCCATCTGGGATAACAAGTTTTTGCCTGGAAAAAGAAAAGAAAAACCTAACAGCTTATTTGCAGCATTAGTTTTCCCTCATATTCTTTGTTAGTTTTTCATATATATATACCAAACCATTTTATTAGGAGTTACACAAGACACCACACCATTCCACAGTTCAATCACACCATGCAGTGTTGTACAACTGCTACCACAATCAGTTTCAAAACATTTTCTTCCTTCTTGACCTCCCTGATATCAACTCCCCATATTCTTGCTAGATCAGGAATGAAAACAGCAGTGACTCAGCTGTCCAGAGCTACGTAAATCAAGTCACTTTCCGAGTCTGAATGCCTTTACACTTGCTCAAAGGGTAGTCAATGGATCTGATTCTACTTTTCAGGGGAAAGCTCTGTGCCAGGTAAGGCAAACTTGGAAGATAGGGAGCGTGGGTTCTTGGGATTGTTCTCCTTCAAGTTCTCCTGTGCCCAATAGACTATGACAACTCAAAGAGACAAATGGATGGGCAGAGACTATCCATAGGCTTACAGAAGTGTCCAGGCATCACAAATAAAGTGAAAAAGGAGTATGAAGAAATTTGAAGGGACTTCAAAGATTTTGTAGGACAATTGAATGAAAAGAAATGGAATTTTCCCAAGAGGTTTTGAAGCCCCCGCATATAGACTCAACTCTGAGCAGCCAGCAGTTGTGGAGTGCAGTCTCCTGGCTAAGATCACAGCTTCGAAACAATTGGAAGAACGAATTCTCAAGAGTGTGGCCTGCTCCTTTTAAAGCAGACTCCGTGGGAAAGCTTGTCACTTATGCTGGATCTGGATCCTGCATTTGGCTTGTTGAACTCGTCATATTGCCTGTCCGTCCCGGGAGCCATCAGTGGATGGCTGACCTTGGATTCATTTACTTTTACATCCACCAGCCTGGGGTCTTCCTGCTTCCTAGTTTATTATCGCCCACAACTAGATGAGTCAGGAGAAGCTTCCAGCTTAACCTCTAACCTATGGACTTGGATCTGAGTGGACTCATGTCTACAACTGTGTGAGCTATTTCTTTATATATGTATATTTTTTTCTATGTACATACACATATAAACATCACTGGTTTTGCTTCTTTAGAAAAACGAGCCTGACACAGGAGCCTAGACTCCCACCCTCATCAGACTGCAATGAAACAGCCAACATTCCAGTTAGTAGAATGGTACCAGAGGGACAGAATAGGGGGTCTACACTTTTCACCCATGTAAGAAGAACTCCTCCCCAGTGAAGAACAACATGTGAAAAGCATGGACCTTCTACCTATATCATGCAGCCGCAACAAAGTACCCTTACTCTCTGGGTAGTGTCAGAGGAGATCTAGTGGACAATCAAGACTTGCACGACTGCCCAGTCTCAATGAGGCTTCCCTCTAACAGTAGTGAATATCAATTTAGATGTAAGGCTCAGCTGGAACTTCCATGCCTGTCTAGCAATAAGTAGGAGTCACTTCCTGTGCTGCTATCAATGGAGTCATAGAGGGGAACATGGATTTGTATCTCCACCTAATTGTAATGAGGCAGTAGTCGTCCAGGGCAGTGTCAGAAAAGGTTGTTGTGGCAGTTACATAATCTCTTGTCAACTTGAGAGAATTAAGAGGGAAGGGGTGGAGTCTAGCCTGTCAATCAGATCACAACCTAAAGATGCCTCCTTGTGGGTATGGCCTTCTCATGAGGATTCTGGGGACTTGCTCTCTCTCTCTCTGTGCTTTGCCTTGCTGTTGAGTAGCCATACTCGGAAAGCTGGAGGAGCCACATGGAGACTCATGTCAGTGGTTAGATGCTTCCACTGCCACTGGATTCACAAGACTTTCCACCCACTGGCCTGTGATGTTCCTGAATTCAGCATCATTGCATGTACTGTGTGAGTCTGAAGAGGAATTTATAGACTAATTAGTATCAGACATATGGGTTAACAGTGGACTTATGGGCTTGATCTGGAGTGGGCAGGGATATTTTCTCAATATACAATTTCTCTTTGATATAAAGGTCTTCCTTATACATATATGAGTGTCTCTAGATTTATTTCTCTAGTCAGCCTGGTCTAACACATTATGGTACAGGAGAGGGGTACTAGAGAAACAAATCATGAATATGGTGAATGGATGCTTGTTTGACCTCTGCCTCACGTTAGTTTTTCTTCTTTGGCTAGCCAGAGATGAGATAAGGCCATGCTGTTTATGGATTGTTTCCTGGAAAAGTCATGGGAAATGAAGGTTTTGATTCCTAGAAATTGTTTTTGGTTATTCCTTTCTGAAATGGTGAAAATGAATGTGATAAATGTGAATCTTGAACTCAGGGGGCAAAATTGCCCAATTGAATTTCTCAGCTACCATGATGCTTAGTCAAAATAGGTGACAGAAGGTTAAAATGGCTGATAGAAAGCCTGGCCCTGGCTTCATGCAGTCAGAGGTCTAAGGCTATATTAAATAATAAAAATATAGATAAGTTTAGATAAGATAGTTTAGATTAGGATTGAATTTAACTATTTTAAGAAGGTGTTTAGGGTCTGACTCATGTTCATATTGATTTCTTATGCTTATTGTTATTGTTACAATGATTGATAGGGATGATTATTGGGAAGTATGAAAATAGAGAGTTTGTAAGCCCACTTGCCTTCAGACATTAAATAGAATCTTTAAATGGGTGTAGGAAACACCTGCTAAAAAGGCTCTGAAAGCTGTTGATAGAATGAAGAAGAAGAAAAAAAAACACTTTGGCTTTTTAAATTTTGAGCTGCTGGTTTGTGCCCCAAGCTGGAAAAATATGGAGCTCTGGAGAAACTCCTAAGATGGAATGTAAAAGGGAGCTTAAGGGCAGCCTGAAACACTTGCTAGGTGACTACCTGGATTCACTTGTTGAGTGGACGTGATATTATGCAGCAATAAAGAGACGGGTTGAATCTGGCCCTCATACCATGGACCTGGTTCACAATGACTAGAGGAGAAGACAAGAGTAGGCTGGCTAGTCTGAAGTTCATGACTTACCACAAGGGGGATAGGGCTGTTCAGGATTTGTGATGGGCCCAGGGTCAAAAGGTAAGGTGGTCAATGGGCACACTGGTTAGACCAAGCAAGGTGGCCCACACTGAGTTGACCAAAACCTGACCAGATGAAGAAAAGATTTTTGCGTTTGTGAATTAGTGCATATTGCTGTTGGTTTTCTGGATAGCCTATCCTGATTTGCCTTTGCTTATGGATGTGGATCACAATTGGAACTGGAATTGGATTCTAATTGGAATCAAGATTCTTCACATGGAAGAACATGCTTGTCTCCTCAGAGTACTGGGTTAATATATGTGGACAGTAGAGAAATTGGATGCCCAGAATGGGGGTGTGTAAAGGAATGAAGTGGTTGGCTTACATACTTTCATGGGTGGGGGCATATCTTCACAGGATTATAAGATTATGGTGTAGGTGTTGCCATAACTGCAATTGTTAAGTACAGAATGCTTTTGTTTTGTTCACTTATAGGATATTATGTTTAAATGTAACTGACACACTTGGAGGTATACACATTTTAGTTTTATCCTATTAGGTACAAATATGATTTTAATATTGTTTTGTTTAAAAATTATGCATAGCTACAGAGTTGTGTAAAAGTTTCAAGTTGAGAAGGGGTGGTCTGTGGTAAGTACATAATCTATGTCAACTTGAGGGTCTTAAGAGGGTAAAAATGAAGAGCCGATATTAAGGGCTCAAGTAGAAGGCAAATGTTTCGAGAATGATGATGGCAACAAATGTACATATGTGCTTGACACAATGGATATATGCATGGATTGTGATAAGAACTGTATGCGCTCCCAATAAAAGGATTTAAATTTAAAAAAAGTAAATAGATTAGAAAAATTTTGGAAAAGTAAAATGAGAAAATTGGTCTACCTGATTTAAGACTCATTACATAATAGCACAGTATCAAAATTGCATTGTACTAACAGAAGGAGACTCTTGGATCAAAGGAATAGACTGAAGAATCCAAAATTAGGCACAAGTAGAAATGCTCAACTAATTTTGGACAAAAACAAAAAGCAATTCAGCAAAGGCCAGGCTTTTCTCCAGATGGTGCTGGAGAAACGGAATATCCACAAGCAAGTACAGAAACGTTTCACACATTATACAAGAATCTAACTCAAAATTAACTACAAATACGAATATATTGAATAACATTTTAAAACTTTGAGTTAAAACATGGGAAAATACTTAGTATTGACTTAAAAAAATAAAATTGTGCCATAAAAGAAAAAAAAGTGATCAATTCAACTTAAAACTAACCATTTTTGCTCTATGAAAGGTTCTATTAAGACAGTGGTTCTCAATCTTTCTAATACCGCAACCCTTTAATACAGTTGCTCATGTTGCGGTGACCCCCCCCCAACCATAAAATTATTTTCGTTGTTACTTCATTACTGTAATTTTACTACTGTTATGAATCGGGCGACCCCTGTGAAAGGGTCGTTTGACCCCCAAAGGGGTTGCGACCCACAGGTTGAGAACCATTGTATTAAGAGAATAAAAAGACAAACTAGAGATTTCAGGATAATAATTTGCAAATTATCAAAAAAAGTTAAAATGTTGATTATACATAGAACTCTGAAGACTAAACAGTAAAAACAAAATGAAACAAGAGCATTGTTAGAGTAATAAATCAATTTAGCAAGTTGGGAAGGATATAAGGTCAATATACAAAAATCAGTAAGCTTTTTACAAAACAACATGTAATCTGAAACGGAAACTAAGAAAAAATTCCATCTACAATAGCCTCGGTGAGAATAAAACATTCATAAATAAACCTAGCCAAGGAAATGAGACTGTGTAATGAAAATTATAAAGCATTCTTGAAAGAAATGAAAGAAAGCCTACACAAATGGGAGCATATTCTGTGCTCATAGGTAATATGTTACCTAATTTATATTATTACCAATAGTACGTAATTTATAGATTTATTACCAATACTACCTAATTTATTGATTCAACACAGTCCTCATAAAAATTTCAACAGCCTTCTTTTCAGAAATGGAATATGTATGCTCAAATTGATATGCATTGCAAAGGGCACTCAAAGGTGTGCAGGCAGCATAAAGGGCTCTGCATTAGACTGCTAACTATGGACTCAGCAGTTCAAACCTCCTGGCTATCTTCTCCTGTACAGATTTACAGCTCTGGGAGCCAAGGCCTCTGAGGTCACTCTGAGTCAGAAATGTTTTTGGGGTTTTGCAAGGGGCACTTATTAGCCAAAGCAATCTAGAAGAAAGGAGAACAGCATGGTAAGGCTCACACTTCCTGATCTCAAAACATTATTCTAAAGTATTCAAAAGTTTGGTACTGGTAAGAGAGATATATACGCCTATGGAATAGAATTAAGTCCAGACATAATGTATATTAAGTCCTAAGTCCAGTCAATGACAAAAGAATAGTCTACGTTGGGACAACTGGATTTCTCCAAACAAAAGAATGGATCTGGACTTATATTTCATACTCTATTTGAAAACTAACTACAAATGAAGGCTCTAAAACCATAAACTCGTTAAAAGAAAATATAGGAATAATAACTTGGGAACTAGTTTTGACAATTAATTACTAGATACTGAAATTAACCTCCCCCCCAAAAAAGACAAAATAGATAAATGCGGCCTCATAAAAGTTAAAAATTATGTGTGTTCATCAAAAGACTTTATCAATAAAACGAAGAGATAAACCCACAGATAGGGGACCAGATGTGGTTCCTTCCAATTTAACATCCAGAATATGTAAAGAACAACTTAGCAAAGACAAATAATCCAATTAAAAAATGGGCAAAGAACTTGATTAGATATTATCACCATGGATAAATGCAAATGGCCAACAAACACATGAAAAGATGCTCAGTTAGTCACACACCAAACCCACTACTGCTAGGTTGATTCAAACTCATCGTGACCCAATAATACAGAGTAGAAGTTCCCACTAGGGTTTTCAAGGCTGTACATATTTCCAGAAACAGACTGTCATATTTCTCTACAATGGAGTATCTGGTGGGTTCAAACTACTGAAATTTTGGTTAGCAGCCTAACTCATAACCAGCTATAACACCAGGGATCCTTTTCAGTTTACATAGGAAATGGCCAATTAAAATAACAATGAGATATAATTTTACACTCACTATGTAGGATATGGAGAAATCGGTGCACTTATCCATTGCTGGTGGTATTGTATAATGGTACAGCCATATGGAGTCCTGGCAGTACAATGGCTAAGTGCTTGGCTGCTCATTGAAAGGCTGGTAGTTCAAACCCATAAAGAGGTTCTGTGACAGAATAGACCTAAATATATGTTGCCAAAAAGATTTCAGCCTAGGAAACCCGTTGAGACAATTCTACTCTGTCACATGGGTGGCTTTGAGGTGGAGTCAATGAGATGGCCCGTAAAACAATAACTCAGCCACTTTAGAAAGCACATGGACTTAACGAACACTTAGAGGTAAAACATTGAAGGCAGGAATACAAACGCATGTTCGTTTTACCACTATCCACAATAACCTTTTCTCAGGACTGGTCTCCCCTGATACCCAGCCCCAAGTAGGTGAGATGAAGTCTCGCCATCTTCTCTTCTAAGGACATCCTGGTTACACTTTTCTCCAAGACGGATTTGTTTGTACTTTTGGCAGTCCGCAATGTTTTCAATAGTCTTGGTCAACGCCCTAATTCAGATGTATAAGTTTATTCAGACTTCCGTATTCATTTGCCAACTTTCACATGCACAGGAGGCGTGGTTTGGGTCAGGCGCACCTGTGGTCCTCAAAGGGGCATCCGTGCGTTTCAGGACTTTAAAGAATTCTTATGCAGCAGATTTGCCCAATGCAAAGCATCATTTGATTTCTTGAGAGCTGCTTTTATGAGCCTTGACTTTGGATCAAAACAAAAGGGAACCCTTAATAACAACTTCACCCTTTTCTCTGTCACAGTCTTGTCTATTGGTTCCTTCGGGAGGATCTTCAATCCATATGGATATATAAATATTAACTAAAGCCCATCATTTACATCAGGGTTCACTTTCAGTGTTGTAGTTCTCTGGGGTTTGAGAAATGCATGATGGCACGTGGACACCAGTATAAGACCATACCGAGTGACTTTCATTATACTAAAAATGCTTGGTGCTCCACCTTCTCTTCCTTCCTACCCCTCCCTAATCTGGAAATTCCTGATCTTTTGTTTCCCCAGGCAAAACTGTCACATATATAGTGGAGTGCCATATAGCCATACGTGTACTGTATGGAGTTTTGTTACAGAGGTTTCGGTCCTCCTACTCATTGCCTTAAGTCAATTTTGACTCTTCGCGGCCCTATAGGAGAGCGTAGAACGGCCTCGGGGAGCTTCTGAGAGTGGGCAACTTTACAGGAGGAGGAGGCCTCACAGCTTCCCCATGGTGAGCTAGTGATTTTGAACGGCTGACCTCTTGGTTAGCAGCCAAAGTGTAACCCACTGTGTTACCAACGCTTTCATCCAGTACTACTAAAGTTTCCTCCCTGCTTTTTTAAAAAATCATTTTACTGGGGGCTCATACAATTCTTATCACAATCCAGACATCCATCCATTGTGTCAAGCACATTTATACATTTGTTGCCATCATCATTCTCAAAACATTTCCTTTCTACTTGAGTTCCTCATTTCCTCCCTCCCTCCCAGCTCCCCCCTCCCTCATGAACCCTTCATAATTCATAAATTATTATTATTTTGTCATATATTACACTGTCCAACGTCTCCCTTCACACACTTTACTATTGTCCTTTCCCTAGGGAGGAGGTTATATGTAGATTCTTGTCATCAGTTCCCTCTTTCTACCTCACCTTCCTTCCACCCTCCAGGTATCACCACTCTCACCACTGGTCCTGAAGGGGTCATCTGTCCTGGATTCCCTGTGTTTCCAGGTGCTATCTGTACCAATGTACATCCTCTCATCCTCTGGTCTAGCCAGATTTGTAAGGTAGAATTGGGATCATGATAGTGGGGGGGGGGGGGGGGGGGAGAGGAAGCATTTAAGAGCTAGAGGAAAGTTATATGTTTCATTATTGCTATTTTACACCCTGACTGGCTCATCTCCTCCCTGCAACCCTTCAGTAAGGGGTGTTCAGTTGCCTACAGATGAGCTTTGGGTCTCCACTCTGCACTCAGCCTCATTTACAATGATACAATTTTTTTGTCTTTTATACATGATACCTGATCCCTTTGACAGCTCGTGGTCACACAGGCTGGTGTGCTTCTTCCATGTGGGCTTTGTTTCTTCTGAGCTAGATGGATGCTTGTTCATCTTCAAGCCTTTAAGACCCCAGATGCTATATCTTTTGATAGCCGGACGGCTTGATAGCACATTTCTTTTTATCTCTGGATAATACTGCATTGTTTATTAATTCACCTATTAAAGCAACATTTAGTTGCTTCCAGTTTTTGTCAATTAAGAACAGAAGTGTTATAAACACATGTCTGCAGATTTTTATGGAGACCTAATATTTTAATGTCATTTACATAAAAACAAGTGAATACAACTGCCAGTGAGCATATTTGTTTTGCAAAAAACTGTAAAAACTGCCTTCCCAAGTGCATGTAAAAGACTGTAAAACTGTAAAAACTGCTTTACAAAGTGGATGCAGGATTTTGCATTCCTACCAGCAATGACTATGGGCTCAATGTTTTTTTTCACTACAAGAACACAGTATGTGTCTTTGACAGCCTCTGGTGGTGTCAGTATTGTGGATTTTAACATTGTAATGGGTGTATAGTGGTATCATTGTTGTTGAATTGCAATTTCCTATAACATATAACCCAGACATTTTTCATCAGTGTTATTTGCCATCTGTATGTTTTTGTGTGTGCGTGAGGTTCCTGATGAGATCTACTGCCCATTTTATAACTGAATCGTTTGCAAATATTTCCTCCCTGTCTGACTTGTCTTTTTACTCTCTTACCAATTTTTTGTTTTGTGCAGAACCTAAATCTTTATTTTTAATGAAAAAAACCCCTTCTAAAAAAAGTGGATCATATTTTTGATGTAGTTCAAAAGTCCTATCAAACTGAGATCACCTAGATTTGTGTCCTATGAGATCTGAAAGCTGTATGATCTTTATGTTACATTTTAGGGCTGTGCTTCATTTTGAACTTCTTTGGTTTTGTGTGTATGGTGGCTCAATTGTTTCGGCAGCATTTGTGGAGAGGGTCCGGTTTTAGCAAAGCCCATGCATTTCAAGGACTTCCATAATCACACTTCACAGCCCTGGAGACTACCTCCAAGGAAAAAACTTAGGGGGAAAAAGAATGAAAAAGTTCCAAACTGATCCAAAACAAGGACGGTATAAAAGATCTGTGATTCCATTATAACTTCAGATAGTTTCTATTAGATTTCTGAGAAGAATAAACTACCTCTGGAAAGGCTGAGAAAACACAGCAGTAAATGGAACTACGGGTTCTTTTTTGTTTGTTCCCATTTTCTTTTTTTTAAACACTGTTGCTTTGCTTGCTCTTCTGGAAGTCCATGGCACGTGCCCTGGCTCACACTGAATGGCAAGCAAAAGAAACTGGGATGGCAATGAGCACAAAGGCGCTAAAGCTGACAGGAGTGGAATAAAAGAAACAGTAAAACAAGACCAAGAAACACTGTCCTCAAAGATCATGGATTATCCTGTACAGAGAAAAATACTGAGTGTAATCTAGCTTCAAACAGAACACGCCTCAATTAAAAGAGATAAGTGTACAAGACTGGTTAAAGGACAGTGCTTTAAAATATGAAAGAACGGAGAAGTTTCTTGGGTTAAAGCTTCATTTTCAGAGAAGGTAAAATTTCTTTTGAGGGCTCAAATCACGTGGCCAAACACGTTAGTTTGTACAATGATGACAGTAACACGGGCATCTCTGATCACACCGCACCTGACCACTGAAGAACCGTGGTAGGGTACGTCACATGCTGCAGTCAAAGTAATGTCCCAAGGTTACCGCAAATGGCAATAAGACATGCTACAGTCAGCAGTGTCAGGACATAAATACCATTTATGACCCTTGGAAAGTGAGAATGTGCCCCTGAAAAGGAAAATTTTCTATGAGACCCGACAATTACTGAAAGGCTACTGCCTCTTTTCAGAGAGAATGTGGTCTGACACCATCACTAGCCTGGAGGAGATCACTTTCAGCTGACGGGCTCAGGGTAAAATAAGAATCAGAATTTGTCAGTAGTCTGAATATTGTTATTATTAGTTATATTATTAGTGAAATAACATTGTGCCACCTACTGCTTTTCATGATCACAGCAACTCTCAGACCAGGTGCAGCGAGGATCCTTATTTTGCACAGAAGGCAATGGAGACAGAGTCCTATGCCCAATGGCAGCCAGGAAATGGAGGATCCAGGACAAACTTAGAGAGCTACTTTAACGTGTTATTAATCATTGCATATAATTACTTCAATGGTGGTATAAAATCCCTAGCAAATCTTATGTCCAGGGTATTCATTTTGCAAATAAGCAAACCAGAATCCAAGGAAGGCACTGAATTGTTGAAAGGTGGCACAGGAAGTCTACTGGAGCAGAGTAATGGCCATAACTTAGACTAGCTTTCAGCTCACTGTCCCCTTCTGCTACACACTGAGTTTCCTGAGCACTGGGTATTTAGAACTAGAGTGAACGTCTGCTTTTCTGAGTAGAAGGACCTTTGTAAGCAGTAGCACAGAGTCCAGAGTAACACTCCGTAGAAATATGGTCTATCCTCCAAACGCAGCTTAACATCTACTTTCTTCAATAAGCCAGCCCTCATGAGTTATGTGCAACCAGAAATGATATAGGCTTCCTCCTCTAATAATTGTCACGGGGCACACAGCCTTATAGTATAATAATTCGTGTTGCACATTTAAAATCTTCTAAAGAGGGTATGTATTGTATTTCCTATTTACTTATCTGCTGAACATTCCTTAGGTGGATGGCATGAAAATTAAGCCTAAACAAATATTTGCAGAGGTCGGATAAATGAAGCTAGTTTGCCTAGAACCTAAAGATTAATTCTAGTTAAAAAAGACTTCCAACATGCCACTTTTATGGCTCCCAATAACCAGAATAAAGTCCCAAATCCTTACTGTACTATGTGAAGCTATTTGATTCCCACACTGGCTGATGTGGTCTTTAATCCGAGTGTACCTTTAGTTCAGGTACTTCCTGAGCCCCTGGAGCACTTCTAATTTGCAACACCCAGAGGTGTCACAAGCTGGGGCATACTTGACAGGCTGTAAAAACAAAAGCAGTACCTGAAATCATGTCTTTCACATAGCAGGTGCTTTGATTTAAGAAACTGCTTAAAAGGGCCTAAGAATGATGTGAAATATGTAAGAAAGTTTTCAGGGAGAGTTATGAAATCTCTTTCCCAGGAGATCTACATAGATAAAAAAGATACTCATCTGCCTGGGGTGAGTAACTGTCACCCCCGTCTTGAGGCAAGAAGCTAGATGCTACAAGTCTTTTCTAGTCCCGTGATTCTACATAACCCACTTATAAGGGTGTATTAACTGATAGGCAGGCTATGCAGTGGACTCGAACCTATAGCTGATTACAGAAACTCAGAGAAGCAGGTAATTATAGTCAGGAGGAAAAAAAAAATCACGGTTAAGAAAGAAAAATAATCTGTGTACAAATAGCCATCCATAATTCTAGCTGATCTGCTGTGGTTGCACAGCATCAGACAGTAGAACTAATTTCCTTTTGGAGGCTCTGTTCTTGCTCTCTCTCGCTTCTAAATCTTTGATACTGGATTCTTGTTAATAAGATAAAGGTGAAACGATATGGGACTTGTTTAATAATCACTAGCTAACAGACATTTTAGTGCCTTCAAATGTTGGAAAGTTTTTCTGGGTATATTTGACCTACTGATTAAAAAAAAAAGTGGCACTAGTTTTCCTATTAGCTCGAGCTTTTGAGATACCAAACATATGCCTATACCACTCTTCACTCTGCTCACACATAAAAAAATCAGGATGTTTGAATGTAGTGCTATCTTGCCAGAGATAGCGGAAGTGAATGTTGGCTTTACTTAAAGTAGTTTGTGTTATACTAAATATTTAGGTCAAGTTATACTTCACATAATGTCCTCTGATTCAAAGATATATTTGAACAGTGCAAATTAAACGAACTTGGAGTTTTCTCCAAATATCATGTCATCTTTATGAGGGACTGAACAGCAGGCAGTTCCAATTCATTATCTTAACAAGGGGCCAGAAATAAGAGTTCCTGTACAATACATAGGGAGCCCTGACGGCACAGTGGGTCATGTGTTTGGCTGTGAACCACAAGGTCAGCCATGGGGGCCCACCAGGCACTCTTCAGGAGAAGGATGAGACTTTCAGCTCCCGTAGGATTTACAACCTCAGAACCAACCCCACAGGAGATGTTCACCTGTGCAGAGAAACTCTAAAAGTAAGACTTTTTCTTATAAAGATGTATGGAATCAACTTCACTTTTGAAACATTTAACATGAATCTCCATTGACTTCTATATATTAAAATGTGTTCTGATGGGGAGAATGAGGGAGGTCGGAAGGAGACCCCAAACCCATCTGTAGACAATTGACATCCTCTCACAGAAGGGTCACAAGGAAGGGATGAGTCAGCCAGGGTGCAGTATAGCATCGATGAAACACACAATAGTCCTCTGGTTCCCTGAGGCTTCCCCACCCCACATAGCTAGACCGGAGCATGTACACTGGTACAGACAAGAGCTCTGGACACACAGAATCCAGGACAGATAAACCCCTCAGCAACAGAAATGGGAGTAGTGATACAAAGAGGGTATGTGGAAGATGGAGGGAGAATGGGGAGTAAAGGGGGAAACCAATTGCAATGATCGCGTATAACTCTCCACCTCCACCCACCTGACCTACGAAGGGGAAGAACAATAGAATCATGGGTGAAGGGAGACAGTGTGGTCAATGTAAGATATTAAAATAATAATAAT
>NW_022103896.1:79173065-79174568 GCF_000313985.2 Echinops telfairi | reverse complement strand
TGTGCTCAAAGATTGATGAGGGACCACTGAAGAGTTGGGGAAGTTATCTGGACTACCTTGGAGCTCAGTTCAGCAGATTTTAATGGAACATTTGGGAATGAGAAGGGTCACTGAGAAATTTGTGTTGGGTTCTGACTGACCAGGATGAAGAGTGTTGAGTGGAAATATGCCATGCTTTGAAAGAACAGCTTCAAAGTGACCTAGACTTTTTCCCCAAGGTCATTACTGGTGAGGAGACATGGTGCTAGTCTATAACCCTGAAAGCAAACATCAATCAAGTCAGTGGAAGACGTCATCATCACCTCACCCAAGTGAAATCAAAGATCAGGATGATGTTCATTTGTTTTTATGATGTGAGGGGAAGAGTACATTTGGAAGTTCATTCCACCAGGTCAGACTGTTAATCAAGCTTTCTATTTAGAGGTTCTGTAAAGATAGAGTAATAATAGTGTGTGACAAAAAAGGGCCTGATTTGCGGCAGATGAGGGACTTGTTTTACCACCACGACAATGCACCTGCTCACACAGCCATTTCAGTGTGCCAGATTTGGCAAAAAAACAGCACGCCAATCTTGTCTCATACACTCATTCACCTGATCTTGTTTCGTGCAACTTCTTTTTGTTTCCATGAATGCAGAGGGACATGAAAGGGAAGTGATTTGATGATATAGAAGAGGTGAAGGAAAAAACCAAGGGAGGCGCTGTCAGTTATCCAAACAGATGAGTTAAAAAAATGTTTCCAAGCATGGAATAGCAGATTTGACAAATGTATTATGTGTAATGGAGAGTAATTTGAAGATAATAAGGTTGTTTGGTAAAAAAATTAAATGTACAGCTTTGAAAAAAATTCCATTTTTGGGGGGGGTACACCCTCATAGAGCTTCCTTTGGGGTCCCTTATCCTAATTCTTTTTCAAATATTTATTACCTCTTTTATCTTACCCTGTAATTTAAGGATTGGAATTCTTCGAATTTAAAACTAGGATGTTAAATCATTAAATTAGTATAACTCAATAGCTATATTGAAATGGAAATACAGAAATGCCTTAAGAAAATAGAGCTGAAATTGTTTATCCAATGCAGTTTTGTGAATCCGAGTGCTACATAACTCCAGGGAGAGGCCGACAAAGCGAGACACAAGAAAAAAATAATTCTGGGCTGTAGAATTTATGAAGCAGATACATGAGGAAGTATAAGTATTGATGTAATTATGTAAGTATTACAGTGAAAGAGCTGAACAGAAAATTTCATAGGGGAGCTCGTGAAGACAATGTCAAAAATTATAATGAAACATGCAAAGACCCAGAGTTACAAAACAAAAAGGAAAAACATGCTCAGTATATCTGACACTAAAAGAACTCAAGCCTCTGGTTGAAACATTGAAAGATTCTATGGGCAAAATATTCAGTGATGCAGGAAACATCAACAGAAAATGAAAATAATACACAGAGTCACTGTACTGAAAAGAATTAATCCACATTCCACCATTTCAAGAGGTAGCATAT
>NW_022103896.1:79158460-79172612 GCF_000313985.2 Echinops telfairi | reverse complement strand
GGATCATAACAAGTTATGGATAATCTTGAGAAGAGTAAGAATTACAGAACAGTAGTGAGAATTTTTTTACAATCAAACTTTGGTTTACCTGATGCCTTGTTCCTCCTGATAGATGTCTATGACACTCTTTAAAGTATTGAAAAGCCAGGATGTTACTTTGAGGGCTAAGACTTTTTAAAGTATTAAAGCAACGATGTTACTTTAAGGGCTAAGTCATGGTATTTTTGGTTGCCTCATAAGCATATGAAAGTTGAGCATTGAATAACAACCAAAGAAGAATGGATGCATTTGAATTATGGTGCTGGTGAAGAATATTAAAAGTACCATGGACTGCCAGAAGGACAAGTCTATCTGGGAAGAATTAAGGCCACAGCGCTCCTTAGAGGCAAGGCTAGTGAGACTCCAGTGGCGAGAGAAGGATATTATGCCCGTTAAACGAGAGCGGCAACAACAGGGATCGACATGTGGTCATAGCAGGGGCTCCAACACCAGAGCAATTGAGAGGATGGCACAGGACCAGCGGTGTTTCGTTCGGTTTTAAGTCGGGTCGAGACGAGTTGGAGCCGCCTCAATGGCACCTAACCCAATGACAACTTTGCTTTAAAAGTGTCGCTAATAATAAGAAGGAACCGCAAAACAAAACAAAATGAAACCAATCCTTTTATCCTTCCCCGACCAAAAAAAAAAATTGTTGAATTTAGGAAAAGCACATGCAAATAATGAATTATGAAAATGTAATTAGCAGTGGTGAGAGTGGCGATACCTGGAGGGGGGAGGCAAAGTGGGGTAGAAAGAGGGAATTGATTACAAGGATTTACATATAACCTCCTCCCTGGGGGACGGACAGCAGAAAAGTCGGTGAAGGGAGACGTCGGACAGTGTAAAATATGACAAAATAATAATAATTTATAAATTATCAAGGGTCATGAGGGAGGAGGAAAATGAGGAGCTGATACTAAGGGCTCAAGTAGAAAGCAAATGTGATCATGACGATGGCAACAAATGTACAAATGTGCTTGACACAATGGATTGTGATAAGAGTTGTACGAGCCCCCAATAAAATGATTAAAAGAGAAAAAAGAAAATGTAATTAGCTATTAAATTCTATACAAATATTTGAGTGTGATTTTCTAAAAGGACTAAATAGTGACTATATATGAGTAATTAGACTAGGCTTGTTAATTTCTACACATCTATGATTTAATTACACCAAATGATATTTCACCCGAACTGAACAAGAAAGCAATCATGGGACCAAAGGAATAGTTAGGAGATAAGCTTATTCTGAATAAGAAGAACTAAAACCATATTTGGAGATGGTAGCCCCACAGACATGGCCTCTTTTCTAGCACTACTAACCCTAAAGCATGTTGCCGTCCTGATAACTGTGGAGAGAGAAGTACAAGGCCAGAGATGAACTACTGGTGGAATGAGAGGCTGAGTAGAGAGAAAGGATTTGGAGTCAGACTTGTGTTCCAGTAAGGTCTTGTGAGCCCTTCCAATCCCTAGGATTTTGAGGGAATTTAAAGTAAAACTATGTGTAAAAGAACAGTTGGCTTCGATGTGTATTAGCCTTTTTCTTTCCTTCAGTGATAAAGAGGAAATGTCACTCAAGTACCACTTTTAACTAGTCCAATGCTTTTAAATGCTGGGGTGCATGCTTTCTAAAAGGATCTGTCATAAACCAAAACGGAGTTCAGATTCTTTCTAGCCTGCCTGTAGCCAGAGTTTTCCATGCAACTAGACACAGACTAAATCTGAAATGAGTTCAGACTGGACAGTCAGCTTCAGTTCGGAGATGTCGGATTTGAAGGGTGGAAGAGGAGACAATAACGACTAAGTCTGTGCAAATGTTGTATTATAAAAATGTACTGTTTTTATATGCTGATTTCCTACATCCTGTAACTATTCTCTAAAAACAGATGTGCATGGAAACAAGGAAACCAGTTTTTAAAGATTAAAACCAAAACCAAAACTCATCTTAAGATTTTTTTCTTTAAATAAAACTATAAACATTTACAAAGAAGGGGGTGGGGCAGTGCTTTTTACCCCAAGATTAAAAGGTGGCATTTACTACGTCAAGTTGATTCTAGACTGCAGGCTGTTCTAGGTCTTCTGACACCTGGTAGCAATAATGTGTGGTAAGGGCAGTCACCCCAAGTGACAAAAACATGCATTAACATTCTCTTTGTTGACTCTGTTTTTTGTAAATTTGCCACCAATCAGTTACCCTTCTTGTCTCAAGTGGAAGTCAGGGGGTAAAGCGTGGAGAGAAATCATTTGTATAGTGATTCAAGACTGTTTCAACTCTTCTCACGCCACCCTTTAAGGACACTAAGTACTTAGGACACCAAACATGAAGTGGAACTCACACCACACACCGTCTGCCATATGGGTCTTATTAATCATAGAAAAAGGTGATTCTAGTTGGGTATTTTAAAAACCAACTGAATGGGATGACAGTAATCACATGGTCACAAAATACCACATAGAAGAATGGGGAATGTATGCTACATGGCATATAATGCACCAAAGTAGATGCCATCTAATAGATCTGGACTCATAATGCCCCTATAGGACCGCCACACAAGGTTTCCAGGGACATAAACCCTTATGGAAGCATACCACCTCATATTTCTCCTGTGGAAAGGCTGCTGGGTTCAAACTGTCAACCTATTGGTTAGCAGAAAAGCACTTCCGCGGCTACATCATTGGAGTCCGACTCATAGCTATCCCATAAGACAGCATAGAACTGCCCCACAGGGTTGATGAGGTTGTAAATCTTTACGGGAGCAAAGAGCTTCATCTATTCCCTTGGAGCCTCTAGCAGGTTTGAACTGTCAACCCTGTGGTTAGCAGCCCAACACTGAACCCACCATGTCACCAAAACTAAAACTAAAACCAAACACTGCCATCGAGGCCATTTTGAGTCACAGAGGCCACAGAGAAGAAAATGGGCTGCCCCTTTGGGATTCCAAGACTATAACTCTCTATGGGAGTAGAAAGCCTATTTCTCCCATGGAGCAGCTGGTGGTTTCTAACAGCTGACCTCATGGTTAGTGGCCCAACGTATACCCACTATCGCGCTAGGGCTCCTGAATTATGCCACCAGAGCTCCCGGCATACGAAAGCTAGGAAAGCATACCTAGGGCAACAGTTGTAAAATTATACTTACATCTGAGCAAGGGTTAAAGGAAGTTAAAAAAAATAGTACATTTGGTAGGGTTGTGAGCTAATATGTATTTGTATAATTAGTTATCTATGAAGTACATGGAGAATAATAAAAATAAATTATCATTGAGGTTTGCCTCGAGTTTGAAAGTTGTAGCGTGGTAATGACTACCACCATAATGCTGGGTATTTTGCCCTGTAAAAGGTGGGTGGTATTTAGAACCCCCATAATCAAAGATACAGACACTGTGCTGCTGAGACTCACCCTGCCCCCCCCCTCCGCCCCCCAGCATGTGATGAGAGGGGCCTTCAGAGGAAAGGCGCTCTTTGGCAGCATACTTCCAAAAATGCAAGTTTATAAATATCTTCTGAAATCAGCGTAGTAAGCCATTGAGAGGGAGTCAATTACTCCATATGGCCCTCTTGCCATAATCTCTTTTGTGATAACATTGTAAATTCTAGTCTCTATGTGGTTAGCACCCCACTTTGGAGGCAGTTCTATTATAGGATTAAAGTGAAACATATTATGAGTCTCCACCTGACCAGAGGGCGTGGCTAAAGCCACCAATGCCCCCGTCCCCACCCTTGAGGAAAGAGGAAAACCACACTCCTTTCAAAGCCTTCCCTTTGTGACTGCTTCCAGGCCGGACACTGGTGGATGCAAGAAGACCTACTTTGACTTTGGGGCATTTTTGGCTTCAGGCTCTGGACTCTGCATTTGACTTGCCCCCGCCTGAGCTCCAGCTCTCGGGATTGAAGCTTGGATCTATTACCTAACCAGAAACTGATCTCACCAGTTTCTGAAGCCCGTGGAAAAGGAGGATATCTAGATAGAGGTCTGAACTTCGGATCTGGGACTTACTAGGCCCCATGATCCTGTGAAACATTCCCTTAAACTTTTCTGAGTTCTGTGAGAAGTTCAGTGAATTGCAGAGCTCAGGGACGCCAAGAAACACACTAAGGGGAGGACTGGGCTCCTATCTTGCAAAAGTGAACACCTGAAACGTCTCTAATATCCTAGTCTGGTATTAATTCTTCTTAAAGTAATCATTACCACAGAAATCAGTAAGATGGTCACAAAATACAATACAGAAGAATGGGGGAAATAACCAAATGGAATAACCCAACCAAACCCACTTCCATAGACTTGATCTCAACTCAGAACAACCCCACAGAGCAGAGTGGAACTACGACATCAGGTTCACAAGGCTGCAGATCTTTACAGAAGCTAGTCTTATTGAAATGTAACTTTTCCATAGTCACTCATGGGAGGGAGAGGATGAACACACCCTCAGGATCCTAGAGGTTTCTTTTTGGTTTGGCACACTCAGTGCACACAGTTCACAGACCATTCAAATATTAATCATTAATAAAACCTGTGACCCAGAGTCAATCCTTGTTCATGGCAACCACATGTGTGTCCGAGAATTGTTTGGGAGCATTTTCAGAACTGGGTCACCTCCTGGGTGGACTCAACCCTCCAATATTTTGATGAACAGCAGGGCACCCTCACCATTTTCGCCATGCAGATGCTATCATTTTAAGTCAGACACAGCTCTCAGCTCGATTGCCTTATTACCTTCTCACAAGTCTTTCTGCACACGGTTTCCTCTCAGGCCCACTCTGCATTCCAGCCATCCCGTCATTCACACGCTTGTTTAATTTCTCATTCAGCTCTTAGTTAGCAAGCGCCATATACCCGGAATTATGTTTATGATACCTAAACTCCACTTAGTTATAAAAAGATTTTGAGGAAGTTATACTGTATAAAATTTGCAAAATGTTATTATTATACCTGTAAGTACAACTGTCATACATATTGTACTGTGTAGCTAAGAAGTATGTCCAAAAGGATTCCTGCAAACTTATAGAAACCACTATTAAACAAAAATATCAACCCGTGAAGCTCTTAATTCTCACCATCTCCTCTCTCTAGGCTTACACCCTTCTCAAGCTGTGCTTCTGCCTCTCGCACCTCGTTCTGAAGAATGTTGCACTCTTCCATTCACATCATGTCAAAATAGCAGGATAGGACTCGAACTGTGTCCCTTTTTATATTTTAAATTTATTATTAAATGGGGGTTAATACTATACCATTCCATAGTTCAATCACATCAAGCAGTATTGTACAGTTGCTACCACAATCGGTTTCTAAACATTCTTTTCCTTCCAGAACTCCCTGACATCCTCCTCTCCCTTTACCCTTACATTCCGCATTGTACACCCACCTCCCCGAAATCCTTATTCTCCCTGCTCTCCCTATAGGTCCATTAATCCTGGGTTTCACATACTGAAAAACAGAAAAATATATAACACAACTTCAAGAGGGTGACCCCCCAATGACATAACACCTCTGAGATAAACCCTAATATGAACAAACAAAACTACAGAAAATGTCGAAAATCAGATCAGGTCCGGCATCTGAGAGGATCAAATGACAAAGTTTTAACCGTTCAAGTCAGGCTTATCTCTTTGATCGTCTACACTCATCTCTCCAACGCACGCTGTTCAGTGACCACTTTCCTCCCACCCTCACTTGTGGACAGAGGGAGTTCACTGGAGGCTTCTTTCCTAGGTAGCTCCCACAAATGAATCTGGGGCTCCCACTGTCAGCCATAGTCTTCTGCAAACCAGAGGCTTACAATTTAGGTTTGATACTAAACCCTTCATTGACTTCACATTATATGATTTACGAACCTTCTGTGACAGATGTTGGTGTGCTTCGTCCATGTGGACTTAGTTGACATCTTGCTCAGATGGCTGTTTTGGAGACAAGCCAATAAGGCCCCAGATGCTACTTTATCCTGATAGCCAGGCATCATCTAATTTCTTCACCACATTTTGCCACAGCACCCAGACCTTCTGTGTTCCTTCCCTTTCTGAGGGCGAGTATAGAGCATGGTCATGATGCAAGAACTAATTGTTCTTCAGTTGGTGCTAGGATTTAGTGTGAGCCTCAAACCTATTCCTACACCCATATTTTGTTTGTTTGTTTTATCTGCCTTTGGCTCCCTTTCAAAACCTCTTTGTTAATTTATGGTAGAGTCTTGCCAATCACCCCCCTGAGGCCTAATTATCTTCTGTTAACAGTACCTGAATTATTCACTTGCACAGAATCAGTCCTTTCGTGAATGGACGCTATTTACACAAACAATGGAGTTAATTGTCAGGGAAATTTACAATAATCATTACTAAGAATGTCCATCACAGGATTGCTGGAATAACTTAATACCGCATATAGGGCATTGATGTAACAAGACCACATTTGTCTGACTACCAATAGTCTGATATCTTGGCACAGCTGTCTTCCGCTTCCTCCGACACCATGGACCTTCTGATTTAAGTCCTTGGGTTACCAGCGCATCTGAGGTAGAGTCCAGTTCACCCAGTGGACTTTCTGCGTCGGATCCCACTGATGCCGCCTCTGGAGCATGTCGTGTGCACATATTTTTGTGCTTTACATATATTTATCCGTGTCAAATGTTTTTTCTCTCATATGTGCTTTGAAGGAGAATTCCCCCCGGCCCCCCCCCCCCCTGCTTTCTAGCTTCTATGTTGCAGCATAAATTAGAATGTGTGATTAATTCTATAATGTGCTACTAGATACATACAAGCCACACACACACACACGAACCAAACCAAACCAAACCAAACCAAACTGAATGTCACAGACAGCATGGAATTACACAGAATTACACAAAAGAAGATGTAAGTAATAAAAAGAGTCATTGGACAGCACGGAATTACACAGAATTACACAAAAGAAGATGTAAGTAATAAAAAGAGTCATTGGACCATGTTTTATCAGAGGATAAAACATCAGTGATCAAAAATCAATGACAGTGATGGACACCACTGTGTAAAACAATGCCCTAGGAATTGGAAGAACACCACCGGAGATGCTTTGACAAATGAAGTGTTTGTTAGTATGTATCAAGAAAGACAGCTACTTAGTCAGACAACAGGAGTAAATCATATTGGTGTACATCCTCCTGACAAGTGATCACATGGAATGTGAGAACTATTAAACAATACCATTATTAGTAGTGAAATTCTGATGAAAACCATTCAAACACGCATGTAGTCATACATTGACAGGAAAATGTCAGAAGTTCAAGTCAGTTTCAGGAGGGGACATGGGATGAGGATGTCATCATGGATGCCAGGTGGCTATTGGTCTAAAGCAAAGAATACTAGAAAGATATTTACTTGTGTCTAATTAATTAGCTGGATGCTTTGTAGTATATAGGGATCATAACAAACTTTGGTGCAATGAACTGCTTTTATAGGGCCTGTCTAGTCATGATCTTGTAACTCCAACAAAACGATCAGTTGAGCCACAATGTTGCAAGAGATTTGGTAGACGTGTACCTCTAGTCGGTTCTTGGGATCAGTACATTCTTAGCTCTATGTGAAGTCTACGATAGAGATGTAGTTAGCCAGTATGAGAATCGAAGAAATGTCCAAGCTCCAAGCTGTCCTATATAAAGACCAAAAATATATATTTTTCATTTCATTTTGGGGGTTAGGCATTCAGGAGGATCTATCTGGCTGCTTGCTGAGATAACAGAGCAGAGCTGTCAATGATTATACATGCCAAGGGATACATTCTTTAAACAAAACAACCCCCCCAAGCATGTTTGGAAAAGTCAATAAACGGAGATAACTGCACAGTCATCAGTCAACAACAAATTTTGGGCGAGGGGAAGAATCTGATGTCTTAGGTTATAATTATAATTCTGTAATAATACTCAAAATGCTGAATTTTCAACACATGCAACCCAACAGAAAGTATGGACCATTCGTGGGGGGAGGGCACAAACAGTCCCTGATGAAGACCATATATTGAACTTATTGGACAGAAACTTTAAAACAATTTTCTAAAATATGCTCAAAGAGATCTGAAAAAACAGGGGTACGAAATCAAAGAAACCAGGAGAATGGTGTATGAATAAATGGGCGGCATTAAGACAGTAATAACGATGATGGAAAGAAAGCCTGGTATGTTTCCCAAGACTGTAGATATCTTCTCCTGCTGGCTGGCTGGTGGGCTGGAACTGTGGCCCTTTGGTTTGAGCTGAGCAGTTAATCTTCACAGCCATCCCTGGGAATTCCTGCGTGAAGTGCTTACTCTGAATTCCTTCAACTGGTGTGATGGTGTCCGTGGGTGCTGTTATCCTCTTCTCAGGAGCATGTGCTCAGTAGCTTCGGGAACTTCATGACTCTTTTCTTCATGTCGACTAATCTGGCATTACCAAAACCAGCTCTTCAGAAGCTATCTAAGTGGCAGGACCTGTTTCTTTGTGTGTAGGATCTGCTGGTAGCATAGTTTACTGGCTTTTTGGGTTTCTATCCAAAAGAAAAGGAGTCCTGGTGGCACTGATAGGTAAGCACTGGCCTGTTAACTGCAAGGTTGGCAGTTCAGACCAGCCACTCCAATAGAGAGCCGAGGTCACGTGATTCCATAAAAATGTAGTCTCAGTAACCCTATACAAGTATACAGGGTTTCTGCGAGTCAAAACTGACTCGACTGCAATGGGTGTTTGGGTTCTAAAAGAAGATGATAGGCCACTGTGACTAAAGCCTATATAGTACAGTTTCTGTGCAGATTTCAGGCTTCATTTTTTTTTTCCAAAAGAACTTAACAAAGTCACACGATTCTATGCTTATAATAAACATAACATTTAATGATATTTACTCAACTAAGCTTTTTAAATTCTTCTTAGTACATAAAATTAAGTCTAGACCAAAAAGAATTGTGCTTCTTATCCAATGGCCTGGAGCAAAATGAGAATACACAAGAAGGGTAGTTGGAGATAACAAAGGGTGCATATCACCACAGCAGTGTGGTGTCTGAGCCCTGGCACCAAGTGAACTTCCTATCGTGGTGCTGTGTGAGGAAGCACAGCTGGGGAAACCTCAGAACAGGCCACCCTCCCTTACAATTCCTCTCCCAAATCTGCGGGCTCTACGTTAAGCTCAGGGAAATGATTCTACGTGCATTACCCAGGCTGGTGTCCTTGCTTCATTTGGAATCCCTATACATTTACTGAAGAAATACAGCCCACTCTAATTTACAGTCTTTGTCAAATTGAGCCCAGCAGCAGTCCAGAGGCTGAGTATTCTCCCAGGAAACTCAGTGAGCACAGGCCACGCCGGCCACACCAGCAGTGCCGTCCAGCCTTGCCACCTTTCTTCATTGTAACACTTTCTCATGTGTATTTGTTAACAAAGGCTGGCAAGGCTAAAGCCAGAGCCATAGAAACACAGAGCCCGGCCTGGTGTTTACGCTGTCTCCTATTCCAGTCAATGGAACATCAGGATTTTCTAGAGTCATGTGTTAAGGAGGCTGGCTGTCTTCTGGTGCGGCATGTAAATGAACCCAGTCACCCTCTGGGTTTTCCCCTTTTCCTTCCCTGCCACAGAAGGCAGTACACAGCATCATAGGGAGTCACTAGCTAGAGTTTGCTCTGTACTTTAAAAGCAGGCAGGAAGCCAAACTGCAAACACAATGACTGGATTCAGTTTTACAAGCAAACACTGGAACAAAATTCACCCTAGTCCGGGAAGAATGTCTCTGATCAGACCGAGCAGGAAATCCAATTCTACACAGGGCGTGTCCATCCTCAATTCACAGGGTGGCCTTTACACCTTTAATGAGGTCCTTCGGAAAGAAAAGCTTCCTTGTGCAAAGAGTCTGCAACAAAAGACTAAATTTTACTCTCATGAGATTAGAAATGCTGTAGAGGAAATGCTGGGATTTCCACAGCCAGTATCTCGGGTAAGGACCTTTCTCCTCCGAATACTGATTATGGAAGTTTGAGGAGATATTGATAGTTAATATTAACTACTCGATTAGTTAAAATCCTAATCTCCCAACCCCCTTCCAACATTTGACCTATATCTTAACAGCATGCACTATCAGCCCCTCTCCTGGTCTCAGCGTGACCTGAGTAACATAATGTGAAAATGCTTTCATGAGAGACTGATGGAATTATGGCAGCCACTTCCTTTGCTGAAGCACCACTTACACTGTGGCCAGGAGGTTTGACTTGCTTCTTGTTTCATACCTCCAGATGGCTGGGGCTGTCAGGACACCTTGAGAAGAACAAATGCTGAGGGCCTGTGATTCTGTGGGTAGGGCCAGGAGAGATCAGGCCCTTGATGGCTGGGCCTTACCAAAATGATACTATGATTATCTGATGCCACTGTTTTCCCCATTTCAATTGGAACTGAGAGGAAGTGGTGTGAAGCCACGCCTGATTTCCTCTAGCTACACAAAGGAAGAGAATTCAACTTCACATCTGTGGCCCAAAGATGATTCCTCCGAGTTCAATCATCCATTGCAATGGCCACATAGAACTCAGAACACAGAGATCTCATGATTTTATGGGGTTTATTAAGGAAGTTAACAGGTTACCACAACTCAGATTAGAAAGAATTGTCAGGATGCTGTTCTTTTGTCTGCAGCAGCAACCCTTCTCAGCCATGTCAGCAGCATGTCTCTCTCTTAAAAAAAAAAAACATTTTATCGGGGGCTTGTACAACTCATCACAATCCATCCATCCATCCATCCATCCATCCATCCATCCATCCATCCATCGTGTCAAGCACATTTGCACATTTGTTACCATCATCATTCTCAAAACATTTGCCTTCTATTGAGCCCTTGGTATCAGCTCCTCATTTTTCCTTCTCCCTGCCCAATCTCCCTTCCTCATGAACCCTTGGTAATTTATAAATTATTATTTTTTCATGTCTTACACTGCCCGATATCTCCCTTCATCCACTTTTCTGTTGTCCATGGAGGGAGGGGGTTATATGTAGATCATTTGTGATCGGTACCCCCTTTCGACCCCACCTTCCCCTCCCCCTCCTGGTATTGTTACTCTCATTTTTGGTCCTGAGGGATTTATCTGTCCTGGATTCCCTGTGTTTCCGGCTCTTATACGTATCAGTGTACATCCTCTGGTCTAGTTGGATTTGTAAGTTAGAATTGGGAATCATGATAGTAGGGGCGGGGAGGAAGCATTTAAAGAACTAGAGGAAAGTTGCATGTTTTATTGGTGCTATACTGCACCGACTGGCTCGTCTCCTCCCTGCAACCCTTCTGTAAGGGGATGTCCAGTTGCCTACAGATGGGCTTTGGGTCTCCACTCTGCACCCACCCCCCCTTCATTCACAATGATATGGTTTTTTGTTCTTCAATGCCTGATACCTGATCCTACTGACACCTCATGATCACAGGCTGGTGTGCTTCTTCCATGTGGGCTTTGTTGCTTCTGAGCTAGATGGCTGCTTGTTTATCTTCAAGCCTTTAAGACTCCAAATGCTATATCTTTTGATAGCTGGGCATCATAGCTATCTTCACCACATTTGCTTATGCACCTGCTTTGTCTTCAGCAATCGTGTTGGGAAGGTGAGCATCATGGAAAAGCATGTCTCTCTGATTCTTGGCTTCTTAGCCACATGGTCCCTTGGCTTCTTCCTTATTCCATCAAGTGTTACAACGCTCATTCAGTACTGTAAATGCCCAAAGGGTACCCGACTCCGCCGGTACCCAACTTTGCAAGACAGCTTCTTACCCAAAAGTATTCAGCTGTACTTGTTTCATGGGCTGGAAAGCCCACATCTTAGTCTGATGGTCTTGGTGCTGCTCCTCTGCTCTGTCTCATGGCCTTCATACAGCAACTCCACTCTACTCAGGGTTTTGGTTCTGCGGCTTGAAGTGGCGAAGGCAGGGATCTTGCATGTACTCCACTGATGGCTTTTTTTTCTTGGGATTGGTCATGGGATTCTCTCTTCCTACTTCTCACATGGCTCCTTTTTATATGCAGTGGAATGGTAAAAATTGGCCAATTTCCTTCTGATTTGCATGCTCCCAGCCAGTCATTTGGTGGAATTGCAAAGGTTATGGATAGAAGAATAATGGAAAGTAATTTCACTTCACTGTAGACTGGGATTTAGAGTGTTTGCTGTCATGTATGTATTAAATTCCAATCACAATATTTTTATTTATATATATGGGAGAAGAGTAAGAAATGATGCATAGTCTTCTGAAATTTACAGGTTTAGTTAAGTGTGCTGATGTGAATTACCTAATACGGTCCTTCTAGCCAACATCCTGACAGCTCCCACCAAATGACTGTGTAGGACTATGCAAATACAAGTTACTTTTAGTCCACCAAGTGAGTTGGATAGTTTGCCAATACTGCTAATAAGGTAGATGGCACCCTTGTGGGATAAAAAACAAAATAAACCACCTCAGAGTCAATTCTGATTCAGAGTAGGTAGGGTTTTAGGTAGGGTTTCTGAAGCTATAAATCTCTATGGGAGCAGAAAGCATTATCTTTCTACTGAGGAGCAGCTGGTGGGTTTGAGTTGCTAAGCATTAGCAGCCCAATGCTTAATCTCCTATGTCATTGGTGAGGTAGGATCATGTATTGAGTTATATAAAATCCCAGGGAGGAGATTGGTCAGTTTGCTATTTCTCTCACTGCCATTGAGTGGATTCTGACTCAGTGATGCTATAGCAGTTTCTGCCCCTGTGAGTTTCTGAGAGTATAAATCTATTTGGGAGTAGAAAGCCTCATCTTTCTCCGATGAAGCACATGATGGTTTTGAACTGCTGACCTTGAGGTTAGCACTTCAACACATAACGCACTGTGTCACCAATAACCCATTATGTCACCAGGGCTCCTATTTACAATTCTACTACATTTACAATGAATCACACAAGAGGGGGGAAGCAGGGGACCTTACTACCATCAAGAAACAAGACCAGGCATGAAAAAACATTATAAATTATCAAGGGTTCATGAGGGAAGGAGGGAAGGAGGGTCGGGAAGGGGAAAAATGAGCTGGTACCAAAGGCTCAAGTAGAAAGAAAATGTTTTGAAAATAATGATGGAAACATATGTACAAATGTGCTTGACACAATGGATGTATGTATGGATTGTGATAAGAGCTGTACAAGCCCCCAATAAAATGATAATAATAATAATAATAATGAAAGAAATAAGACCAGGAGTGAGTGGGGTGTGTCATTAATACGCTGTTCCAAGCCTCCTTGATGCAGGAGATGGAGAACTGTAACATTAAAGATACTGAGAAGCAATGACACAGCAGAACACACAGAACAAAAGGAGAGAGGATGGTAGGACTCCTGGCCCACAGAGCGAGAAAGCAGAGTGCCTTTTGGAAAGAAGCTTGCTGGTGGCGTGGGTTACCACCAGGCAATTAATTGAGATGAAGTAGGTTTACAACTCACAGAGCTAGAGCTGAAAGCAACTTTAGGCTGAGGCTTACTGGTTGAGTGTGTGCCTTTTGTCATAGAACACAACTTTATAAGACGTGGCTAAGCACACCAAAGGGTAGGCCAAGGAGACATGTGGCTGAGAGACTCAGGACCTGGATGTGGCTGTAGGTATTGTTGCGAAGGGGCTATTATGCTTGAAAAATTGTATCCAGGGTGGTTCTAATTCTGAATTACAACTTATTGTTTCCAAAGTAAGCCCATAGTTTTGAGTGTTATCTAAGACCATTAAAATCAATTGTTATTTTTCAGTTTTACTGGCATACAATTCATGTGCCATACATTCAATCTCTGAATATATTAAAGAGTTTTGCAATCATCACAATCAAGTGTTGAACATTTCCTTCATTTTTTGTACACAAACCCCCAACAATTACGAGGTAAAGCAGAAAAGCCTCAATCCAAAAGGAAGCAGAAAATAATAAGAAACAGAATAAATTAAGAATGGGTTTAAAAGGAAAACAAATGATGTTAAATTTTAAGCTAATTACATTTGCATTAATTCACTTTCTGATGTACTCTGACTGAAGACAGGGCTTTTAACATCCCTGGCTAATGTACAAGAGTCCTTGTGATGTAGTGGTTACATATTGGGCTGCTACCAATAAGGTCAGCAGTTTGAAACCACCAGCTGCTCCACAGGAGGAAAGATGGGGCGTTCTGTTG
>NW_022103896.1:79146122-79158360 GCF_000313985.2 Echinops telfairi | reverse complement strand
CATTATGAGTTGGCTTCAACTCAATAGCAGTGAGCTTGGTTTGCTTTCCTGTGGGATCTCTGCAAATGGATTTTGGGCTTTTACTGTCTTCCATAGCCTTCTTCAAACCAGGTGTCAGAATTTATGCTCTAATACATCTCCTTCTTCTGATCTTGAATTTTGCTATTTAAAATCCTTGGATCATACAGGCATATGTGCTTCTTCTATGTGGGCTTACATGACACCTCAGTCAGATGACTGCTTGTTTTAAGACTCTAGACAACATTTTTTTGGTGTGTGTATGTATGTATGTGTGTGTGTGAGATAGCTGGTATATACCCAACAGAGATATTGCTGGGTCGTATGGGATTTCCATTGCCAATTGTTTCAGGTAGTGACGTATCACTTTCCACAATGGTTGTACATGTTTGCAGATTTGCCAGCAGTATATAACAGTTCACTCTCTCTGCACCCTCTCCGGTGTTGACTGTTTTCATTTTTAATTGGGCTGCATTGTTGGTGTGAGGTAGTGTCTCATCATTGTTTTAATTTGTATCTCCCGGACAATTAGTGATTATGAACATTTCCCATGTAGTTGTCATCTATCTGAATATCTTTTTGGTGGAATGTCTGTTGATGTCCTATGCCCACTTTTTTATTGGGTCATTTGTTTTTCTTCTCGTTCAGGTCTTACCATTTTCTATATATTTTAGAGATTAGTCTTTTATCCACTGTTGTTGCTCAAGATTTTTTTTCCCCACTGGTATGTGGGTTCCCTTATTACTCTTTTGTCAAAGACTTTTGTTGGCCAAATACTGTCTGTATCACTAACCAACAGACACAAGTGAGCACTACAGACAAAGGACAGCAGCCCTTCGAATGACATGGATTCCAGATCATTCCTTTAAGTTGGCAAGCTACAGTGAGTAATTTCCAATACTGGAGGTGTTACAGTTACATGAAAACAAAGTGTGATTAAAAAATATACATAAGAAAACGTTTGCCATTTTAACCACATTTAACTTTACAATCAGCGACATAATATGCACCATATTGTAGTACCATCACCTTTATTCATTATTCATAGCTGATGGTTATGCTTTTTGGTAAATATGCTATATGCTTTGTATTTTTAATTATCTTTTAAAAAGAACAAATCAATATTGTCCATAAAACAGTGATTTTTATAATTTTCTATATGAACAGGGACTTATGTGTTGCTATGATGCTATGGTATTTCAAATGCCGGCAGGGTCACCCAATGAGAACAGGTGTCAGCAGAGCTCCTAGGCTAAGAACACACAAGGGAAAAGGAAATGGCTTCTCGCTTCTCAGGAAGGACACCCTGAAAATCTTATACAGAGCTCTGAAACACTGTCAGATACTGAAGGCCTAAAGAATGGAAACAGAACATTGTTGGTTCCCAGGGCATTCCAACTGTGACTGTGTCATGCTTATATCTTTTCATCCTACTTGTTCAATCTGTATGCAGAGAAACTGGATTACATAAAGAAAAACGTGGCATCAAGACTAGAGGAAGGCTTATTAGCAACCTGTGATATGCAGATAACAAACCTTGCTCTGTGAGGGGGACTTGAAGCTCTTGCTGATGAAGATCAAGGATTGTGGCCTTCAGTAAGGATGACAGTTCAATACTTATATAAGTTAGGCATGGGAAGCAAGCTCGAGGAGAAAGCAATGGGACTCATGGTTCTGGAAGAACTTGGGGGCGTGGAGGGGCAGTGAGCAAACAACGCCATAGACAGGGGAAAAACTAGGGAGTTAAAGTCAACAACGAGGAAGGCATAGAGATCCTGGGGGTGCTAGAGAAACAGCGATCTAGCTGAGAGGAATCACTAAGAGGCAGAAGAAGGGCAAGTGTGATGGTGGGGCAGGAGGGAAAGTAAAAGGAAACAGAAGAAAGATCTTGTAAGCAAAGCTATGGAGAGAGGTATAAGCATAGGTGTATACATATGTAAAGACATTAATTCATAAAAAATAGAGGTATTGGCCTATGTACATATACTTATATGGCCATACCCCGAGGTAGTGTATGGACTTTGGCCTCTGCTCAAGCCCTCCCTCAATGTAAGGACACTTTGTTCTAACAACCTGGCAGTCTGTGATGCTCACCCTCCTGGCATGATCACTGAACAAAAATGGGTGCATATGCAAATGTGGTGAAGAAAGCGGATGGTGCCGAGCTATCAAAAGATATAGCGTTTGGGGTCACAAAGGCTTGAAGTTAAGCAAGCAGCCATCTAGCAGAGAAGCAACAGGCCTATATGGAAGAAGCACACCAGTCTGTGCGATCATAAGGTGTCGATGGCATGGGGCAACGAGCATCAGAAGGCCCACAAACAAACAAACAAACAAACAAACAAACAAACACACACCATATTGTTGAGAATGAGGGGGGTTGTGGCAGAGACCCAAACCCATCTGTAGACAATGAGACATCCTCTCACAGAAGGGTCACAAGGAAGGGATGAGCCAACCAAGCTGCAGTACAGCACCGACGAAACACAATATTCCTCAGGTTCCTTGAGGCTTCCTCACCTCCCACTCTCATGACCCCAGTCCTGTCTTTCACTGCAGGCTGGACTGGAGCATGTTCACAGGTACAAATAAGAGATAAAAGTTCACGACACACGGAATCCAGGAACAGAAATGGGAGTGGCCATCCCAGGAGAGTAGGGGAAAGATGGAGAGAGGAGGGAAGTGGGAACTGATCACAATGATCGAAATATAACCACTTTCCTCCACCCTATCCCAAGGGGATAAACAACAGAAACCATGGGGGGAGGGAGACAGCGGTCAGCGTAAGATATGAAAGTAATAATAATTCACAGTTTATCAAGGGGTCACAAGGGTGGGTGGGTGAGGGAGGGGAATAAAAAAAGCTGATACCAAGGGCTCAAAAGAAAGTAAATATTTAGAAAATAATGATAGCAACATATGTACAAATATGCTTGATACAATTAATGTATGAATTGCTATAAGAGCTGTAATAGGCCCCAATAAAATGACCTTTTAATAATAATTTTTTAAAAAAAGAAGACCAAATCTTCACACTGGACCAATAGGTAACATCATGAGAAATGGAGAAAAGGGTGAGGTTGCCAAGGCCTTTGTTCTGCTTGGATTCACAATCAATACTCATGGAAGCAGCAGTCACAGATCAAAAGACATGTTCCATCATATAAATCTGCTACACAAGATCTTTTTAGAGTGTAGAAAAACAAAGATGCAACTTTGAGGACTAAGGTATGCCTGACCAAAGCCACGGTGTTTCCATTGAATAAAGAAGACCCAGTAGCACAGATGCATTTGAGCTGTGTGAGAAAAGAATACTGAAAGCACCCAGGGCTGCCACAAGGAAAAGCAGGTCTGTCGTGGAGGAAGGACAGCCAGGGTGCTCCTTAGAGGCACGTTATCAGGAGAGACCAGTCCCTGGAGAAGGGTGAAGCAGAGGGGCAGTGAAAAAGAGGAAGGCCCGCTACGATGCGTACTAACACCGCGGCTGCAGCAATGGGCTCAAGCACAGGCACATTGTGAGGATGGAGCAGGACTGGGCACGGTTTTGTTCTGTTGTGCCCAGGGTTGCTATGGGTCAGTATTGACTGGATGGCACCTAACAACAACAGGAACGTCATATGAACACATTTGAATCTAGGCCATTCCAGCAGTTGGGAAAGGTTGCCACCCCCTACTCCCCCATCCTCTGTGCACCCCCACCCCCACCCCACCATAGCTTCTGAAGTCTTGAGTGGAACATCCTCTTTGTCCCAGAGCTCACAGGTCCTTTCTGTTCCCATTCTACTTCTGACCAAGCCTTCAGTAGCCTTGCCTGTTATTGACAACCAAACAGGGAAAAGAAATGAACTCTGAAACAACCGTTTTCTCTAAATAGCTGCGCGAGGGAGCACGGAAGGGGAAGCAGAGCTGGGTGGAACACCATCATGAGCCAGGCATGCGGCAGAGATGGAGGGGCAAACACACCCTGTGTAACGTGCAACTCTGCTCAGAACTAGTATTCTGTACTGCTCCTCGCTTTACAAAACGAGGACCGGTCTCATGAACCAAATTTCCGATCTGGAAGATCAGATTTCAATCTGCAAAAATGAACTCGAATGAGTTCCTACACATGTAAAGTGGACCTCTTCTCTATGAGAACAAAAATTAAAAATGTCTGGGTACTGTTTCTCAGACCTTCACAATACGCTCGATCTTTCCTTCATTTACAGCCACATACGCCATAATAACCAAGACCAAAGTTTCTGGTTTTAATTATTTGTTCTTAAAGAGAAAGTAGTGAAGAAAAGAGGAAATGTGAAACACGGGTATTAACAGTTTATTCAGCAACTTCAATTAAAACTCTATAGTAAAACCGTTCCTTAGAAGCAGTCAGGCTTCCAATGTCTCGGGGACTTATATGACTGTGCCGCTGACCCGGCACCACTCTCAGGAACCTATTGCCACTTGACATGGGTCGAAAATTCTTACTGAAACATTACATGTGCATTTTCCTCTAAAGAAAAGAAGCCTTTAAAAAGTTTTATTCTTAGAAAGACAATAAACACACACTACATAGAAGTCACCACTGCAATCCCAAGAGAAGTAGGCAGTTGTTCAACCAGGTGCCTGAGGGCTTTGAGCCTCCTAACACTGTGAGGGATTAGTGAACATTTTCTATCACGGGCATTTCCCAGTCCCATGAATGGACAAACTGCACAACAGTTACAGATTATGAGAGATTGCTCATGGAAACCTGATGCCCCTCAGTATACATCAAATACTAAGGCAAGTCCATGTGCACTGAACATGTGCTAAGAACTACAGCGATTCTAAATGAAGACAGATGTTCTATTTCTGAAGCCGGGACACCACTTTGTAGTCAGACACGGCGAGTGTCTGTGTGACCCACAGTCTTTGTGACCCACAGATGATGAGACATTCATCCAATTTTGCGATTTCTGTGACTTCATTTCCCCCCATTTGCAGACTGACAATAAGAACACCTCTCTTCTGTGCCTGTGTGCGGCTGGAAAGAAAGAACACCAGACACCGGCTCTGCTCACCGTCTTCACAAAGGAACGCGTGAAGAACTTTCAAGCCATCGCTAACACACTCTTTGGGCTACCAAAGGTCAGACCGGGAAAGGTGGGAACCAATTCAGAAGCTGAAGACAAAATGCAAGGTACAAAGATTCTGAAGGTTAAAATTTTAAGTGTATAATGAAACTCTCAAATAGGATTTCTTGGATCTTTGATTATATTGATGCCTGTAAAAAACTCAGCAACCAGAGTGTGTACGACAAGATACATTACTCAGAAAAACTCACTGCCTGAGTAGATTCTGACTCCCTGTGCGTCCATAGGACAGAACAGGGCTCCTCCATGAGCTTTACAAGATTGTAGCTCTCTACAGGAGTAGAAAGTCCCATTTGTCTGTTGAGGGGCAGCTGGTAGATTCAAACTGCTGACCTCATGGTTAGCAGCCTGCCACACCACCCACATGCCACCAGGGCTTGCAAAAAGATGAACACAGGCCTTTGCCATCCATGGAGCTTACGTATGTTATATCAATCGCAAATGAGTCTGGGGATCATATTAACAAGCTAGTTGATCAATATAGGAATGTGTACAGTGCTTTAAGAGTATTTTGTTCCTCACGGTTGGAAGAAGTAACTGTCACTCTAAATGTCCGTTTAAAGAGTTTCTCAGGAAAACTAAGACAGACAATAACTGGGAATTGTGTAGCACATACTCCACATTCAAAGTCCATACAATTAAATTACACAATGGATAGCCAAGTTCAGGTTTATTCTCTCCCTACTACCCTCACATCGAGATTCAGGATGAATTTGTACTTACTGACTAGTTCAATAAGTTATCTTTTAAACTAATTACACACCATGTTACGGATTCCCTGGGTGGCACAAATAGTTAAGTGCTCAGCTGTTACCTGAAAGACTGGTGGTTTGAATTTACCCAGAGGTACCCTGGAAAAAGACCTGGAGATCTACTTCTGAAAGAGCAGTCATTGAAACATATACAAGTATATTTAAAAACACGCAAGGTTGACATGAATTGGAATCTACTTGACAACTTTTTTTTACGTACCTGGTTAGGGAAAAAAATGCAGATCACGTCTCTCAATGTGAGCATATTTAATGATCAATTACATGTACATATTATACCTGGTACAGTCAAATCCATTCTGACTCACAGAGACTCTAGGGCAGGCAGAACTGTGCACGGTTACCAAGGCTGTCATCTTTACAGAAGCAGACGCCAGGTCTTCTTCCTGCACAGCCGCTGCTGGGCTGGACTCGGCCAGCTGGAGATCAGCAACCAAGTGCGTCTGCTAAGGTGCCACCAGGGCTTTTTACACATATAATAAGGAAGGTGCATATCTAGGCATGGTATTTTTTTGTCATAATGGATATAAGTCTATATAATCTCAATTTTCTTTGCTAATTTTTAAAATATAATCAAAGTATTCCTTTATTTATCTTTCTTATATGGGTTACAAAGAATTCATACTGGGACTGAGAACTGTCAACTTGATCTTTCTCTTGATCATGTTTACTTGCATTATTAGAATTATTTCCAAATTATAGTTCCTGTCAGTAACCTTTTAAAAGCACTTATATATTTTGTGAGAGTTAATTAAGACTAGATAAAATAATTTATAAACCCACCTAACTAAGCACATGAACCACGGTATTTCCCAATAATTAAACATCAAGGACAGTGCAACCCTTGCAAATGGGATACATCATCCACCTTATCTCTCAGGACTCCTTTTGAATCAACAACTTTGGCCACTCACAAAAAAGCCAGACAATGGTAGCAGCAATCACTATACCAAAATCAAACCCACACCAATTCCACTGCCATCAAGTTGATTTTGACTTACAACCACCCCGTATTGGGGTTCCGAGACTGCAAAACTTTATGGGAGCAGACAGCCTCATCTTCCTGTCCAGGAACGACTGGTGGTTTGAGCTGCTGGTCTTGTGGTTAGCCTCCCAACACCGAATCCACGGTGCCAATAGCACCCAACTTGTTTCTTAGAATAGACAAGCAGCTACCTAGTAGAAGAAATCCTCTCCTCTTTTCCTTCCATTCTGCCCAATGTGCAGGCACTTCGGAGAATCCTTTCTTACCGCCACTTGGGTCCATTCCTAAGGCTCAGAAATGGACTTTCATAAGTTGAACCACTTCTTTCTTATTTGTATTTTTTGTTATTAGTCAGAATTGACTCTATGGCCCTAAGTTAGGATTTCTGTTTGTACTTCACTCTTCAAAAGGGAAATGAAATATTATGTGACTTAATAAAATGCACAATGGTCCGGTCCCACTGAATGACCCAAATGCCAGGCAAGACACTTGGGAAGGGGGTTCTTATCTCACAGCCCGTTGCTACAGGGCTGCTTGCATTGCTGACACATCACAAGCATGTCTTGATGGAGTAAAGAGAACACCATCAAAAATCTTAATTTAATATATATTTCAAGGCAAATGTTAAACTATACTCTTCCAACAAATGATTAGGTGAAGATCGATGAAGAACATTTAATACAAGGATAAGTCAAACACTAGGGTTCCACATATCCTCTCTGATTTATTCCAAACAGAACACACTTAACATGTCTCTGTCATCGTTGGATAGCTGCAGACAAGTTCTCTCAGCAACACACTTGTCTTTGGCTCAAAACAGTGCCTTCAAGAGTGGGATACTGTTTGTGTCATGAAAAATATAATTTTGAAATCAAGACTCACATCAAATTTTTAATAAACCTCAGGTGGACATTTTTTTCAAATCACTGAAGCTTTGCTTCCATAAGTTTATGGGATTGCTGGGCCACATAAACAATAGCTTTTTTGGATGGATCAAGTGTTTTTAAAAATTAGCCAACTGACTTTGATGAGTGAAGAAGCTGTGGCTTGAGTCCAGAAACTGGTGGGACAAGACACAGACTTACCTTCACTGAAGTTAGGGTCTCACATGGTGCATTCAACATTTGCACTTCTAACCCGATATCACTTTTCCCTGGTAAACTTGCGGGTCAAGGGCTGTCAAAAATATTTCTTGAAGATTGGCTAACTCAAAGAGAGCTGGTCTTTCTATTAACCCTTTAAGCACAATTGAAGCTAATGAAGTGGATTTTATGGAATGAATCTTCACCACAGATAAGTCTTGGATTTACCTATACAATCTAAAAGCCAAGATCCAATCAAACCAGTGGCATGTGAGGGGTTCTGACAGTTCAGTGAAATTCAAGGTAGAGAGTTAAACTCATAAAGTTATGCCAACTGTTTTCTGGGATCCCAATGGGCAATCTTGATAGATTTCCTCAAAGGGCAGAATGATCACAGGGTCTTATTAATAAGTTTAAGAAAACTGAATACTGCATCGGTGAGGAAAAGGTCAGGAATTTCCACCCACCCCCACCCCAATCAGTACAATGCCCCTGCTTATTCTTAGAGGGTAGTAAGGGTTGTCCAATGAGAATATTGTTGGGACGCTTTACTGTATCCATCCTACAGCCCCTATGTTTTTCTTTCAGACCTCTTTTGTTCCCAAAACTTAAGAAGAATTTAAAAGAATTACAAGGTAAATCCCTTGAGGATACCTATTTTACTATGGTATACATCAGGGGTCCTCAAACTTTTTAAACAGGGGGCTAGTTCACTGTCCCTCAGACCATTGGAGGGCCGGACTATAGTTTAAAAAAACAACTATGAACAACTTCCTATGCACACTGGACGAGTCGGCTGCTAAGCAGGACAGGCAGCGGCGGCAAAAACACCCAGTGGGCCTGATAAATGTCCTCGACGGGCCCACATGTGGCCTGCGGGCCATAGTTTGTGGACCCCTGGATACATCATAAGAACACCAAATTCTTGGGGGAAGGGTTAGAGAGCCTTCAGAAGGGTATAGAACTAGATGGGGAATATGTGGAGAATCAATAGCTTTACATTTTGATACTTTTGTTTAATAAAGACTTGTATGATATTCCCCAGCAAACACTTTTTGATTTACCCTCATCGACAGGGAAAGTTCCAATAAACCAGATGGTACACAATGGCTATTATTAGCTAATATTTAAAGTTGTTAGTAAACTGTTGGAGCCCTTACTTACTTATTATTTGCAGAATTGAGGACTTCTGATCACTGGCATACTAAGTATAATAACATGAATATGTTTTTGGAACCTGTTTAAAATAATAAAAAAAATCAATGAAATTGATTAGAGGGTTTATTCTGATCAAGTATTCTATATGCAAAGAGAGAGGCCATTTAAATTATATAAGAAGCTCAAATTAAACTAGGGACAATGAAGCACAAAGAAAAGCAGGGGAAATACAGAAGATAAACCACTGGCTAATTTTGATTGAACCTTGCAATCTGATTGAACCCTGCAGGTTGCAGGATGGTCTCTGCCTCGCTATCCAGTCTTATCTCCTGAAATTAAAATTTAGTCAGCCTGATTTCTAACAGAGAAGATTAGCAAGTGCTAGAAAAACGGCTAGCAGATTTCATTTTGATCAGGAAGTTTTTTACAGTGAATATTTGGCTTTGTGAGTAAGCAAACCTTAAAATAAAAATAAGATGTCATCACCAATGTTTCTTTAACACTCCTCAAAACAAACACCAATGTTATTGGCTTATAGAAATACTGCATCGTCAGGTGATGCACCTGTGGAATAAAAGGTACGAGAGAATAGTATGTGATTGTAGCAAAACAATATGCTTTCTAAATTTCAGTAATAGACTGTAGAAAATACATTCACATGCACACCAAATTCTAGAACTTGTAGTCATTTTCTAACTATAAGCAAGGATATCATCCCAAGCAAAAGTCTTTCTTCCACCCACATGTCTAAAAATAAAAAAGAACATTACATTCACATATTTTGCCTGCTTCACTCAATGCTCAAAAAGCCCGTTCATGGCTTATTGGGCTGGAACTGTTCATTGTATACTATGAGTCAGCACTTCTCCACATTTCTGGAAATTCCTTACAAGCAACATGACGTACAGCAGGAAGCAGACTTTCCATTTCAATGTACACCAGGAAATATTCAAAACAATTTTACTGAAACTGTAGAACTGTTATAAATGTAACTACTGTGAGACTCAAATAAGTGACAATCTTCTGGAGGCAGTTAGTATACTAAATGTGAACAAATTAATAAAAACGAATAATAAGAAAAACACAAATTAAACTTTACTCCATACCGGTTTTTCTGTTCCACAAATTATTTCAATGTTGCCTGATGGTGGCAAAACCTATCTTAATTACATTAAAAATCTGCTAGTGCATGAGTTGGGTAATAATACAACGGAGAGAAGGAACAACAAAATATAAATATTTTAGAACAGAACTTCTGGAGTAGAGGCTAAAATAGAGTTTACAATGGCTTGAATCTATTTGATCAGCATAAATACATAATGGATTATAGAGATTTAACTTTTCCAAAATTGAGTTTTAGTGGATTAACAGACTTGAAAAACAACCTGCCTCCTGCCCCCGCCCCCCAACTTTACATTCAATATGAGAGCAGCTTTCGTGTTTTAAAACTCAACTGTAACAAGCTGTTTCACCCTAATTTTAAAAGTGTCTGAGGGTTTAAGCTCAGCAAAAAGCCGATGCCTCGGTAACTACAGTCATTAGGAAATGTATTTAGCACTAGTGCAGCATGAGAATGCAAGACATCTGGCTCTAATTTCATTTTTTGGCTCAGAATGAAAGTGCCTCTCCCACAATACTCTGATTATAAACTGTACTTTTCCTCCTCCTTTTTTCTTCCTGGGAAGCTGTTCTCCTTCATTCTTGCTGGAAGCCACCTGACCACTGCCAGGAAGAGGAATGCAAAACACTCCCAGGAGCAGCCATGACGTGGGTAGTGCATGCTGCATCTTCGTGGTCAGGGCTGTCTGGAAATTCCGGCCTCCAGCAAAACCCATTGAATGAGATAACAGCTGGGGCTTTCATTAAATCTTTTTTTTTTCTTAAATAGTGGTTTCAGAGGACATTTATAAGCAAATTAGTTTTCCATTCAACAATTTATACTTTTTTTTAAACAGAAATTATTTGCAATGTAACTGCCCTCTTCCACTTCCTCTCTGGGTTCCTTGTTTCTAATTCACCCATCTTTCCTGCCCCTTCCTGCCTTCTGAACTTTGGGCAAATGCTGTCCTTTTGGTCTCTTAGGATTGATTGCTCTGGGGGGCACATTCCTCCTGGGTATTACTGTTCACTTTCTAAGCCGACTGACTGAAATGTGATCAGGTTTGAAGGGTGTCTTAGAGTCCCAGTCTTGGGGGTTCCATCAGCCTCGATCAGATCAACGAGCCTGCTCTTTTGTATAATTTTGAATTCATTCCTCATTTTCTCCCTCTGTGGAGGACCTTCGATTATGCTCCTGATCAGCATGGTCAGTAGTGGTAACTGGGCAAAATCAAGTTTTTCTTGTTTCGAACTAGTAGAGGTTGTGGTTCCTGTGATCTCTCAATTCCTTGGATTGCTTTCTTAAGCCCTTGATTTTCTTTACTCCTCTTTGGTCTGTGTGGTAATTACATAATTTCATGTCAACTTGAGGAAGGGTGGAGTCTAGCCTGTCAACCAGGTTGCAGGTTGATGACCTCAGTTGAAGACCTACGAAAATAGATAGCCAGATACACTCTCTCCCTGCAAAACATTCCTGTTGACAAGCCACGTGGAGCTTCGCTGATGGAGCCAGAGCCCTGGAGCTGGAGGAGTCACGTGGAGACTCACGCCAGCACTGAGATACTTCCATCACTGCTGGATCCACAAGAGTTTCTACCCACTGGCCTGTGATTTCCCGCATTTGGTGTCATTGCATGTGTTGCATGAGTCTGAAAAGGAATTTATAGACTGGTATCGGACATATGGGCTAATATTGTATTTATGGCCTTCATCTGGACTGGGCTGGGATGTTTTCTTAATATAAAATTTTCTTAATATAAAATCAAAATACTCTTTGATATAAAGCTCTTTCTTTTTTTTTTCTTCATTAGGAGCTCATACAACTCATCACAATCTGTACATACGTCATTTATGTCCAGCACAATACATATGTTGACTTCATCATTCTCACAACACCCGCTTTCCACTTGAGCCCTTGGTGGCAGCTCTTCATTTTCCCCCCTCCCTCCTCGCTCCCCCCACCCCCGGAACCCTTGATAATTTATAAATTATTATTATTTTATCATATCTTAC
>NW_022103896.1:79137296-79145489 GCF_000313985.2 Echinops telfairi | reverse complement strand
GTGTCGGGGTAGGCTAGTGTGCTTCTGTCTTGTGGGTTTTGTTGTTTCTTAACTAGATGGCCGCCTGTTTGTCTTCAAGCCTTTAAGACCCCAGAAGCTGTATCATTTGATAGCCGGGCACCATCTGCATAAAGCTCTTTCTTATACACACGAGTGCCTATGAATTAGTTTCTCTAGTCAACCCAGACTAACACACTCTGAATAGGAAGAAACCAGTACTTTATCTTAGATGGCCACTCAGAAGACTTTAAGACTCCAGCCACTACTCACCAAAGTATGATGTATACCTTTGTCTTTCCAGAATGTTATGCCAATTGAACTAGATGTCCTTGGAGACGGAGTCCTAAAGCCTCAAGTCTAGTCCCTTAAAGTGTTTGGTTAATGTTAAGAAGTTTGCATAACTTTTGTCCCTTGTAATGCTCTATGATAAACTTGGATGTACTCACATTTGCAGCACATAGGAATACCTATGCATGACCAAGGCAAAGGAAGACACCGGGAGGTAAATTACTCTTCGACACTTGATTTTAGTCAAAAGGCTGAGAAGTGAAGAGGTATACTGCTCTTAAATATCTTTTAGTGTCTTCCTTTGCCTTGGTCATGCTGTCCTGACCTGCATGTTCCTTTACCTTACAGTCCATGTCTATGGTCTAGTTAGGGATTTCCCCTCTCTCCCTACCCCTTCCTTGGTAACCATCAACAAGTATTCTTTCTATGTATAAACTTTTTCTGAATTTAAAAAAACAATCGTAGTCTTATACAATATTAGTTCTTTAGTGACGGACTTACTTTACTCAGTATCATGTCCTATGGCTTTAACCATGTTGTGAGATGTTCTGTAGATTCATCATTATTCTTTCATACTGTGTGTTTTATGCATTAAGTTGTTTTTCCATTCACCTGATGCTGGGCACTAAGGTTGTTTCTATCCTTTTGCCATTGTAAATAATGTTATAATGAATTATTGTTGTTCTTAGGTGCCAACTGAATTGGTTCTGAATCATAGGCAGAACAAAAACTGAAACACCGAATGGTCTTGGGCCATCTTCACAATTGTACCTATGCTTGAGCCCATTGTTGCAGCCACAGGCCATCCAGTCTCATGGAGCGCCGTCCTCACTGTCACCAAACATGATGTTCCTCTCCAGGCACTGGTCCCCCCGACAGCATGCATGCCTGAAGTACGCACCGTACGGTGAGGTCTCATTCTCCTTTAATGGGCACTACTCTGGCTGTTACTCCTTCCAAGACAGATCTTTTTGTCTTTTTAGCAGTCCTTGGTACTTTCAATATTCTACTCCAGAACCACAATTCAAAAGCATCGCGTTTTCTTTGGTCTTCGTTTGTCAATGTCCAACTTGCACGGGCATGAGGCAATTGCAAGGAGCACCGTAGTCCTCAAAGAAATACTCTTGCTTTTCAATACTCTAAGGCACTCTTGTGCAGTAGATTTACCTAACGCAACTTGTCTTTTGGCTTCTCGACAGCTGCTTCCATGAGCATTGATTATGGATCCGAGCAAGACAAAATCCTTGATAACGTCAATCTTTTGTCCATTTACCATAATGTTATCTATTGGTCCAGTTGCAAGGTTATGTGGGCTTATACATTGTAACAAAGAAGGTTACATGGCATTTATTTCTTTTAGAAACATACCTAGTAATAACAATGTTAGATCACATGGCATCTCCATTTCTAATTTTAAGGGTGTTTTCCACAGAGGATGGACTTACAAGCAGTGTATGAGATTTCCAATCTCCCTACTCACTTTTCAGCATTTGTTGGTTGTTGTTTTGTTGTTGATTTTTTTTAATCACTATTTTTACTGATGGGGTGAAATGACATCTCATTGTTGTTTTGATTTGAATCTCTGTAATGACTAAGGATCAAACGCATCTTTTTATGTACTTTTGGCCAGAATATATTCATGTCCTTTGTCCATTTTGTAAGTAATTGGATTATCTTTGTTAAGTTTTTGCTAGAAATGTTAGGTTTCTCACGTTAGACATACCTCGGTTCTTGGCTTCACACGATAAAGAATTCACGCTGAAGTCTGGTTTGTGATCCAAGTGGGTTTTTATAAAGGATAGAAGTTAGTTTCAGGTTTTATACAGGCCCCCTCAGTGCACTTCACTCCCACATGTGGAAACCTGAGGCCAGAGGAAACCACAGGCCCGCCTAGGAGCAGCTGGCAAAAGTGGCTGTGGTCTCTAAGTTTCTGGCTTTTCAGGGCCCTCCACTGAGAGGCATGGTTGATCCCTTGGCTGAATTAAGCTCACCTTATTGGAGCCCACCCAGCTGTACTGCCTTCCTGGTTTCCAGGACCTGAATTTGTGCATGCCTTTAGCCTGATTCTCTGCAGCAACCTCCTGTAGGGGCACCTTTGCAGAGAGAAACAATCCTTATCCGGTTACCTGTTGTGTTGAAGTTTTAGATACATTTTTGAGATAAGTCTCAGGTTAGATTTGTTGTGACCAATCCCCCTCCCCCCCCCCCCCCTGTCCATAGGTTCTCATTTTGCTTTTTTAATGAGCATACATGTTCATGTAGCTTATGTTTATAAAACTTTAATCATGTGTAATCGACTATGGCAAAAACTAAGCCTTTTAAGTAGGCTTTTATTTTTTCTTTAATGATTTCTGTGATTTTTAGGTTTTACATTTAGGTCTTTGATTTTACCTTGTGGTAGTTTTTGTATATGGTGTGATGTATGGATCTGTTTCATTTCCAAGTTGCTACCCATTTTCACCAGTATCATTTGTTAAGGAGATGAGCCTTTTCTAATTTAAAGATTTTGGTCCTTTGTCGCAGAGCAACTGTACATAGGTGGATGGACTTTCTTCTGACTTCTCAGTTCTGTACGATTGGTCTGTGCACCTCTCATTATACAAGGACCAGGCTGTTTGGATCACTGTGGCTATGTAGTAGGTTCTGAGGTTGGGGAGTGTGAAGCCTCCTATTTTGTTGTTCTTCAGTAGTTAATGTCTTTACTTGGTTTTGTTATCAGAATTAAGCCTGAATTTTGGAATAGTACATCATTTTTTATGTTGTGAAATAATTTGAGTAGCATTAGTGAAAACTCTTCTGTGAATGTTTGGTAGAATTCTTCAGTCAAGCTACCTGGGTCAGGAGAGGGTTTTTAAATTCTTTTGCTATCCTAATTTTCAAAACAACTATTTACTGTGAATTATGTGAAAGTTCATAGATCAGGTAATCATTTCTGCAATCATTATCTCAGTCTGTGTTAGTTTAGGTAAGCAGTGTGTTTCTAGAAATGTGTTGAATTCTTCCAGGTCCCAAAGTTGCTGGGAGTGCAGTTATGCACAGCGTTTTGCTATTTTCCTTTATGTTTCAGTTGGTTTTGGTGAAATGCCACTCATTTAATTTCTTATTTGCTTTTTCTACCCTTTCCATTTGTTTAATTTGGCTGGTTGGTTTTATTAAGTCTCTCACAGAACCAACTTGTGTTGCTGATTCTACTATTTTTATTTATTCCTTTTCTGGGTTTCATTTACTTCTGACCTAATTTTATTACTTCTTCTGGTGATGGTGGGCTTTGCCTCACCCCTTTTTTTCTTTTCTATTTGTTAGAAGCTGGAGGCCTAATGTGATTTTTAAATTTACCGATGTGTGCAATTGTTGCTATACTTTGACATTGCCTTTACTGCATTCCAGAGATTTGGCTATGTTGTGTCTCCTTCTCGCTTAATTATAAGAATATTTTCATTAAATTCTTTTTCTTCTTTTATCAGTGTTTTCTTAACAGGGTGTTGTTCAGTTTTAATCTATTTGAAATTTCCCCTCTTTTTACTCTGTCAATCATTTCCAATTTTATTATCTAATTGTATTCTTTCAATATTTTTGAGTTTATTGGTGCTTGCTTTGTGGATTAATGTAAGGTCTATTCTGGAGAATAATCTGTACTCACAAAGAATGTATATATTGTACTGAAGTGTTCCGTACATGACTATGAGATCAATTTGGTTGATTATGCTGTTAAATATTCTACAATTTCTCTGAGTTTCTTTCAAGTTGTTCCGGACGTCATCACAAGTGATCTGTGATCAGAGTCTGTCTTATAATTATTGTGGAGTGTAGGTCTCTCTTCAATCCTCTTTGAAGTTCTTTCATTGGCTGCATAAGTGTTTACCATGGCTATGTGGTCTAGTTAGATTGAGCCTTAAATCATTATCTAATGCTCTTCTTTCTTGATGGTAAGTAATGAGATTCCCTTTGCTTCTGAAATGACTCTTTTAAACTTAGCAAAAAGGCTGATCTCATATTACAGTCCCACCTACTTTATTTCATCCCACTCAGTCATTTAGTGAGAGTTACAGAGTATGGCTACAAGGGCCATATTACATTCCTTGAAAGGTAGTGTGTATTACAATATTTAAGAAAGGTATTCAAAGTATCAAAGTGGGAATTCATCACCGATGTCAAATGTCTGTTTGTAAATGGCACAATAAACCAAGAACCAAACACTGCCATTGAGTCAATGCCAACGTCACTTACAGTGACCATATAGGACAGATTAGAATGATCCCCGTGAGTTTCCGAGACTGTAATTGTTCTCAAGAGTAGAAAGCCCAATCTTTCTCCTGTGGAGAAGATGGTGGTTTTGAACTGGTGACCTTGCAGTTAGCAGCCCAACATGTAACCACTACACCTAAGGTTCCTTAAATGGCACAACCCTAAGCCCTAAATCAAAGCCTTTCTTCATGGTCTAACAGAGTCTCATTATAGAAATCAAAATATCTATATGCTCATACAAATTCAGAGCTATCAAGTCAATTTGGACTCATAGGGCCCTGGTGGCATAGTGGAGTGGTTACACACTGGGCTGCTAACTGCTCTGTGAACAGTTTGAAACCACCAGCCGGTCTGTGGGAGAAAGACAAGACTGTACTCTTATAAAGAGTTACAGTCTCGGAATCCCACAAGGGCAGTTTTACTCTGTCCTATAGGGTCAGTGTGAGATGTATATGTTTCAGGCAGAAATATAAAGACTTAAAGAGGGATAAATCATGTATCTTACTCACTCACTGCTTAACTATGTCCCCCAAGGAGCCAATACAGGAATGTAAGGATCCTTTAACAGTGCAACAGAAGGATTCTTTAAAATTGTCATTAAAATGGGTTCCCTGATTTCAAGAAGGGCAACACAGAGCTGCCCTTGGCTACTTCATAAATGAAAGGTTGGAGGTATGATTCCACCCAGAGGGAAATTATTAGCCACCGAAAACTCAATGGACCAAAATTCTACTCTGACACACACGGGGGCTCCGTGAGTCAGAATGTACTTGAAAGCAATTAGATTAATAAACGCTAGGTTGATAGAGCAAAATAGCCAAAGGCAAGATGGGCATAATTAATGTAGCAAGTAGCATGGCCAAAAGAATAAGAATGATTTTAGTCATAGAGATATTTGGCAGTGGCACGTTAAAAAGGGAGTTCTTATGATTGGAATAGCTGGGGAGACTGGTGTTTTGGTTGGCTGCCCCGCAGTTTGCTACAGCTCATGGGGACTCTATGAACAACAGAACACACCTCTCCCTGGTCCTAGGCTATCGCCATAGTGAGCGTGGAAGGCACTCTTGTGAGCCACAGTTTTCACTGGCTGATTTATGGAAGTAGACCCTAACGTTTTCATTCTTAGTCCAGCATAGGCTGAAACCTGTTCACCATCATAGCAACATACAAGCCTCCAGCGGCAAGACAAGTGGTGGCTACCTATCAAGAGCATTAATTGGAAATTAATCTTAAATTAAATAAGCTTGCCCACACGAAAGGCAAGAATTCAGCACAGAACCACCACTGGCCCCTAGTGGGAAGCCTACTTACACTATATCTGCTCTTTATGTAGAGTGACATAGGTCTAGTTTGAGCGTAACAGAAAGATAACCTTGTTCTGGTTCGAGCCTCCAGTCAATTCATGTTCTTAGAGCAAGTAACCTAAGGAGGAACACAACTCTGTGCCATGGAGTCAGTGCTGACTCACAGGGCCCCTGTTGGTTTCCTAGACAGTCACTGTTGATGGAAGTGGACAGCCTAGTCTCTCTCCCAAGGAGTTGCTGGTGGTTTTGAACTGTTGACCTTGTGGATCTCAGCCCATCATGTAACTACTACTCCACCAGGAGAAGATAAGTCCATTATTCTACTATGTGATAATTATGAGACTTAAATATTTTTCAACCCTTTCTCAAAGGATCTGTAACTCTTTTAGAGGACAATTATGCACTGAAGAAAGAGAAATTAGCAAACCTTTCAGGGTTTATTGTACAATATCTATATTTAAGCTAATTTGATCCCTGAGACTTTTGTTCTCAATCATGTAGCAGGTTCTGTAGGTATCAGAACCTAAATGATGTTTGTTTTTGTTTATTTTCTCAAATAATGTGTTTATACTTTGAATAGAAACTAAGAAAGTGGCATAATTTGGGCCTTGACCCATGCCTCGATGATTGTCAGGTCTGGAAGGGCTGAGGAGAAGCTCCTGAGCCTCTCTTTTTTGCCAAAACAGAAAACCCAAAGCAGCACTACACCCACAGGGAGCATCACAATTGATGCCTCACTGGAGAAGATGAGAGCAATGGAGTGGTGGTGATTTATATGACATCTCCTTTGGTGTCTGTCGGGCCTATGCTAAAAGGAATATACATGATCTAATGACTGGTTTATCACTACTCCAGTGCAGTGCCTGATCCAGATGTGGTGTCTATCGATCTAATCAACACATCTCTTCATCCAATGCAGTGGTTCTCAACCTTCCTAATGCTGCGATCCTTTCACACAGTTCCTCACGTTGTGGTGACCCTCCAACCATAAAATTATTTTTGTTGTGACTTTATGACTGTACTTTTGCTACTGTTATGAGTCGGGCAATCCCTGTGAAAGGGGCATTTGACCCCCAAGAGGGTTGCAACCCACCGGTTGAGAACCGCTGATCTAATGTATAGTAAACTATTTGTCAAGTGCATGAGAGGACTGTGTTGTCTTCCAGTCCTAATAGGAAAACAGAAATACACTTGCTTATACCTGATTGGACAGCAATATACAGTCACTATCTTGCCATAGTGCTTTGTCAACACTGGTCTGAGGTTCTGCTGAAAAGAATTCCTTTCTGTGGCTTTTTGTCTTGTTACTTTGAAAAAAATGAGAGATTTCTCCATAAATCTCGTACAGTTACCTTTTCCTTAGCTTTCTATCCTAGACGGTTTGGTTGGTTGATTGACATTTGGTTTGATTAACATTTCCTGGGGAATCTATAAACAAATTAGTTTGATACTTTTTGTCTGGTCCTAGGCTGCAACCTGTCCTGTGATTGGTATGCACCTTGTAGGGACTGGTCAATTGACTATGCAAAGTAGGTCTACCAAGAGGGGACCGGTCAGTTTGTGGTCTGGTGAGGGGGCCATGCCTTGAAATTGATGATGAGTTTATGTATCTAAGTTGCCAACCCCTTCAGGGTTGTAGAAACAGTAAGAAGCAGAAGGAAGAAGAGAGAAGCCAATAGAGAAAGTAAGCAAGGAACTTTCTAAACGAATTGTAACAAGGGTCAAGGGTTGTCATACTGAAGACAGCAAGAACCCAGAAAGAGCTCAGGGGCAGATCCAACAGTGACAGGCCTGGAAAAGGTCCTAGGACACTGTTAATAGTGATAGACGGCAGGTCCAAAGGAGCCTATTCTGAGGGGGTCTCGGGAAGCCTGTCCTCGGAGATGAAATGAACCCTGCACAGCTGAGAGTAGTGAGAGAGTTGCCCTGCACTGAAGAAAGGAGACTGCCTATATCCTTCCTAATTGCAATCCTGACTTGTAGCCCGTTGACTCTGATACAGAGTTGCACCCTGTTACTTCCTTAATAAGACATTTACCTAGAAGTCCAGTTTGAGGATTCTCTGAGCTATTGCAGTAAACTGTCCTGAATAAGGGAGGGAAGAATGCTGAGGAGGAGACTGAATATTGTCAGATATAGAATGGTATAGCGGTTTGGAGAATGTGGAAATCTAGGATTCAACCTATGTTTCCTAGGAAATGGCTTTATCTTGATTCCTATATTTGAAGTTAACTGTGAGGCTGCAGGTACCTGAAAAATACTGTCCAAAAGAACCTGTCTGGATAGGACAGGCTGGATGAACAATCTGGAGGAGAAAACAACGGGACTGACAGTTGCGAGGGGACATGGGAGAGGG
>NW_022103896.1:79109956-79135832 GCF_000313985.2 Echinops telfairi | reverse complement strand
AAAAAAAAAAAAGAACAACATGGTCTCAAGCTAAAAGGATTTGTAAGCAAGAATTAACAAGTGTCATGGGCTCTGACAAGAAACGCATAGCCTGAGGGTAGAAGATAAATGCCACAAAAATTAAGGGACCTGTTTTCTAAGTGACATTTCTGCTAGTACAATGATTTGGACAAACTGAGATTATTTCTTCCAAACTGAAAAAAAACCCAAAAAACCCTGTTGTATTTTGTACCCCCCTCATACCAAAAAAGAGGCATGTATTCTTGAAAACCTAATTGGGTTTCGGGTTTCATTTGCTATGGTGTCCTATTTATTGAGATATCTGTAAAGTTTCCCGTTTCTAGTAGGTTCAGGAAGAAGCTCTTGATGTGGTCCGGGGTACATTCCGTCTCGTGGGACCTGTGGAAATGTCTACGGCTGAAGTGAGTATTTTAAACTCTAACAGCAGGGTGGGGATTCCTTAAGTTTGGGTGCCATTCTAGACTCCATTTCCCTCTTAATAGATCTTGACTTGCTACTATATCTGCGTGGAGATTGAACACCTGACCACAGAAAATTAGATGACAATGTAAACTTGATCATGGTTTATTAGATGCCCATATGACCATCATGAACTAAATCCTGTCTGATTCACCTAGCTCAAAGATGGATATGCTCTGAACAGTTGGTGCTTAGGTCAAAGTGATATTTGTGGTGAATTATGGCATGGACCGAATTTGAAACTAAGTTAGTTTTCATAAAAAAGAAAGTTTATAATGTTAATATACTGGTACTGATGCTTGCCACACCTTCCACACTATCCTCAATCCACACATAAGGTCACTCTTAAGATTACTTGGCTGATGAAAAAAAAAATCAGTTCTGGTTTACAGATGAAAGCTGACATGATTGCTGGGAGGAGGGAGAAGTCGATGGTTATAGCTTTCCATTTCCCCTGAAAGAAGGCGCTGATAGAGGAGCACAATTTAAGGGTTACATTTTAGGTCCAATTTGTTCACGGCATGTGATGTGGGTCACATTGATTCAAGGTCAGTCACAAGTGATCAGCTAGATGGTTTGGAGCATCCTTTGAGTACACAAATCATGCCATTGGACCCAATAGCAAAAATAGCTTTTAGTGTGGGCCACCCTGATTACCAAAGATCCAATGTTTAGAGTAATGATGACAGATGTGAAAGGAGGAAGACAAGAACTGGCAATAAGATGGTCAGAGAAGGTTGTCAGAAAGAACAGCGTCTAGAGCAGCGGTTCTCAACCTGTGGGTCATGACCCTTTGGGAGGGGTCAAATGACCCTCACAGAGGTCACCCGATTTATAACTGTAGCAAAATTACAGTTATGAAGTAGCATTGATAATAATTTTATGGTTGGTGGTCACAACATGAGGAACTGTATTAAAGGGTCGCAACATTAGGAAGGTTGAGAACCACTGGTCTAGAGTCTTAAAAGCTTTTGTCTTCACACAAGCAGCCATCTAAGTGAGGCATCAACTAAGTCCAGATGGAAGAAGCACACCAGCCTGTGTGATGCAAGGATTGTAAATAATACAATTCAAATCAGAAAGGGGGAATGGTAATACCAGAGCTAAGACTGGGAGCACCGGTTTGCAGAAGGTTATGGATGATGGAGGAAAGCCAAAATCCATTTTCAGAGTCCCTATATGGATGAAGCCTCAAGTGAATTCCCCCTGAACACAGTCCAGGGATATGCGTAGCCCTGCTATCAGTCAGAATCTTTGCTATCACAGAGAGAGATCACTGTAAAGTGGATTATGGCAGATATAGTTGGGTCAAAATGTAATACTTTGTCATTTGATCTCCCTTTTGCCCCATTTTAATGTTGTTTCAGTTTTTAATATTTTCTGCTTTCTTTTTGATTAAAGCCTTTAAAAAATGTTTTGTCTAGTCATTGTACTTTTGTGTGTGTTTCATATAACAATCTTAATATGTTAAATAAGTGAAGTTACCACTATGGCAAAGGGGACAACATGAAATGCTTTTTATTTCGGTAAACTACCAGTACTACAGAGTAACCAATGTGCCAGGTGCAACAATTTATGGTGAGATGTCAGGCTGCCACAGACTAGCAGGTCAGTTATTTTTAACTCATTCTTCAAGAGAGAGTAACAGTTTATCCTCACTGTTGGCTGTATTTTTACTTTCTAGATAATACCCTTTGATACGCAAACATTTAAAATTTTAATGAAGTCCACGTTTTGTTTGCTTTTACTGCTTTTGATGACATACCTATGAATCCACTGTTATATAACTAAGGGTAGGAACAACTGCTTCTATGCTGTTTCCTAAGAAATTTATAGTAGCAGCTCTTATATTTAGGTCATCGATCCATTTAAGTTTTATATATTGTTTAAGCCAAACTTCTTTCTTTTTCATGTGGATATCCAGTTGTCCATCGCTATTTGTTAACGAGAGTATTATTTCTCTACTAAATGACATCTTTTTTAAAAAAACCAATTGTCTGAAGGGTATTTATAGAGGTCTAAGTAAAGGCATGTACATATGTAAATATATTTATATATGAGGTTGGGGAAATAGATCTATGTGCATATATGTATAGGTTTAGTATTAAGGTAGTAGATGGACATTGGGCCTCCACTCAAGTACTCCCTCAATGCAAGAATACTTTGTTCTATTACCCTGGTACTCTATGATGCTCACCTTCCTGACACAATCGCTGAAGACAAAGTGGGTGCATAAGCAAATGTGGTGAAGAAAACTGACGGTGCCGGCTATCAAAAGATATAATGTCTAGGGTCTTAAAGGCTTGAAGGTAAATAAGCGGCCATCTAGTTCAGAAGCAACAAAGCCCACATGGAAGAACACATCAGCCTGTATGACCACGAGGTGCCGAAGGGATACTTTATCAGACATCAAAGAACAAAAAATCATATCATTGTGTGCTTACCTCCCCAATACAATCACTGAAGACAAAATGGGTGCACAAGCAAATGTGGTGAAGAAAACTGATGGTGCCTGGCTATCAAAAGATATAGTGTCTGGGGTCTTAAAGGATAGAAGGTAAACAAGCAGCCATCTAGTTCAGAAGCAACAAAGCCCACATGGAAGAAGCACACCAGCCTGCGTGATCACGAGGTGTCGAAGGGATCAGGTATCAGGCATCATAAGAACAAAAAAATCATATCATTGTAAATGAGGGGGAGTGCAGAGTGGAGACCCCAAGCCCATCGGTAGGTAATTGGACATCCCCTTACAGAGGGCTGCGGGAAAGAGATGAGCCAGTCAGGGTGCATTGTAGCAATGATGAAACATACAACTTTCTTCTAGTTCCTAAATGCTTCCTCCCCCACCACTATCATGACCCCAATTCCACCTTACAAATCTGGCCGGAGCAGAGGATGTACACTGGTACAGATAGGAACTGGAAACACAGGACGGCTGATCCCTTCAGGACCAGTGGTGAGAATGGTGATACGGGGTGGGTAGAAGGAGGGTGGGGTAGAAAAGGGGAACTGATTACAAGGATCTACACATAACCTCTTCCCTGGGGGACAGACAACAGAAAATGGGTGTAGGGAGATGTCAGACAGTGTAAGATATGACAAAATAATAATTTATAAATTATCAAGGGTTCATGAGGGAAGGGGGAGTGGGGAGGGAGGGGGGGAAATGAACTGATGCCAGGGGCTTAAGTGGAGAGCAAATGTTTTGAGAATGATAAAGGCAATGAATGTACAAATGTGCTTTACATAATTATGTATGTATGGATTGTGGTAAGAGTTGTATGAGCCCCTAATAAAATGATTTAATAAAACAAACAAACAAACAAACAAACAAACAAACAAAAAACAAATGCCTGAATATATGGGTTTATTTTGAAACTCACAATTCTATTCCATTGGTGCTCAGGCCTATCCTCAGGCCAATATCACTGCTTTGATTACTGTAGCTTTGTAGTAAATTTTAAAATCACTGTGAGCCCTCCTACTTGGTTATTTTTTTTCTCAGTATTGGACTGGCTATTTGGAACTCTGTAATTTAATAAGAGTTTAAGAACAGACTTTTCTGTATCTACAAAATGGCTTTTGGAATTCTGGTAGGCATAACATTTAATTTGTAGATTGGCTTGGAGTGTACTGCCATTTTAACAACAGTAAGTCTTCCAAACCATAAACACTGGAGGTATTTGCCTTTAGTTAGACTCTAAAGTTGTGGTAAAGGTTTTTGACAAAACATGGGCCATTTAAGCCACTTTTGAATGTACAACCCAGAGGCATTACTTACATTCATCATGTTGTATAGCTATCACATTTAGATCTTTATTTTTTCAACAGTGTTTACATAATTTCTAGTATATAAGGTTTTTACCGCCTTAGTTAATATTGTATTATTTTGACTAGTTTCCACTAGTTTTTTATTGTAATATTGTATTCTTTCGAACAGTTTCCACATGTTTAAATTTCTTTATAAGCTTTAGTAGCTTTCTTGTGGATTCTTCAGGACAGCTATAGAAGACTAAGCTATCCGAACAAGAATAGTTTCATTCTTACTTTCTGGTCTGGAGATCTTGATTTTTTTTTGATTGCCTTATTGTTCTGAATAGAGCTTTTAGTATAATGGTGAATGTGGACCTAAAGTTTTGTTTTTTAAAGTAAAATTTCATATCATTTCACTAGTTCTGACAAATACACACACCACATGCTGTATTAGTCTTGGAACTTATGAGAGCCACATTATAATTTCCTAGTTTTCATAGTCACACAAATATAAAATTATATTCCTCTTTCCTCAGATATCACTAATATACTAGAAACCACAAATGAACTACACTGACCAGAAAATACCATTCACCTAACCTAAATCATGATAGTGTGATACTATGACAAGGAAGTCAGAAGTTAACAGCATCCAAAGTACCAAAACAACAACCCAGCCCTGCCATTGAGTCGACTCTGAGTCAGGCTGCTCCTGTCGGACAGAGTCGACCTGCTCCGCTGGGTTTTTGTGACTGTCAATGGTTACAGGAACAGAGGCCTCGTGCTTCTCCAGTGGAGTGCCTAGTGGGCTCGGACCACTGACCTTTCAGCTAGCAATTCACAGCTTTCACCCACTGTGCCACCAAAGCTTGTACTCAGTGTCCAGTCATGTGTAACATTTAAAGATAGCTATTGTGTACATGGTCCCTTGCTGTGCTTCAAGTTTTCTGAAATTACAATATATACTGTTCAGCAAATACAAAACGACAGCAGCAGGTTTCAAGTTCCTCTTCCCAATGACCCTGAATTAATGTTTCGGTATTCCCAATGTTTGCTTTTATAATAAACAATGGCTATATATATCAACATTTAATTAGAGAAGCACTGATAAATTTAATAAAGTTAGCATTAAAACCTCTGAAATTTTGATATCCACGGATCTTTATTAACTTGTGACCACTGAAGTTTTCTTCTGACAAATCAATAATATAATTTCCAAGAAAGTGTTTCATAACTACAAAGGATGAAGAGAAATAACTCACTTTAAAGGATTCCTAGTGATTGTCGCTCAGACCCTCCCTCCTGGGTGACTCAGTTTGCTGGGCTGCCTATGCCAGAGCAGTGGGCTTTTTCTATGCCTGTGCCCAGCTCTTCTGGCGACTCCATACATAGAGGCTGAACTTCAGGCTGCGACACATGTAGAGGCACACACAAGTTGTCCAGAGATGACTGTTAGCTGCTAGAACACTTTAAGATTGCACATTTAAAATTTTTACTTTACATGAACTAAGCTATTCCCTGTTCCAACATTTGATGTCATTCATCAGCTACCAACTACCATTATCTGCTGTGGTGGAACGTTTGGAATTTCCTCATTTATAAGAGTTGGAACACTTCAAGAACAGATCTTACCTCTGAATAAAATGATGCATGCTATCAATGTTAATTTGGGATACTTCCATCTTGGGATAATTATGTTAGGATATATCATTTAATTAAATACTTAACCCACTCACTAATCTTGGGCCTAAGATACAGTATTTAAACAATTTTATAAAATAATATTTGAAAATATTTAAAATAAATTAAAGTTCAAATTATTTTCTTTTTCAATATCCATTTTGGGGGAAAAACAACAACACTAAAACCATCTTATCTTTATAACAATCTTTCAATCCTTGGTTAATAAAAGAAACCAGACACTTGTTTAACAGATAAGGAACAAGTCTTTTGATTCATCAAGCAAACTGGCAAACAAGGGGAGAAATCTTCCAAGATATTATTATAAGTGTTTCTCCCATCTTGAGCCTCAAATGAAACAAATTTCCTATTTTTCTTGGTGGTCAAGATCTCTTTTTCTGTGATTTATTCTTATTTCAAAACATAGTGAGCTGTAATACTTGAAGTTTCAAATGTTTTAAATGTCAGGTCTTAGAATAGAGCCAGTCAACCCAAACAAATTTCATCTAAAAAACAAACTGAGTGGAATTGGATGATAAACACTAAAGAAACGATCATATTCATCGCCAGTTTACTACATACTGCTCAGATCATGTTATTTTGCTTTTTTTCATTGGTAAACAATGCTTTCCCCAGATTACAGTTCTATTGAACCTATTCAAAATGTCAACTATAATTTGTGCCAAATTCCTTCTTAATACATTGCACTGGGCACCTCAGGCACATGGTCTTGGAAGAGCAGGCTGTCTGGAGATCCCCCCACCCTCTTATTATTACCATAGCTTTCCCACTTGGAGAAGAAATCTCAGATATAGGAGTGCAGATATTGCTGTATAGTCACCTTTACCCAACAGACAAGAGTCGACCTTGGGCTACATGTATTGTAGATGCCTGTTTCTGACACAGGATGAAAGCGGCACCCATGTGGGCTCAGCACAGAAGGACATCACCTCCTAACAGAACCGATAATATTCAGAATAGAAAAAACAGAACTGTGTTTGTTCTACAGTTCCTTTTCTTTTAAAATTATACTTCTCTGACTTCATACCACTTTGGGATAAGATGAAATGCCTCTCTAACAAAGAAAGAAAGAAAGAAAAAAATCTCCCCCTAAGCAAAGTTGGGTTATGTGAAGAAGAAAGTGGCATCAGGTTTGCAGGAAGGGTCAACAAACAGATTTCAGCAACCTTGTTTGCTAAAAATGATGATCACTTAAAGCACTTCCTGATAAAGGAAAGAGACTAACCTTCAGTATGAATTACATCTGAATGTGAAGAAACCCAAAATTCTTATAACTAGACCAATAAGTAACATCATGATAAATGGAGGGGGGAAAAAGATGGCAAATTATTGTTTTATATTTGGTTCAACAAAATGTCTGTGGAGGTTGCAGTACAGGAATTAAACATCTGGTGTCAATTTGAGGATTAAGAGTGTAGGGGTGGAGTCTAGCTTGTCAATCAGGATATTGCCAATGGGGCCTCTGTGTGGGCATGGCAATCTCCTAAGGACTCTGGGAATTCCTGTATTTCCTCCTTGGAGGTGGGAGAGACACTCTCTCAGCTCACTTCCTGTGATACATCCCTATGGCGAAGATACATGGGGAGAGGCTGGTGCAGCCACACCTCTGGGGTTGGAGAAGCAACGTGGAGACCCCTGCCAGTGCTGAAATGCTTACAATGCCACTGGATCCAAAAGACTTCCAACCTACTGGCCCGTGATCTTTCTGTATTCAGCATCATTGCATGTGTTTTGTGAGTCTGAAGATGACTTTATAGATTGGTATCGGACATACGGGCCAATATTGGACTTACGGACTTGATCTGGACTGGGCTGAAATGTTTTCTCAACATTCAACTCCTCTTGTATATAAAGCACTTTCTTATACACATGTGAGTGTCAATGAATTTGTTTCTCTAGTCTACCCAGATTAACACAAACAACGTATTACATTAGGCAAATCTGCTGCCAAAGACTTCTTTAAAGTTCTAAAAACAGTTATCATTTTGATGACTGAGATGTGCTGGATTCGAGCCATGAAATTATGCATATGGAAAAGCTGGAAAGTGAAGTGTTGGAGTTGTGGTGTTGGTGAAGATTACTGAATATAATATGGACAGCCAAAAATTGAACAAAACAGACCGATGAAGAAATACTACCAGAATGCTCCTTAGAAGTGATGATGAAAAGCCTTCAATTCCCTTTTTTTGGATGTGCTATCAGGAAAGACCAGTCATTAGAAAAGGTAATCATGTCTGCTAAGTACAGGGCCAACAAAAACACAGGAAACCCTCAGTAAGGGGGACTGACACAATAGCCACAACAACGGGCACAAACACCACTGATCACGAAGATGACATGCAGGACTGGGCAATGCCTTGTTCTATGCACATGGCGTCTCATTGGAGTCAACTCAATGTCAACAGACAACAATAACAAATTCTTAAATTTAGTATATTAGTACTACGTTTTAAATATTATCTTAGTGTGTTCTTTGTTTCATTAAGCTTAACAGGAGCGATTGAGGTATTTTCATGTTCAGTTTACTCTTTAAGAAACTATGCTCAGAAATGCTCAGACACATTCCTATCATCAGAGAGCCAATAAATATCATAATCCACAAGACAACAATCACATCGAATAGCGCTTATCTTGGCAACACCTTGTATTAATAGACTTTGAGAGAAAACCCATTAAACTGGTTATTGCATTTGCTATACAATATTATTTTCTTTCTATTGCATACCTTTCTCTTCCTTAAAAGGTATTTTTTCTAAAGACTCATTTCCAGAGATAGCTGTTACTTTTGTGTTAACGTATTGGTTGGCAAATAGAGTCAAATGCTTGCTTGTCTCTGAAGCCACTTGAAAAAGAAAGTCATTTAAAATAAGATAGGATGCATAAACAAAGAAATAAATGTTAATTTCTCACTTAGTGTAGCTTTCAGTCCAAGAAGAACCATAGCAACTAGGGAAGAGGTGGAGATCCAGTGGTGAATAGTCACTTGGAGCAGGTAAGAAGGCATCTAGTGGTCAAAGAGAGTACTTAGCTTATGGGAAATTGAATAACCCAGAACCCCATTGGTTGTGTTTTCCAATTTAATAATTTTCATTCAGCTTCAGCTATCTTTTATTGAACTCTTGCTACTTACTAGCAGCTAGGTGTTTTGACATGACAGCATCTTCTAAATCAACCAATAAATTATCTGTTTCACAGCTATGGAAATGAAGACTGGACAATCAAATAGCTTGTCTAATCTTTATCATAAAGTACATAGAAGATTTGATAGCTAAGATCCCTTATTCTCAATCTTACAATTTTGCCATACAAATCATTGAAGAAACCTTACTGCTTCAAGACTCAAGATCACTGGCAGAGTCTGGAGTGTAGATGCAACAGGCATGATATCTGCTTCTGAAACAACACTGCTTCACTTTCTAGCCCTTAAACTCACAGTCTGGAGCTCTGGGTGGCATAGCAGGTTACACATTGAGCTGCTTACAACAAGGTCAGCAGTTCAACGCACCAGTTGCTTTCTAGCACAAAGAGAAGGCTGTCTAGTCCTGTAAAGATTTAAAGTCTCAGACACTCAAAGGGCAGTTCTTCCCTGTTCTACAGGATGGTGGGAGTTGGATATGGACTCACTGGCAGTGAGTCATTTGGGTGGAAACTCACAGCTATGACATCTCCAGTCAGACTTGTTATAGACTTTTTTAATCACTGATATTTATTACAAACCTCAACTATATGTAGTGAAAGGAGTACTAACTTCATGAAGATTTTTTTCCCTAAGGGCCATTGCTGAATATACGTATCATTTACAATTTTTTAAAGTCAAAATTTACATGATAAAATGGTTACCCTTAGGGTTGTCCTTTCTAATATTTATAAATTATTGGGTGCTAGCACTAATTTCAAGAAACAACTCAAAGTTATAATTTATATTTCCCCTTAAATCATCTATAATTAATGCTTAAAAGAAGACATATATATATATATTTGCCAATGAAAAGTTTTGTTTTTAATGTATTATATTGTGTGTACATATTTTAATTAATCATTTTATTAGGGGGCTCTTACAAATCTTATGACAACCCATCATTCAACTGTATCAAGCACACTTGTACATATGTTTCCATCAACATTTCCAAAACATTCTCTTTCTGCTTGAGCCCTTGGCATCAACTCCTCTTTCCCCTCCCTCCCCTCACCTTCCCACCCTTGCGGCTCCTCAATCAAGTATATATTCTTGTTGTTATTTTGTGCCTTACACTGAAGACATATTTTTTATTCAAGTGAAATCAAGAAGAAAATAGTTTTCTTTTTTTCAGTAAAGAATACTTCATCAGCACAGATAAATCAGTCTTTACATTTTGTCTTTTTGGGTCACGTTATGCATCTTGTGGGCTCTGATACAGACAAGGCTGATTACTGCCCTTCGTCTCCATGTTTAATGCTGGACATAAAGTTTGAGTGCTATTTTCCAAGAGCTATAGGAGGGGATTCAAAAAGTTCATGGGAAATTTTCAGCATTTTTAAATTCCATTTGCTACAGACTTTTTTTGAAGCCTTCTGACAAAATACAAAAAATATGTAGCCTTTCATGTAATTTTGTCCTTTTACAAAACTTACATTGAAGTTTGCTCATATACTTAAGAGGTTACCTAACTATTACCTATTTGTGATATTCTAGTGGTGATATTACCATAATAAAGTATATTTTTTAGATTAGTGCATGATTTTAGAGATCATTGTTTGCTCTCTAGGTTAGTTTAATAATGAAACAAATCCAAATATAACAAACACAAGTATATGCTTCAATATGTGGTTTCACTCAGGCATGAAAAGTAGGGAAGAGAGCTTTTTTTGTTTGTTTGCTTAAAAGTAAGTGTGAAAACAGGACTACCTACTGTCTTTCATGAGTACATTCTGTATGTACAAGTGATGTCTTTGAAAATTGGTAGAGTATGCTTGGCGTACAGGATGGCAGGAACAGCTTGCCTGTGGCCGGCCAATCCGATGAACTGGCTGCCTTTGCTAAGGGGCCTCACACATCTGCTTTCCTGCTTGTGACACTCAAGTAGTTTCCCCTAAATTAGGGGAAAATGGACCGATGAGGACAATAATTCAGCTCTAGCTGCTTTCAGATCAGTACTTGGGATAAAAGCAGAATAAATCCTGATACTTCCAGAATATCAATAAAGTTACTTCCCCAGAAATGTAAAGGAATGGTAGTACAAAAAAATGTTCTCTATAACTTAGCATTTGTGAAACTTAGAAAAAAGTGACACAAGTAGAGCTGAGGATTTTGGTTGTTTATTCTGATCTAGTCCCCAAACCACAAACCCACTGCCATCTCATCCAGAGCACACACCCCATTTTCTCCTGCAGCCGTGGGAGCAGAGGCTGTGCTGGAATTGCTGGCCTTTCTGTGTAGCCCAATTTGTAACCTACAACAGCACCAGGGCTTCGGATCCAGTCACAGATTATTAATTACCGATAGCAAATCAATTGCAGTCAGCTCACTCTGCGTCTCTGCAACCTCATCTATAAATGGAAATGGCAATTCTATTGGCATCCTACAGAAGAGAAGAGGTTCAAACAAAATCAACACTTGGGACTGGGTTCTCACTTTAAGTTCAATGAATTCTTTCTAGAAGTCATGATACAACTTGGAGTCCAGATGCCATGGTAAAAATCACACAAACCTTTACTTTTTATGTTGCCAGTGGAGAAGGTCTTTTTTATGTCAACTCTAAAAAGGGAATAGGTTTAGAAATGCTTACTCCTGTAAACTGTTACCAGTCTTGGAAACTCACAGGGCAGTTCGACCCTGTCCAGTCGGGTTGCTACGAGTTGGCATCGGCTTGGTGGCAGGAAGTTGGGTTGGTTTTGGAGCTACGATGGAAGCGTGTTTTGTAAAATGCCATGGTGGCATGGGGTGAGTGTGACAGTCTCCCCCTGGGTTGGATGAAAGATGCCATGGAAGAAGCGGAGAAAAAGGAAAAGGATGAGCTTGTGAGGTAGGCAGGAATGATGAAAGGACACTCCTGGAAGAAAGAACCATCACAATAAGTTGCTGTCGTTGTAAGAACAAGACCTGCCACAGCTACCTCTAGATGAACCCATCTCCTTTCTCTTACAGATTAGTATTTTGTGGTGGGAAAAAAGATCAGAAAACAAAACAAAGCAAAACACAGAAATCTATCTCTACCAGCTAAAACATATTCCAATGTAGGTTGGTATGTTATGTTACTACAAGGTCAGCACAGAATAGAGAGAACATGATTGTTTCTAAAATCTTCTCAGCAGGAATGAAGCTACATTACATTTCAAAATAATGAAATATTATTTAACACAATGCAACACATTGTATTTGTACATCTGAAAGAACCAGGTGATAAGAGGAGTGCTCATAAAAAGGGCAGAGCAATGTGCAGTTTCCCAGCACCCTCTCTTCTGAAGGGGGCCCTTAAAAGCCGGAAACTCACGACCAAGAACACATGGTTGTATTTTTAAACACCACACCACTGAAGTCCAGAAAGCAAAAATGTTCTAAAAAAATAAAACTTTTTATTTGCTTTTCCAATCTTTACCTTTGTGATACGGAGTATAAGTGGGCCAATTGGAAGACTGTATTAGACATGAAGCATTCCACTCACTCAATAACATTTAATCATTAACCATAAGTTTATTGCTTTAACTGCATAGTTTTTAAGAGTTTCAAAGCTGGAGCAAAACTGGCTTATATCTCCCACACACTGCCAGTGTTATATCAATACTACTTTTTTGAGGTCATCAATATCTAGCTTCTCTGAAATAAATAAACCTTAGTATAGATAGAAAAAAACATAATATATCCTCACTTAATAAATCACATGCTTCCAGCATCACATTCTCATCCTTATGACTTAACTTAGTTATTGCTATAAGCCTTTCAGGTGTAATCCTGGCAAACAATAATTTACTCAATCTTTTATACCTATATGAACCTATAAAGCATTCAACCAAAGTCACTTCACAATTCTTTAAAAAGATTTCATCTGAATTTTACACGACTTTCATGTTCAACTACTGCGTAAGAATGTGGCTCCGATTCTTAAGAGCTGTAATCACATTTCTATGGAGTCACACAGAAATCTGTGCAGATACACTCAGCCAACAAGGGGCATTCTATTGAAGATCACTTGTCCTCAATCACCTTGGGGAGAGGCGTAGTGGATCTCATTCCTCCACACCGCAAAGAAACACACTGAGGCCCAGGGAAATGACTGTAAATGTGGGGCTGGACCTGATTCTGTACAAGATCAATTTGACAGCAGGAATCATACCCCTAATTTCATATCTCTTCTGAATCAGCATGGATTCCAGGCAGCTCCTTATTGACTTAGTGCTGTAGCCATTTTTGAATTATCTTCAACAAAATTTTGCTTGTATGTACTAGTAATGATATTGTTTGGAAGTTCCCTCATTCTGTTGGGTCATCTTTCTTTGCAACAGGCACTACTATGGATCTTTCCCACCGGTTGGACAGAGAGCTGTCTTCTGAATTTCCTGGCATCGATGAGTGAGCTCTCCAGTGCTTTACTGGTTTGTTGAAACATTTCAACTAGTATTCCCTCAACTCCTAGAATCTTGTTTTCCCACAGTGCCTTTAATATAGCTCAAACTGCTTCCTTTAATACTCTTGTGATTCTAGATCATCTGCTATTTCCTGAAATGGCTGAGTGGTGAGCCAATAACAACAGGGATAGGGGAATAGCCAGGGTTCTAAAACTGATGGTGTAAAGGGTATAGTGTTCCTGGTCATGTTTGGTCATGTGAAATGTACCTGAGAGGAATTATTGAGAGGTAAATTATGGGTAAACATGAAAGTGCGGTAGGAGGAAATAAAAAAGAAAAAGAGGAGAGAAGAAAGTAAAAATTATAAATAGGTATGAATATAGATATGTATCTGAGGGAGTACCCCCCAAAATGTAATTTTTCTTCAAAGCTATGTATTTAAATTTTTTTTACAAAACAACCTATTACCTTCAAAGTACTCTCCATTATACTTTATACATTTGTGAAATCTGTGATTCCATTCTGGAAACATTTTTCAAACTCATCTGTTTGGATAGCTGACAGCACCTCCCTCATTTTTTCCGTTACCTCTTCTGTGTCATCAAACCACGGTCCTTTCATGTCTCTCTTCATTTCATTCGCAGACACAAAAAGAAGTTGCATGGTGCGAGGTCAGGTGAGTAAAGTGCACGGGGCAAGAGAGGTATGCTGTCTTTTGCCAAAAACTGGCACTCTGAGATGGCTGTGTGAGCAGGTGCATTTTCGTGGTGGCAAAACCAGTCCCCCATCTGCCACAAATCAGGCCTTTTTTGTCACATACTGTTATACAATCTTTTCAGAGCCTCTAAATAAAAAGCTTGATTAACAGTCTGACCTCGTGGAATGAACTCCAAATGTACTGAGTTGACATTTTCATCCATTTGGGAAGTTGATGGACATCCAGAACGAGGTCTGTCATCAGTCGACAATTCACCTTTTTGAAATGAGAAAACCACTCATCCACTTGAGTTTTTCCCATAGAACTGTCCTTTTAAGCTGTGTTCAATATCACAACAGTTTCTGTGGCATTTTTCCAGAGCAGGAAACAAAATTTCACAGTCACACACTGTTCTCTTAAATTGGGCATCACAAAAAAAGAGATTCCAGCTAAACTGCTTTTACAAAAAAATTTACTGCGACCAGAGAGAACCTTCCCAGGTAATGCCTCTGGCTGCACTAATTCAGAGCAAGTTGCTTGTTGCTCACTTAGCCGGGGAAAAAATGTGTACTAGTAAAGTTCTGCCCAGCAGAGCTTTTTTCTGCTTTTGTTTGTATTTTATTGGTATCCCCGCGTAAAACTTTATGGGACAAGATAGACTCATCTTTCTCCAGCAGGGAAACTGATGCTGATCTTTCAGTGAGATGCTCCATGTCTAAGCCCGTGAAAATCATATGAACAGCAGTGGAACATGGAGACAGTGCTGGAACATTACCCTTTAGGTTGTAATACACTCAAACAATGATTTGATGAGAAAAACGTCCTCAAAGCAGAGTTGACGTTAATAACACGGATGGGCTAAAGCTTTGGGGATCGTCATTTGCTAATGTGGGATGATTCAAACTGAGAAGAAGGAGCTATAAGCATCCATTAATAAAGAAACTTGAAATGTACAAAATATAAAGTTAAGAATATTGGAAGTCATCAAATATGAAATATAACACATAAATATTAATGTCTTTGGCATTAGTGAGCTTACTGCCATGTCAAATTGGACAATCATAAGGTTTTCTGTGCCAGGTGTCTTAGGCTAGGTTCCATAGTGAAGCAAAAATATGTAAAAGAAATTATATCAAGATAGTGGCTCACACAGATTTAGAAGCAGTTAAGTCCAGTCTGCTTCAAGTCCTTGGGTTAGATGTGAAGCTGGAGGGTTTTTCTGACTCAGATGTCTGCCAAGACTGACAAACTAGGAAACAAAAAGACCAGAGGCTGGTAGAAGCAGTTCAGTGGTTAAGACTTGTGGCTGTTAAATCTAATGAGTTCCAGGTCAGTAGGCAATATGACAGGTTATTGCTAGCTTCCAGGGTCAGCAGGCACTATGGTTCCAGTCCAAAGAACTGGAGGCCGATCTGACGGATTCATTATCCTGACCAGTGACAAGAGAGCCAACGTCCGCTTACACTGGAGTAGGCTCCACCCTCAAAGAAACTCACTTTCAGTTGCACTGCAGTCTATCATGGAGTTGATAAATTATGCTATACCGCATCACTGAATATCATGGCCCAGCCACGTTGACACAAAACTCAGCGATCACAGTTCCTTCTTTGTACACTTGGCACTTCTAAACATCCCTTTAACTATACATCATTTCCAAATAAGGGCAGTAATAAAATCATACTTGGATCCAACGTGATGCAACTATAATATGTACAACTGAAAATGCACCAATTCTATTTCCACTTATATTTTATAAATGAACAAAAGAAAACATTTGATTCAAACATACAAGTGGGAATATTTACAAGAATTACAGTCCTATGGCCATCTAGCAGGGAAGCAAGAAAGCCCACATGGGAGAAGCACACTAACCTGTGTGGTCACAAAGTGTGGATGGGATCAGGGATCAGAAGACCCGAAGCAAACAACCATTTCGATGCGAACAAGGTGGGTTGGAATGGAGCCCCAAAGTCCATCTATAGACAACTGGACATCCCCTCACAGAAGGGTCACAAGGAAGGGACAAGGCAGTCAGGGTGCAGTATAGCACTGAAGAAACACACAACATTCCTCTAGTTCTTTAATGCTTCCTCCCTCCCACTATCATGACCCCAGTTGTATCTTACAAATCTGGCTGGACCAGAGCATGTACATAGGTACAGATAAGAGCTCTTGACACACAGAATCCAGGACAGATAAGCCCCTCAGGACCAATAATGAGAGTAGAGACACCATGAGGGTAGGGGGAAAAGAGGGCGAAAAGAGGGAGAAAAGGAGAACTGATGGCAATAATTGACGTGTTACACTCCCTTCCACCCACCCAGGGGAACAAACAACAGAAACATGGTGGAGAGACAGCAGACAATGTAAAATATGAAAATAAAAATAATTTACAAATTATCAAGGGTTCATGGGGGGGTGTTGCGGGAGGGGGAAAAGAGGAGCTGATACCAAGAGATCAAGTAGAAAGAAAATGTTTTGGAAATGATGATAATATATGTACAAAGGTGCTTGATACAATTGATGTATGGATTGTTATAAGAGCTGTAAGAGCCCTGAATAATATGATTTATTAAAAAACAAAACAAGTACAGTCCTAGTTTCTGCAACTAACTATAAGGCCATGATTGCTCTTTAGAATGGCCTTCTTTCACCATCTAGTTAGTATTTCCGTTGCTCTCTGCAAGCACCTCATCCAATCATGGTTTTTTGCCTCATGGAGTGACCCATGAGTTCATTTCTGAAGGGTCTGGGTCATGAGTAGTCATGTCAGAATGGGGTTTCTTTAGATAAAGGGCACATGGTAGCACAAAGAAATGATGTAAGGAATCTCCTGAATTCCAGACATATTCTTCTTTGCCTCCATTATGAAATACCAATCCAATTTACCTTTGGTAAACAGGATCAATCACACTACTCAGTTTAGTCACACCCTCCCATGCCTGTGCACACAGAGTCCAGAATGTCCAGGGGGCATTCTTAACTGCCAGTGCAATGGAATCAATCCTGTGTCTCTAGGATGGGAGTATTCGGACCTATAGAACTAAGATCTTCAGATCCAAAGATCTCAATGCCACAATGGGAATGAAAAACTGAAGAGGAATGGTATAACGCGCATTGTCAAAAAGAACATTTCAAGATTCCGAAGTATGTCCTGTCAGGGACAGGATAATATCCATATACTTACAAGGAGGCTAGTTAATACAACTGTTATTCAAATTCACACACCAGCCGTTAAAGGCAAAGACGAAGAATCGAAGATTTCTACCCACGTGTGCAGACTGACTGGTGCAGACGTGGACCATGCTTGGCTTGCTGTACACAGGGTTGCTATTATTTGGAGCTGACTTGATAGCACCTATTGACAACAACAGCAACTGTGTGGCTACTCCTGGGTTGGGCTACGTAAAGTTCTCAAAGGGCGAAAAGGCATCTACTGTATTAGAAGCCACAGCAGTAGCTACCAGAGGGCCTGAGGGATATGAAGTAATTGGAGGTGGTTGCAGGGGGTGACAGCATCAATTACTTGAGCTGGGTAGCAATTATACATATGTATTCACTTTGTGATTCTTAATGAAATGCATAGTTAAAGGCTGTGCCTGTTCCTGCATGTTTTTTACAGATTAATTAAAAATGTATTAAAAATAATTGAAGTTTCTCTCTGCTGCTTGTAGTTGTTATTAGAGAAAATTTTAGTAGATGCTGATGATCATGTGCTATGTATGTAACAAAAGATCCCTCTTCTAGGAGGGAAGCTAGCCTTAGAGTAGATTCTAACTATAAACATTTAACAGATTAATATTAAACTTTTACATTGTGCAAATAAAATTAAGGACTGCGCATACATTTGCTCAAAAGTACTAAGGCTCCCTCTGCCCCTGCCAAGGGAGAAGTTAAATACTATTCAGAAGAAAAATCATAGTATTAATGTCCATTTATGTTCCCTGAGATCAAACCTCATTGTGTCTTAATTCATGTTTTTTATTCCTAAGCACAAAATGACTCACAAAGAACTACTGAATTAAAGTGCATTACCCTGTTTTCTGTATTTCTCTGAATGACAATAGGCTTGATTTGGTATGGTAACCTATTGCTACATAATGTTTGTTTTAAAAATTCTTTTTCGAGGAAAGGTAAAAACAAAATCCAATAGAACAGCTGGATCTTTTCATAGTACAACTCTTACTCAGGAATTTGGCATAGTTGGTCCCCTCCCACCCCCGCCTCAAATCATGAAAAAATCTGCTGCCAAAAGCAGAAAGCTGCCACGAGAGACCAATCAGAACCTCTGCTATACAAGCCCGACATCGAGCCCGGTTTCCTTCCCCTGGCACTTCTCTATAATAAAGTGACAAGCATGTGACTGATAACAATGTCTTTTTTTAAAAAAAACAACAACTCATAATCAGTGGTTAGCAGAGTGAGTACTTGCACTCACCAGGGAGGGTAGATGTGTACGATGTCCTGGGGACGTCCCTTAAGGTAGCTTGCAGTCTCCTTGGTGAAGAGAACCTTCAGGAAGGGCCTGGGGCCAGGGGACACACCTGGAGAGGGGCTGTCAGGCTTTAGCCCTTCCAACTGCTCACACATGGCCACCTGCAGGGAGCATTCCTCATGCAGCTCCAGAATTTTCACAATTAATACACCTGCTTTTCTCCCTACACGTTGAAGCAAAGAACAAAAGCAAAAAATCAATTCCCAAAGACAAACGGCTCCAGTGTTAATAAAGCACCAAGGAAATAATGCCAGAGAGTTTCTGAACCAGGAGAAAACACTCTGCATACTTCATAAAAGTAAAGTACAGACTCTCACGCTCCCTGTCATGATCAATTTTTAAAATAAAAAAGGCGTAGGACACTGTACTTAGTATGTGCATTTTTAGGAGCAAATAATCATTCTAAACATCTGCATCAAGAAACAGACTTGTTTTGAAAAAGATGATGACAACACATGTGCAGATGTGTTTGACACAATGGATATATGTATGGAATGTGATAAGAGCTATAAGAGCCCCCAATAAAATAAAAAATTAAATTAAATTTAAAAAAGAAAGAGAAAAAAGAAAAGAAACAGACTTGCATTTACAGAAAACTCAGACCCATCATTTCAGAGAGCAAGCGTTTACTTAAAAATGTGAACCCTTTGATAGCGACAAAAAATTATTGACTTCCTCTGTTATCTACACCCTGTACCCCAACTCAGTACAGGGCCTCTTTAATGTGAAATCATGTGGTATCACTGGCTGCTTGGAACTGTTCTAATGATCAGGTTAAAAGCTGAAGATTTTTGTGGGCTGCTTTTGGTTTAAAATGAATGGAATTTGATCTAGACTTGAGTTACTGGCTCTCTTGTGAAGCTGGCAAAGTAATACAGCATCTCAACACAGCTTTCTTCTATGTACAATGGAGATCAAGTTACCTGACTCAATAAACACGTGTAAGAATTAAATTAGACAAATGAGGTGGATAAAACGGTATCTCATGACCTAGAAATTCTAGCTCATATAAAAGTATGAGCTAGAAGGATACACAAAAAGTCCCTATAGCTCTTGCCTGTGAGGAGAGAGAAAATGAATGACCGGAAGGAGGTACAAGGACACTTCATATTCGAGGTTATTTTCTATTTCTATATCAACATGGTTTAATAAAAAACATGCAGAGCCAAAAGACAAAACATTAACATGTGTTCTTCATTCTAGATAGTAAGTAGACTTAAAAAAATTAATCTCTATGTTCTTCTCTCTCTGCTTTATTTTAAAATCTGATATCTGAGATAACAGAAGCTAAGTTCCCAGTACTGTGACTTGGCAATTAAATAAAAACAAAACCCATCAAACCAGTTATTGTCATGTCACATGCGATATGGTGACCTCATGAATATCAGAATATAACTGTGTTCCCATAGGATTTTCAGTTGCTGATTTGGGGGAAGTACACTGTTAGGCCTTTCTCCCAAGGCATGGTGTAACCTCCATTCTTTCACATAGTAGCCAAACCAGTTACCTGCTCCCACTACCCGGGTTCATCAACAATGTTCACTCACTAGGAATTTATCACCCCCATGGACTGGTTAATAGTGAATAATAAAAATTCACATTTAAATAATACTCTCTTCCTCTTGTATATTTTATATAACTTGCTAGCAACATTTACTAAATAGGAATTTCTTTATTACTTTGACTGACTGGTTAATAGTGAATAAAATAAAAATTAATATTTAAATAATGCTATTTTTCTCTTTTTCTCCCCTTTAATTGCTTTTCAATTTCTCTTCCCCATTCACTATATTTTTACTCACCTCCCATTCTTCCTCAAAATGCCCATCCTTCAATACCAACCCTTGTATGCCTCCCATATTAAACAAGGCTACTACATCTCTCAGGGCACCTTCTCGCTACAGTTACTTAAGGTTAAGAAGGAAAAGGATTGGGAAATGGGTGAAGATTCCAGAATATGAATAATCAGTGCTTAGTTGCTACGAGTATGTAGGTGTGTGTGTATAGGTATGTATATATGCACCCCAAACTCACTGCCATGAGTCAATTCTGACCCCTAACAATCCTGCATGGCAGAGTAGAACCACCTCTGTGGGTTCCCGTGCCCATAACTCTTTAAAGGAGTAGAGAGTCTCCTCTTTCTCCAAGGAGTGGCTGGGGTTTCCAGCTGCTGACCTTGTAGCTAACAGCCCAATGTGAGAAGAAAAATGAGGGACTAAAAACATGTATCTAAAGCAGCGGTTCTCAGCCCGATTCATAACAGTAGCAAGATTACAGTGATGAAGTAGCAATGAAAATAATTTTATGGTTGGGGGGTCACCACATGAGGAACTGTATTAAAGGGTCGCGGTATTAAGAAGGTTGAGAACCACTGATCTAAGGAAAAGCACAACTATGGGAAATAAGAGTGTATGCTCTGCCACGACATGTGTTTTAGGAAAAGTTGCCCATTCTCAATTGGTGGGTAAGGAAAAGAAGTCAGGATCAGTGGAGTTGGGTTGGTCCATCCGTGTTCTTTCTTGGACAGCACAGCCAGTTAGGTCGAGAGCGAAGTCTTCAGTAGCCAGGGGAAAAGCAATCAATTTAACTACTATACTGCCCACAGAACACTTTTGCGACACATTTTAAGAACTTTTATCAATTGTTCCCACACGGTGAGGCAAATTTGCTACTTCCCTGTCTCCTTCTAGCAGCAGCTTCCCTCCAGAACTCCACACCCACGGGAACCCACTGGATGTGAAAGAGTCACAAGTGCGTTCCCATGGCTCTGGGCACCCTCCTGCTGTGGTGGTTTCCAGGGTGCTCAGCCATGTGCCCGAGTGGAACCCGCTCTCTTTTCAGGCACTTGTTTGAGATCTGACTAAAAGTGACAGTGATCTTTCAGTGGTCTGTCCTAACCTTAGTGTCCTCATTCAAAAAGGCAAGGTAATTTAAAAACACAAGTCATATTACAGCAGAAAGATGAACAATACTATCTTTCAAAACGTTTTATTATAAATCCTCATGATACTTTAATAACAATGAGTTCTGCCCAGGCGATGCAGCACTGAATAACTTGGAGAACCAATACATGTTACGGTGTGGGTTCTCTTCACAAACTTGGTACACAAAGTCAGCTTTAAGCATAATTAGGGCTGAGAATGAATAACAGGGAGTGGTGATATGATGGAGCATGGAATAGCTTTGTCCTTTTTACAGAGCACTCTAAAATATCTACACATTCTCCAAAAGAGACTCAACGAGGAATGAGATGTCTGCACAGAAGACAAAAGCAAAACAACATGTTCTTTCTACTTGAGCCCTTGGTATCAGCTCCTCATTTCTCCTCTCCTTCCTCACCCCCCACTCCCTCATAAACCCTTGATAATTTATAAATTATTATTATTTTGTCATGTCTTACACTGTCCAACCTCTCCCTTCATCTTCTTTTCTGTTGTCCATCCCCCAGGGTGGGAGTTATATGTAGATCCTTGTGATCGGTTCCCCCTTTCTAGCCCACCTTCCCTCCACCCTCCTGGTCTTGCCACTCTCACCATAAAAGACTATTTTTCTGTGACATTTCAATAATATTTCCATAAAATCCAAAATCTCACCCTGTCCAGGAAGTACTCTCTTAATTCCACTAAAAGCAACTACTCTTTTCCTTTGAAATCCTCAAAATAAGTTGACTGCACTTCTCTCTCTTACAGCAACTTCTTCATTTTCAATGGAGATAGCACCCACTAGCCAAAACCCAACAGGAAGACAAAATCAGAGAGCATGCACAAGATGCACAGTAATGGCAGCCATCATTATCACGGCTGCTGTTGTTTCTATTAATCCTCCAAGGCAATTCCAAACCTTCTACTTGATTTGATCCACTGAAATACCATTAAATAGATTTAATATTGTTCAGATGTTAGTTTTTCAGCAGGAATGGAAAAGTCAGTCCTAAAAATAGTGTAAAATTTCAAGTGATCCCAAATGGTGAAAACAATTAAAAAAGAAAGAACAAAGCAGAAGAATCCACAGTTTTCTCTTTTAAATCAAACTACTAAGCTACAATAACACAAATAGTCTGCTATTGATACAAGGGTAGACATACAGAATAACAGACGACCTGGTAATGTAATGGGTTAAACCTAATATAATTAGGCTGTTAATTGCATGGTTGGTGTTTCAAAGCCATTCGCTAATCCATGGGAGGAAAATGAGGCTGTCTGTGTTGCTGTAAGATTCACAGTCTTGGAAAACTAAAGAAGCAGTCTACTCTGCCCTATAGTGTTACTATGAGTCAACAGCAACTCAATGGTGGTGGGTATAGAAAAATGGACTACAGTATAGGTGAGAGTTCACAAGCAGAGCATATGCACCTTTATGGCTAATTGATTTTTCCAAAAAAGGGGGTTAAGTCCATGCAATGAGGAATGTAGTCTTTTCACTAAATGGTGCTGGTACAACTAGATAGCCACATGCAAAAGAATTAACTTGGACCCACATTTCAGACCATATATGAAAATTACCACCAAATGGATCAATGACCTAAATATAAGGACTAACTAAAATCACCTAACTCTTATAAACCTTCAAGAACTTGTTTTTGATAATGAGCACAAGCCATAAAGGAAAGCAAGAAAGGAAGAGCAAGAGTGAGAAAGACACACACACACACACACACACACACACACACACAAATTGGACTTCACCAAAATGTAAAATGCTTGTGCATCAAATGGACAAATATTTGGGAACCATACACATATCTGACAAGGATATGATATCAAGCCCTATAATTCAATACACAAACAACTAATAGAATAATTATAGTTTTCTTATTTAATGTTCACTTATCTAAATATTAACTTTGGGGTTTTCCACTGTCACTATCTTCACATATCAAACAACATAATAACCAGTATCAGATCTTATTTTAAAATGCAGGTCATACTTTTTACACTGCTACTTATACTTTTCCTATCCTTCAGACTAAGTTATCAATAAGTGCCCACTCTCCCCCCACCCTTCACCCAGCATACAAACAGATGCACATGCATACACACACAGTCATGCAAACAGCAGGGGATCAGAGAAGGGTATCAAGGGACTTAAAGATCAAGTGTTTCCCATGCAGACAGGAACTATCATTCATACACACTCTGACACAAATTATCATTAGTTGTCATTATTATAGTTCATGTTGTAGACACTCAATTATCATGCTATAATAACTTCACCTTTTACTATATTTTTGAGTTATTTAGCGATCTATTCTTCCCCTCCCCCCACTTAATATATGTACCTAGTATCAAAATGGTTGTTTGGAATTTTTCTTATAGTTATATATGGAATTAGAAATAATATTACTAGTGAACTATTCTCTTCTAATAGTTATCTAGGAACTCACAGCTTTTAAAAAAGAAGACAGGTTTATATTCCTTTCTGTAATTTTTCTCCCATCATTCCACACAATTTAATTTGACATTATTCTACTTTGAGTTTAAAAATATCAGTCTCTGTCAAGCTGCCTCCGACTCACGGCAGCTCTATATGCGTCAGAGCAGAACTGTGCTCTAGAGGGTTTTCAATGACTGACTTTTGGAGTAGATTTCCAGGCCTTCTTCCACTAAGGGACTACGGGTGCTCCCAAACTTCCAATCTTTTGGTTAGCTGCTGGGTGTGTAAATTCATTTGCACCACCTTGGGACTTCTAGTGTATTCCATGAACTACATTACTGTTGGTGCCATCATGTCAATCAACATATCGGCTCATAATAGGTCCCTGAGCCTACACTAGTCCCTTAGTCTCTCTTTTCTAGCTATCCTCAAAATCAAACTCACTGCTGACTCTGACTCACAGCATCCCCACAGGACAAGACAGATTGGCTCTGTGGGTTTCCAAGGCTGTAACTGGTTGTGAGAGTGGCAAGCCTCCAATTTCTCTCTCAGAGTAGCTAGTGGTTTCAAACAGCTGGCCTTGCGGTTAGCAGCACACCACGTAACCCCTTATGCCATCAGGACCCCTTATTTCTGGCTATTGTCTGACTCAAATAGTTATCAAACAATCAAAGTCATATTATTGTACTTCATTAGAATTGTATTATATAAGTGTAATTATATATGATATAAGCTAAAGCCTGACCAGACCCTTAGGGAACCAGTTGAAAGAATACATTCCTAACCTCAAGATGAAATAATTCAACTTTTGTCAAATGCTCAATTAGACCTTAGAAGTGCCAAAAGAACAACAAGCAATGCATTCTGGGGTTCCCAACATTCCCCAGAAAGTTCATTCAATTTCTTTAGTGGAAAGCTCACGAGTGTTCTGCTTGAGCTAGCAGGGGGTGTTGGAGGTAAACAGGGTAAGGATCATATGGCTCTGTCGAACAGGACAGACATGTTTGCTACTATTAGGTGGGTTTGTGGGTTTTCCTCCAAGTGTCATGTAAAGCCATTGGGAGAACAGAAACAAGTATTTCCGCCATCAAACAATAGCGAAACAAATAAATCACTGCAATTTGCCAAAGCCCTCATATCAGAGATGTGCCACAGCAACCGAGGATCTCTGTTTTCACCCTGTTTTTTTTCCTTTCAAGTGTTTCATGATTCAAATTTTGTATGCTTAATTAAAATAATATTTCATAATCTTGAACAGCTCCAAAACCACTGAAACAATCAAACAGTTATTCCATGGATATAAAGCTTTATTTCCTTGTGTTCACAATAAAATTTCCTTCCTATCTTTAAAAGACAGGCAAACAACTCAAACTCAATCACCCAATTTGCTTGGCTGAGAACAGACTAGAGAATGTATGGACAAAAGTAGGGAGACCGGTGAGCCGAGAACTGAAATGAACCAAGAGACATGAGGGCGGCTAGGTTTGGGGATGTAAGAAGTGGTCCGGCTGTAGATGTGCTGGAAGGTTGGGGAATAGGATTCACTGACAAGCTGCGGTACTTAAGATGAGTCAAATCGACTCCAGTGCTTTCGTATGAACAAGTGGGGCTGAGTTAACATTTACTGCCATCGGGAAGATTTTCAGATGCGTAGTTCTTTTCTTTTGTTTTGTGTGAGTGTGGGGTTGAGAATGTTAAGATTGAGGAGATGTTGGATGGGGTAAGATATGATAAAATAATAATAATTTATAAATTATCAAGGGTCCAGGGGCAGGGGGGAGTGGCAAGGGAGGGGGGAAAAGGAGGGGCTGACACCAAGGGCTCAAGTGGAAAGC
>NW_022103896.1:79108314-79109559 GCF_000313985.2 Echinops telfairi | reverse complement strand
ACATATCTTAAGGCAGGGCGTATTAACACCATGCCCCTGATGACTTTATCTCCAAATTTAATTTTCCCTTTCCAACCTAGCAGAGCTGAGCATTTTTTTCATGTCAACGCTGTATCTCGCATTTGCTGAGATTTTAATATAGAGAATTAGTTATTTATTGGACTATACCAGGAACTCTGCGGCACACCTGGATCAGTATCAGTAAATATGAACCCCAAATAAAAATTAATGTAAAGAACTTCTGGACTATTTTTCCAGTCTTGATTCCACTGCCAAGATTTTTATTTAACTTATTCTTTATCTCAAGTGCATACAATTGCATCCTTTATCTCAAATGCATACTTGGTATGTATCCAGAGAAGACAAATTGAACTGTGATTTAAAAGAACGTCAAACAGATAACACATTCCAAAATAAAATCCAAGTGACTTGTCTACACACTGTACTGTATCATTGCTTTTCCTATTAACATGCACTAAATTGAACTGTATTCATTTTTCCACATTTATGTCTTTTCTTTTGTGCATTAACAACTATTTCAGATTTTGCCAATTATTCCCAAATATCTAGCATTCAACATGTGGTTATTTATTGAATAACAGGTCTATTAAAACTTGGTACATAAAATATTACTTTCTGAGGAAATACTGTAAACTGTCATCATATTGATTTGACAAACACTTTTAAGATAAAATTCAAGATGCTCTAAGAAGATCTAAATTATAATATTTCCAAACTAAATTCTGTAAAACTTCATACCCTTACCCTGTAAATAGCACAGTGATTTGTTGTTTACAATCCATGCTCCCCTATCAAAGTTTAAGTCATCTGGCAATGATGAACAGGCACATTTCTTAACCGCAACTACTCACTGAACTGTAAACAATTGTGCTTTCACTTCTTGATTCTACTTTTTTTTCCTTTTTGGCCTTTCTACCCAGTTTAAAATATTCCTCAAGCAAAGCCACAATAATCCTAAGAATGAAGTAGAAATATGAAACCCAAATATTTGGAGGAAAAAAACAGCCAAATTTATAGAAGCCTGACAGGGCAATCCAAGTGATCACGACGCTCCCTACCAACGGATGTAGTAACCAGAGGAAGCATTTCAAACCTAGGGTCTCGAAGTGCAGGCAGGATACCCACAGAGCATCTAGAAGATTGCAAGTTCTCCTCCAGAGGGTGAATCAAGACTGGAAGGTCATTTAAAAAAGAGATCTGATACACAAGGCAGCCCACTAAAAA
>NW_022103896.1:79102993-79105248 GCF_000313985.2 Echinops telfairi | reverse complement strand
ATTGTCAGTGCAAACATCCTGCACACAAGCAATTAGCTACAGAGAGAAAGATAGGCCCCACTCCGACATTTAGAAAGAAAGGAATTCATTCTCCACAGTGCAGTCTAGCCTATAGCAAACCCACTGAAAACAGAGGGAGCCTACTCAGCCACCTTAGGGAGAACCGGCCAGAATAAGCACTTCAAAACTTAAAATTATTAAAAACATGTAAATGCTGTGGCAACAGACAAAAGTTTGAAAATAACAGGGATGAATCCTCAGTCAGAACTAATAACTTGACACTAAAACAAAACAAAACAAACAACTAAGGCCAGGGAAGCCCTCTAGTGGAACTTAGAAGAGGGTGGAAATTGATCTATCAAATATAAAAACCCATTGCAATGGAATCTATTCAAACTCATAGAGACCATATATAGTTTCTTTACAGGACCAGATTGCTTTACCTTTCTTCTACAAATATAGTTTCCTTGAAAAATCAGAAAACTTGAAAGTACAGAATAGCACAAAGATATCAAAATGTGCTCTGGTCAACAAAAATATTAAAGCATTCAAAGTCACAACGAAGAAGTGTCAATCAAAAGGGAAAATGTTCTCCTATGGGGACAAGTTTAATTGAAAAAATAGAAGACCGCAAGACACTGATTTTAAATAGTTCAAAGAAAGCTAAAAACACATGAAAAAGCACAACAATGGAGATCAAGAAAACAAGAAACTCAGTAAAGTTATTACAAGTAATAACAAAGATCAAAGAGAATTACTACCTCTGGAAATACAATAAATGAATTAGAAAAGCAAGAGAACATTCAACAACACAATCAGAAGACAGAATAAGTGAACTAGAAGTCAAGAACTGACTTACTAAGTCTCAAGAGCAATAAGAGAAAGGCAGAAGGAAAAATGAACACAGCTGAATGGAAATGTTGGGTTCAAGTAAGGTCAAAATGTCATAGCTTATCATTTAATCTACCTTTTGACTCATTTTAAAGTTGTTTCCATTAAAAAAAAAGTGAAGGGGAAATACACATGAATTAAGCCACTGGTGAATTCCTTATGACCATGAACCAGGGATGTGAATAGCCTTGCTATCATGCAGAATGTACTGGAAAGTGGATTGTTGCAGCTGTAGTTGGGATAAAATTTACCATCTCAATATTTGATCTCCCTTATGATCCATTTAAATTTATTCTAGTTTTTAATAATTTCTGCTCTCTTTTAAAATCAAGGTTTTTAATTGGCTTACTTTGTTACTCTTATTAGTTTTTTTTGGTTTGTTTTTCAATGTTTTTATGTATATGACATCCAAGATAGGCAAAACTATTGAGTCAGTAACTGAACTAATGGTTCCTTGGGGTAATGGCAGGGAGTGCTGGGGGAGCTGGGGCGCTAATAATGATGAGTACAAGAATGAAGAAAACGTTCTAAAAACCTATCAAGGTGATGACTGTATAACTCTTCTTGATGTGACTGAGTTATTGAATTGTATGATAGGTGAATTATATGTCAATAAAACTGTTGAAAAACTCTAACAGAATGATTGGAACTCCAGAACATGAAGTTAATAATAAACCCCAAAACCAAAATCCAAACCTACCGTTATTGAGTTGATTCTCACTCACAGCAACTTTATACAGGGCTTTCAAAGCTGTCAATATTTATGAGAGCAGATAGCCTCATCTTTCCAGCATAGAGCATCTAGCGGATGTGAACCTCTGACCTTGTGGTTAGTTGTGTCTACCTGACAGTGGCACCAGGGCTCCTGATGCTAATAATAGATGATTAGAAAGAATTTTCCAATAGACATAGAAAATGTCTCAGACCTGAGAAGGGAAGGAAGCCTGAAAATAGAAGAAGCGACACAAACTCCAAACACAAGAAATGCAGTGACGTCTATCTCCTGTCACATTCTAATGACTTTACAGAAAAACACAACATATCAAACTTTTTTCCCCATAAAAAAATAGCACAGATTTCTCCCTATAAATCCCAGAGGCCAAAAGCTAAAATATCTTGCTACAAGATTCTACTTAGTACATCCACAGTTTATTCAAGATAAAATGTGTTTGAGCATGTCTCTACATATCAGTGAATGGCTGCAGAGAAGTTCTCTTAGTAAGATACTGCCTTAGTCCCCTTAGGCATCAATCAAAATAGTGGTTCCAGAGAGGATCAACTGGGCCAGTTAAATTCAAGGCTCAGAAATTTACAGTGATTTAAAAAAATTTCAAACAGAAATCCTTCCATAATTTCTTAAAGGG
>NW_022103896.1:79100608-79102366 GCF_000313985.2 Echinops telfairi | reverse complement strand
CACACTTAGTAAATATTAAACAAGGGAGTTTTCTAAATAGGGAGAAAAGAACATTTTAATAATACTTGGGAAATTAAATATATATCTAAAGGGAGCTCTACAAATGCATTATCATAGGGAAATATAGTAAAGAAACATTTGCTATTTATAAGGAGGACACTCAATACTTAATTCCATAAGCAATGCAACATAAAATAAGCACAAGTTAAACACACCAGACATAGGATGAGAATCATGATAATGGAGACTCAATGACAGAAAAAGAGGAGGATCAACACAGGAAGCTACTATGTTAATAGTACATGTTTTGGGTTGTGTACAATAAATGTTGTCCTAATGGCATTTTTGTGTCATGTCATAGGTGTGGCAACCATTAAGGAATCACCTCACTGTGAGAAGAAAGGGATGACTGCCGCTCTAGGGCTAGGGAATCGGCAGTCAGTGGGCTTTGGTTAGGATCCCTTGCTTTGTGTGTGCTCAATGAAAGTTGGCACAGGACCACCCCATATATTTACTATTCTAATCCTCTCCTTGCTTTACTGTACCATGTATTAATCTGTTAGGCTTTGTAAATGAATGTTACTGGAAATCTTCCCCTATCACCAACCACCATGGTCAGTGTTAATTGTGCTCAATCAATCATTTAAGAGTTTAATTGTATAAATTAACAACTCATGGATTGTGGTTCAGAGCCAATGCATATTAGTGTAACTTCCTTTTCTCAGCAGTATGCCAAATTCTATACCATTAGATAAATTAATGACACTGACTTTGGAATTACCTTATAACCCAGGGGGATAATTGATAATATCATAAATTATAATGAGGCCTCTAAAAAGAAGTAGAGACTCACATAAACCATAGGCAAATGAATGGATTTTGGGCTCACACTTAATTCTAGGGCCAATCTAAGAACAATTAGTTTCTATGACATGGCCCTGCTCAATGCTCCCCTCATGAAGAGATCACTGAAGATAAGAGTACTATAGCAAAGTATGGTGAAGAAACTAGATGGTGCCCAGCTTTCAGAAAGAATAGAGTATGGAGTCTTAAAGACTTATCTACAAATAAGCAGCCATTTAAGTAAGACATCAACTAATTCTACGTGGAAAAAGCACACCAACCTGTATGACCAAAGGATGCTAAATAATAAAATCCAAATCTGAAGGAGAGAATAGTATTGGAGCTTAAATTATACACTCCTACTTTGCAGAAGGCCACGGATGGCGGTGGATGTCCAAATTCACTTTATAGGGTTCCTACACGCATTAAGCCTCTGGTGAATGTCCTCCGACCTGTGTTGCAGGACTTGAATAACTTTGTTATACGACAGTATTGTAAACTTGATTATAGCAGATGTGATCATTTCATCTCTCTTTTGACCCATTTTAAATAGGCTCTAATTTTTAATATTTCCTGCTTTTTATCTGGTGAGGTTTTTTCCTCTGGTTTATATTGATATTGTTATTGGGCACACACATTTTTAAAAAATGTTTTCTAGTATATGAAATCCAGGATAAGCAAATCTATAGCGACAGTAACTGGTATAATGGATTATCGGGGATACAGCAGGGGAGGTTGAAGGGAAATGGGAGCTAATAATACAAGGAGGAAGAAAATGTTCTAGAACTGATTGTAGTGATGATTATGCAACTGTTTTTTAATATGACTGAACAGTGGAAGTGTATGATACATAAATTATATCTCAATGAAACTCTCAAAATGTTTTTGGAAGGGGGAAAGCGAGGGGCTGGGAGA
>NW_022103896.1:79094955-79099178 GCF_000313985.2 Echinops telfairi | reverse complement strand
AAAAAATTAAAAAGATTCATCTCAAGAAAGTTGACAGACACAGAGTGAAGACTGGATTAGAAGTTCGCAAACTCACTGCTTTCAAGTGGATTCCAACTCATAGTAACCCTATAGGACATGGTAGAACTGCCCCTGTGGGTTTTTGAGACAATGTTTTTACAGGAGTAGCAAGTCTCCTCTTTCTCCTACAGAGAGGCTGGTGGTTTTGAACCGCTGACCTTGTGGTTAGCAGTCCAATGTGTAATCCACTACACCACTAAATTTCCTTAGATCGATAGACAGACTGACAGATAAATGAGAAGTCATCTTTTGTTGCCAACAAAAAACACATCTTAGATATAGAAATGGAAACAGATTGGGGGAAAAATGGATGGAAAAATATAATTAAAAAACTCATATCAAAACTTTGGGGGCACTTCAAAATCAACGATCAAAGAGAAATTCATATTAATGATACCTACATTAAATAACAGGAACCAAATTTAATAAATTTGAAGAAAAGGCAATGGAAGCGTAAAGAAGCCTAACATTACTGGAAGAAAATAACAAAGAGATCCAAACCAGGCAAAGACATAACACACAAAAGAAAATTATAGACCAGTATCCCTCATGAATACGGCTATAAAAAAATTTCAGCAAAATTCTAGCAAGCAAAACTCAACAATAGACAAGAAAACCATAAGCTACCAGGAATGCACAGGTAGTTTGACATTATAAAATCTATCAATGCTACTCATTGTAAAAAGAAAATAACGGAAAAGAACCACTTGATCATGTCAGTTGTTGCAAAAAAAAGACATTTCCTAAAAGTGAACACATTCTGGCTCAGAATATTAGAAATAGAAAGAATGTGTGTAAAACCAACAGCCACATTACTCTCAATATAGAAAGACTGAAAGCCATCTCACTGAGAACAGGAAAGAGCCAAAGTTGCCCGTTACCACCACTCTTATTCAATATTATACCACAATGTCCAAGCCAAAGCAATACGGAGGAAGGTATCCATACCAGCAAGGAGAAGGTAAAACTAGCTCTACTTGCACATGACATGATTTCATACGGCGAGAATCCTCCCAATCCCCTCAAGACATCTGCTGGATCTAACAGAATGATGTTCTTGACACAACTAGACAATTGGTTTTCTAGATTTGAAGGGTTAAGATGTTAGTCTCATGGGATAATTCAGTCAATTATCATAATGCCGTTCAAAAAGTTCGCTTTTTACATCCTAGTGAAATGAGTAGTATTTAGGGTCTTAAAAGCTTGCAAGTGGCCATCTAAGATATAACTAAATTAAAAAAGAGAAAGAGAGTGTATACTTCAGAGGGTGTGATGGAATATTTCATTGATTTAATTTGTTGAAATGGACTGCATAACTGTACACAATGTGTTTTTTTAAAAAGAAAAAAGATCCCTTCAGATTCCTTAACCCTCAGACCTAAATATTGGTGAGTGGCTTTAAAAAAAAAAAAGGAGGAAAAATAAAACGGAATGACTTGGAATCTTAGTGAAAACAAGTTCCTTTCAAATAAGCAAAGAAAAATCAAACTCACTGCCATCGAGTCAGGACCAACTCAGAGTGACCCCATGGAACAGGGTAGAACTGCCCTGTGAACTGGTAAGCCTACAGCTCTTTAGAGGAGTAGCCAGCCTCTCTCCCTAGAGCGACGGGCGGTTCAGGATTGCTCACCTTGTGGTTAGCAGCCCAGCATGTAACCCACCATGCCACCACATCTATACCAATGCAGGGAAATAGCAGGAGTGGCTCACGTATCTGCATAGGACCCCAACGATACCACTGCAAGACCAACAGCACAGAATTGGTATAGAAAGAAACTAGAGTTTGACGTATACTTACAGATACACAGACAATTTCCAGGATGTTTGACTGCCATTTTGTCGATGTCAGCGGTTCTCAACCTGTGGGGCGTGGCCCCTTTGGGAGGGGTGTGTCAAACAACCCTTTCACAGGGGTCCCCTAAGACCATGGGAAAACACGTATTTCCGATGGTCTTGGGAACAGAGACACCGCTCCTCTATCTCCAGGCGGGTCCGTCCACATGCAGGTACGCACACATACGAAGACTGTTACCCATGCTACACCATGCTTCAAGACAAAATTTCATTTATTTGTAATTAGAAATAATTATTTCACAATATATAATTACATATTGTTTTGTGATTCATCACTATGCTTCAATTATGTTCAATTTGTAACAATGAAAATACATCCTGTATATCAAATATTTACATTACGATTCATAGCAATAGCAAAATCACAGTTATGAAGTAGCAACAAAAATAATTGTACGGTTGGGGGGTCACCACAACATGAGGAACTGTATTAAAAGGTCACGGCATAAGGAAGGTTGAGAACACTGGTCTATGGTACTTACTTCAATGTCAATACATCAAACCCTACCACCTCTCTAATGACTATCAATAAAGAATATCCTAATGAAAATTTCTAATTCATTCTTTATGTCACTTTGAGTCAAAATAGATAAAACCTGTAACTGCCCACAGCAGTGCATATTCCATTATACCACTATTACTATTCCCCACTGCCATTGAGTTGATTCTGACTCTCAGCAATACTACAGGAGAGGGTAGAAATGCCCCTGTGGATTTCCTAGGCTGTAACTCTTTATGAGAGTTGAAAGTCCTGTCCTCCCATGGAGCTGCGGAGGGTTTTGAATTGCTGACCTTGCAGTTTAGCAGCCCAACTTGCAACCACGATGCCACCAGGGTTCCTCACATTCTGGTATAGAACACTGACTCCTACTAAACGAATGTCCACCACGCATCTGATAGGTTGTTGTACTGTAGTGACTTGTGTGCTGCAATGTTGTTGAAAGCTGTGTCACTGGTATCTCGGCAGGATCATCAAGGTAGAAAGGTTCCCTTGCATCTTCCACAACAGAAAGAAAGGTCTGGCAATCTAATTCCAAAAATTGGCCAATCAACTTAGCAGAACATTGTGTTTGGTGAGGCAGAGGGGCAGCAAGGGTGAAGGAGACCAGTGCGGATCTGGACTGGACTTAAACTTGCCAGTGTTCTTGGGGATGAAGCATGAGCAGGCTCTACTTCTGTTCAGTTGTACATAAGTCAACGTGAGCTGGTGTTGACCTGACAGATGCTGTTTAACATTCTAAATGGACGTGTTTTCATTTTAGGCATTACCTCCTTCTAAAGATATTATAACAGACACCAACTAGTAGGGAAAAGAGGAAAATGGAAGACAGATGTAAACTTAAAGATTAAAATGAGATAATATTAATGATCAAAACACAGTATAATAAACTATTGCCTTAAGACTGCCTCTAAAGAAAAGCATGCATTGAGAGATGAGTGAGTTCAAATCACTTGAAAGTACAGGGGGAATAGAAACTACATATATCATATACAGTTAAAAACACTCTAGAACTGCTGTCACATGGAAACAACATTGAAATCCAGGACAAAGAGCAATACCAAATGTTAAAAGTAGAAATAATCCAAGATTCAACAAATCTAACTTTTATCAGTATGGAAATTAAGGCATAGATCAACTAAGGAGTCTACACAGGTCTTCAATTTGGACAGAATTGGGACCAGAACCAAGGTCTCCTGACTAGAAATATATCTGTCCTGTAGGGTTATATAATTTAACGTTTACCACTGGACACCCATTATTTATTTCATAGACATTTCTTGAGTCACTAGGCAAGGCTCTGGATTGCTAACTCACTGCCATCAAGTTGATTCTGACTCAGAGCAAGCCTTTAAGAGAGAGTGGACCTGTCCCTGTGGATATCCAAGACTATAACTGTTCCCCACCCACCAGCAGTTTTATTGGAATAAAATTCACATATCATATAACTCAATAGTTCAGTCAAACAAGAAGAGTTATACAATCATCACCACAATCAGTTTTAGAACATTTTATTAATTCTTTTACTCATTGTTATTAGCTCCCCATTTCTCCCCAATCTCCCTTGCCATACTTCCAAGGAACAATGAATTAATCCAGTTACTGTCTTATAGATTTACCGATCCTGGATTTCACGTACAGAAAACATTAAAAAACAAATCAAACAAAAACTTACATGAGGTAGGAATTTTCTTGTCCAACCTGGCTGATAAACATGTGGGGTTAATTGAAGGGAGGTGGGATAAATGGCTCGGTGAGCCTCACCTTTCTAGTTCTCGAGTCTCTTGCTTTCTGATGGTCGGACCAGGGT
>NW_022103896.1:79091898-79094600 GCF_000313985.2 Echinops telfairi | reverse complement strand
AATTCTCTCTTATAGACTAGTTTCTGTGCATTTGTTACTCTAAAGTACCCAGACTAACACACTACAAGACTAACAAAGTAAAACTGATAAAAACCTCAACTGAAAAGAAAGCAGAACATATTGGAAACAAATTAAGAACCAATGTAAATGGATCATCAAATGATAAATATAAACCTAACCCATCTACAAAATCCACAGGGGTAGACAACCTCATCTCTCTACCACAGAGCATCTGGTGGTTTCAAACTGCTGACCATGTGGTTAGCAGCCCAATAAATAACCATGAGGCCACTGGAATTGGTAACATTTGCATGGTTATTATTGACTTATACTTTGTGCAATTTTTACATGGTTATTATTTGCATGGTTATATTGACTTATACTTTGTGCACTTTTTGCATGGTTATTATTGTCACATTTGCATGGTTATTGACTTATACTTTGTGCAATTTTAATACAACAGTATAAAAAAAGTACAATGACAAATTGAGCATTAAGAGAGAAAATTCTGTGAGGCCTAGTGGCCAAGTTTATCCCAAGAAAGTCATGGCTTGATCCTGGAAGGGAGTGTCAGTTCTGGTATGTACGTATGTGGGTGACACAGAAAGGGGTAACAGGCCAGATTCAAAGGTGGGCTGAGATGGTGGTGAAGAAAAGCATTTGGCACTCAGCAGTCGACAGGAACTGTAAAGCAAGAGAGTCATCATAGATCTCAGGATGGTAACGCTAATACAGGAAAAATAAGCAAAACTGGCATTGTCAGGTAAGTGCTGGGTTGCTAATCACACGGTTGGGGATTTAAACTCACCAATCGCTCCTAGTGAGAAAGATAAGGCTGTCCTGCTCTCATAAAAATGTATAACATTCAGAGTCACTATGAGTTGGAATTGACTCGACAGCAGTGGATGAATGGGTAGGTCAGAGAAACCAGCCTGAGACGAATACATAGTCCAGCCAAGAGGGTACATGGACTTGAACTAGTTGGCAGCAAATGGGAACAATCAGCCTTGAGAGAAAGTTCTGAGGTAGAGTAATCAGATCTGGGAACCAGATGGATTTAAGAAATGCAAGAAAAATGGCCATCAAAGATTCCTTGGCTGGGAACCAGGACATGCAGAGTCTGGAGGGCTTCAGGATGTTCATGTGCAGAATGTAGATCACAACTAGCACCTCCAAGCTTGGGGTGGAGAGGAAAGGCCGTAGGGACACGGACACAGATTAGGCCATCTCAGGGGAGAAGAGGCACCAAGATAATTAGATTATCCAGTCAGGAGCCGTTTAGCAAGTCATTAAAGTCCAGGGCAGAAGCCTGAGAGTGTCATACTTACACTGAAAACAAAGAAGGATTCAGCAAAGTAACAGAGAAGAAAAATACAACGTACAGTAGGTAAGAAACCCCAAAGGAACACAGTCCTTGATGCCAGCTCACTTCAAGGCGGACGGGAGACTACGGGAGAACAGACTTACGGAAAGACTCTAACTCAGAAACAGCAAGTGTGACTTGTGCACAAGAGTAGAAAGTAAGTTGCCTTCTTCTGAGAAGGAAAGTGAATGAAAGTGGAGGGGCACTCTTTCAAAACCTGAACAAAATACAAAAGCATAGCTTCCGGTTTCTTTCCAATTTTATAGGAGCTTCTTATTCCATTAGCCAGTTGGCTGACTTCCATTTCCAGAGGATAATAAATTTACTATTATATTTATTCAGAAAAGTGAAAGTCCTACATGCTAACCCACTCTTGTATCACCTTATTTAAGTATGTGTCCTGTGGGCATGGGCTAACAAGAGCAGGGTCATCTAACCTCTTTACTCATTCTCATCAGCAAGTTCTCCAGAAAACGTGAGTCATCAAGTCTGGGCTTGTACTTTCAATCGGGCTTCTCGAGGCAATAGGATCCAAACTGGAAAACCCACAAGCCATTTGGAAATAAAAATAAGCTTAAGAAATGCAGAAAATTAGATTGGTGGTGGGGTTAAAATGGCACCCATAAGATCTCAGATGAATGCCAGTGCAGGACTGAACAGGTTGGAGGATCAAATGACTATTTGCTCAGCAGCCAAAGAAAATGCTTCATTGCCCATATCAATACTCTTCTTTCTGTCTTTTAAAAACAATTTATTGTGTGAAAATGTATACAGCAATTTAGTTGCCCATTCAATAAATCATACACACATTGTTCTATGACACTGGTTGTTAGCCCTATCATGGCTATCCATTTTACTCTGCACCCCCTGCTTTCCATCCCTCCAGCTGCCTTGCCTTCTCCTCTTTACTTTTGGGTCATGTTGCCTCGAGGGTGTTGTTTATTTTATACGTTAATCTATTATTAGGCAGGTTACAGTAGTCCTTAGGGCACCAGTCTCAGGGGTTCCTCTAGTCCAGTAAGTCAGTCTTCTTTATTACAGTAGTTTTGTTCTCCACTGTTCTACCATTCTGACTAGAGCCTTATGTTGTCAGAGCAGTTATCAGCAGTAGTTGGGTACCATCTAGCTCTTCTGGTCTTAGACGATAAAGGAGTCTATGCATGTTGTGGGCCACTTATTTTATATATATAGACCTTGAAACTGAGCTATTGGAGTAAGTGAAATGAGGTGGCTACATACATGAATTAAAACTCTAGTCTGAATTAAACTGAAATCTTCATTTCTACTGTTCTAAGAGAAAAAAATTCAGTCTCTTTGTAGAAGTTTACTTATAATACAG
>NW_022103896.1:79088811-79090377 GCF_000313985.2 Echinops telfairi | reverse complement strand
TGTTTTGAGAATGATGATGGCAACATATGTACAAATATGCTTGACACAACTGATGTATGTATGGATTGTGATAAGAGTTGTATGAGGCCCTAATAAAGTGATTTAAAAAACGTATTTTCAAACATTTATTTTTTTAACTAAATAAAAGGTCTTTTAATTGCTAACCTGACTAAATTTGGTTCCAAATGAAATCACTTATGTTAAGACTCGTGTTACCAAACCAAACTCTAAATTTTTATTTCTTCTAAGTGCCTAACCTTTGGAGGAGTTAAAGTAAAAGTCAAACAATTATCTCTTTTGGAAATGAAAATCCAAGTGAGTCAATCAGGACATGCTTGGCCAGTTTAACTTACTTCAAAATTCTCCTTAATCTCAATTAAAGAAAAAAACCCCAAAAGTACAGTGAGTTCAAAATGTGCAGAACACAGCTTCCTTGTTTCTGTGTGTCCACTGTTTAATGGCAAGAACACTGACTATAACACCATCAGTGTGGGACTGTCAACTCTGATTGTACTGGAGATCAGAACTCTTCTAAGTTTGTCTCTCACTTAGGAACTGTTGTCTGATTGCCGGAGTACATGCTCTCTGGTTCATGAACTACACATTAAGCTCAGGGGTTCATAGACCTATTTAATAGTGTGAAAATTTTATTTTCAATTGTTTAGTAACCAAACTTGGTATAAAAGTAAACACGCCACAATTTTTCTCTTCCAACTCACAAATTATTTTAAAAAAACTGATCAAGGTGGGGCAGGGAAGGTAAAAGGAAACAGAGGAATGATCTAGGAAGCAAAACTATAGATAGAGGCATGAGCGTAGGAGTGTCCATATGTAATTACATTAATCCATAAAAATAGAAGTATTGGTCTATGTACATATATTTATATGGCAATACACTGAGGTAGTAGACAGACTTTGGGCCTCTGCTCATACCCTCCCTCAATACAAGAACACGTTGTTCTAACAAATTGGCAATCTGAGATTTTCACCCTCCCGACACAATTGCTGAAGACAAAACTGGTGCATAAGTAAATGTGGTGAAGAAGGCAGATGGTGCCTGGCTATTAAAAGATATAGTGTCTGGGGTCTTAAAGGCTTCAAGTGAAACAAGTGGCCATCCAGCAGAGAAATAACAAGCCCACATGGAAGAAGCACACTAGCCTGTGCGAGCATGAGGTGTCATCAGGACCAGATAACAGGCATCAGAAGACCCTTAACAATAAACAAACAAAATCATATCATTAAGAACAAGGGGGATTAGAGCAGTGACCCAAAGCCCATCTGTAGACAATGGAACATCCCCCAGAGTGGTCACAGGGCAGGGATGAGTCAACCAGGGTGCAGTAAAGCACTGATAAAACACACAATATGCCTCTGGTTCCTAGAGGCTGCCTCTCTCCCATCACCATGACCTCAGTGCTGCCGCTCACTTTGGACTAGACCGGAGCATGTGCACAGTCGTAAATATGAGATAAGAGCTCCGGACAAGTAGGGAATCAGTGGAGAGGTCTAGGGGGCTGGTCCCAGCCCCAAATACTAAGTGGATGCCTGCCCCTCCCCTGAGAA
>NW_022103896.1:79083106-79085033 GCF_000313985.2 Echinops telfairi | reverse complement strand
ATAAGAGTTGTATGAGCCCCTAATAAAATGTTTAAAAAATAAATAAGTAAACTAAACTAAAATTTTTTTAAAAAGAACAAAACACCAAATGATTGGTTAGTAGTTGACTGCTTAACCATGTGTACCACCCAGGAACTCCTAAGAAAACAATACTGTTCACTGAAAATTAAAAGTGGTGGTTATAAAAGTAGCGCATTAAAGTAATAAAATAGACATTGAAATTGATATACTCCAAACAAAACTCACTGCTATTAAGTCAGTTTACAATCATAGCGACTCTGTAGGACAGGGTAGAATTGCCTTGTGGTTTTCTGAGACTGTAACTCTTTATAGGAGTAGAAAGCCTAATCTTTCCCCCACAGAATTGCGGGTGGTTTTGAACTGATGACCTTGATATTAGCAACCAAATGGATAATTACTACATCACCGGCACTCCCTATACACCAAGGCGGATGCTATTATTATTATTAAGGCCTGATACCATGCTTATAAGTAAGGAGAGTACCTAATTGGAAAGTATTATGTTCATCTGTCTGAGCCTCTCCATGGCTATCTGTATGATTAAAATGAAGTGCTCAACTGTGATGTGCTCATTAAAGAGAATGCTAAGAGTGGAGGAGAAGCAGCCACAACCACAACACTGTAAGGGAAACAGGGGGCCTGTGACCATATGGGCAAAAGTAGGCAATTGAATCATACAATGGAAAGCTTGAGGGAAGATATCCTGGGCGAGAGGTTGTTTCTGTTGTTTTTTTTTTATGGGGGCAGACTTGGCACGTTCAAAGCAATCTATGTATAATTTGGAGAGCCATATTAATACACAGGTAAGGTGCAAGCTCTGAAATTTCATGCGAAGACCTACGGTTTTATGTTAGGACAATTTCTATATCTAATGTGAGCCTCGCCAAATAGTCAAGGACACCCCCGTATAAAGTCAATTTGCAAAAGATGGTTATTATTTTCCCTCTTGTGTTTCTTTCAATTGCTTATTTTTGTTCATTCTTTTTTAACTTATGGCATACAAGGACATTTCTGTAAGAATACTGCTGAACAGAGCTAATGGAAACAGATATTCCAGTGAACACATGTGGAAAGTAATCAAGTCTGTGCATAAATAATCTAGAAAACTTACTAAAGCAAAGAATTGCTTCAACAATAGAAAAGAGTGCGTGACAGAACTAGCAAACCATGAAGAAAACAGAGAATCTGATTTTCAGAGTTAACACATTATAATATTCAAGTCATAGGTTTACAACAACAAATTAGAGAGAAATAAGGAAAAACAGTCCATTCAAAGGAATACACTGGACCAACAACAAGTATCTGACTTCCCAGATAAAGAATTTAAACAGATAAAAATTTTAAATGAAAACAACTGGCTTGAATGTGCTCAAAAAGCTAAAGGAAAGTACTAAGAACTAAAGGAAATCAAGAACATGATGCAAGAATAAAATAAGAATATCAGTAAAGAGATAGAAATTATAAAAGGAAACCAAATAAAAATTCTGGAGCTAAAAGGTATGATAACTGAAATAAATTTTTTTTCACCAGAAGGTTTTAGCAGTAGATTGGAACTAGCAGAAAGCAGATCAGCAAGTTTAATTATAGAGGAAAAGAAGAGCCAACAACAACAAAAAAGGAAGATGAATAGAATCCAAAGGCTTTGTGAAACAACATTAAGCAGATCAGCACACTCAGTATGAGAACCCCAGGAAAAGAAGATAGAGAATAAATGGCAGAAATATTTAAGGACATAATAACACATCTGGCAAATACAATGCTATAAAATAAAAAATATACATAAAGCACAATTACAATTTAAATTCCAACTTCACTCTGTAAAGAAATGGAAAAGACCAATTTCAGGTGCAGAGGGAAATGACCTAGGGCAAGCAAAGAATTCCTGAAGAACAAGAACATCAAAGAC
>NW_022103896.1:79076957-79082336 GCF_000313985.2 Echinops telfairi | reverse complement strand
CTCTTCAACAATGGTAACGGCAAAACTGGATCTCCATCTGCAGAAGAATGTAACAGGACCCACATGTCACCCAATGCTAAAAAACAAACTCAAGATGGACCAGAGATCTAAATATAGATCTCATTTATAAGAATCACAAATGAGAAAATAGGGACAAAATTAAGGGCCCCACTGAAGCGCATACCCACATCAAATATAATAAAGGAAATACACCCAGTAGAAGACAAAATAGGCGACTGGAACCTAATAAAAACAAGACACTGTGCACATAAAAAAGACTGCATCAAAAGAGTGAAAAGAGAGCCTAAGGACTGGGGGGAAAACAGTCTTCAGCAAGGACACAATGGACAATGGACTAATTGCTAACATTTATAGAATTATGCAACACCTCAATAAGAAACAAGAATCCAATTTAAGAATGAGCAAAAGACAGGCAGTTCACCAAAATGATACTCAAGCACATGAAAAACACAATAACTAGAAATCCAGCAGATGTAAATCAAAACAAATTAAAAAAATCAAACCTTACAATTATCGTGCAATTCAAAAAAAACAGAAAACAACAAACGCTGAAGAAGGTGCAGATGGTCTTGTAAACATGTACAACCATTGTGGGAAGTGATATGGCGCTACTTAACAGAACTGGGAATAGAAATCTGATACTACCCAGCACTACCTCTGCTGAGTATATAAGAGACATAACATGAAGAGATGTATGCTTTCCCATGTTCACAATAGCAAGAAGCTGGAAAAACCTGTAAACTATTAAGCAGAATGAAGTGAGTCAATCACAAAAGAGAAAATGTTTTAAGAGACCATTAGCATAAGGATAAACACCAAAGCACAAGTAATCATCTGGTCTTACATCATGTCACTGTCTAATCTGGTCTCCAAAGCAACTGAGTGGTATGCTTGTCTAATGCTCATGATCCACATCCCAAACTCACTACTGAGTCCACGCTGACGCCTAGCGATCCTCTGTGGGTGTCTGAGAGGGTAACTTTATGGGAGTAGGAAGCACAGTCTTTCTCCTGAGGAGCTGTTGGGTGGTTTTGACTGCTGACCATGAGGATCACAGTCCAATGCATAACCACTACACCACCAGGGGTCCTTCATGATCCACATATCACCCTCTTATTTGAACATCTTAATAACCACTTCAAGAGACAAGGCCTCACCTCAGCTGGAGTCAGTTTCTCATGTTGGATGTTGGGGGGAGAGGGAGAAGACCAACCAATCAGTTCCTGCCATATAAAATTGTTACACAATTACCCCAAACAGAAACTCTGACAAGGGTACTGTGGTAGTTACATAATCTGTTGTCAACTTGAAACTTAAGAGTGAAGGGGTGGAGTTTAGATTATCAATCAGGTTGCAGCTTGATGATCTCATTTGGAGTCACTAAGGAGATAAATAGCTCACTGGAGGTGGGACACTCATTCACTTCCTGAGAGACATTCCTGTTGATAAGACACAGGGAGCTACGCTAGAGCCCTGGAGGTGAAGGAGCCACATGGAGACCCCTGGCAGCACTGAGATGCTTACACCACCACTGGATCCACAAGACTTGCCACCCACTGGCCTGTGATCTTCCTGCATTCTATGTCATTGGATGTGTTGCGTGAGTCTGAAGAGGAATTTATAGATTGGTATTGGACATATGGGCTAATACCAGATTTATGAACTTGATCTGAACTAGGATATTTTCTTAGTGTACGATTACTCTGATATAAAACTCTCTCTTACACACATAACAGTCTCCCTGGATTTGTTTCTCTACCGGGACTAACACAGGTCCTCAGTAAACCTTAAAGGAAATTCAAGCATAGAGTGGGATAGGGGTGGGGCCATGTCTGTCTTGTAAAAGGTGATTTCACTTCTGGCGGGTAATCCAAGTGGGGCAACCAGTCATTGGGCAACACATTTAACATTACAGGTGCTCTATATGCCCAGTATTATGTTCCCAATTGGGCACTTTTCATCTTGTTTCTATCCAGCTCTTGAGGATCTAGACCGTATGCTATAGACAACTGAGACACTAGACTCTGTCTTTTGAGGCATATCCTTCAGAGGCCACACGAGAAGGATCCAATTTGGAAAACCCACCAAGCAAACTGAACTTTACCTTAAACAAACCTGTGGCAGATTAAAGGAACTGAAAAATATTCTGTAAAAAGTAAAGAAAAAAGGACATAAAGGAGATTATCTAACAGATACGAAATGTAAGAAATTTATCTAAAGGAAGTAAACAAATAAAATAAAACCCCAAAGATATTTAGATCTCTAAAAGAAAAGTCTATCAGAGATGGTCACATTGATATATGAGTAAGGTATATATTTTTTCTAGGTTTTAAATTTTATTCCCAGTGCCCACACTAAACATCTTCATAGCACAGTGGTTAAAGCCTTAGCTGTCAGCCACTCTGCAGGAGAAGGATTTGACAGTGTGCTTTTATAGAGATCCTCAGCCTTGGAAACCCTATGGGGCATTTCTACTTGTTCCTGTAGGGTCATGACAAGTTGGAATTCACTTGGTGGCAATGAATTTGATGCCTAAATTTAAGCAGCAACATAGTAAAGCGCATTCTAAATAAGTTATTTGGAGCTTATAAAATCAGATGAAAGATAACATTTGTTTCACTTTGTCATTTCTATGCAGCCTTTCAAAAGATAGCATCCTACTTTGTGCCTGTCAATTTGCACAGTTCCCTAAAGTGAAAAGGCAGAATATCAGTGATTTCTAGTGTATATAAGTGATTACGAAAGCAATCTAGCACCACATTATAAAGATAATAAGGTTTTATTTAGGGCATCTGAGTTATAGTCAATTAATATGGTCCTTCTAGCCAAAATCCCTTATGTGAGATATTATATTTCTGGACATCATACCAGTGACTATAGTCCCATTTAAAAGGGCATTATCTGCTAACAAACAGGAACAGGATGAGATTAAGATTTGACCTTAGTAGAGGGTTTGAATTGAGTCACACTCTTTGTTTAATGGTTATCTTGATTACTGTTACTTGTAAAAGATGTTAAGGCAGTGGTTTTCAACCTTCCTAATGCTGTGACCCTTGAATACAGTTCCTCATGTTGTTGTGACCCCCAACCACACAATTATTTTCATTGCTACTTCATAACTGTAATTTTGCTCGTTATGAATCATCATGTAAATATCTGACATGCAGGATATATTTTCATTGTTATAAATTGAACATAATTAAAGAATATTGATTAATCACAAAACAATATGTAATTATATATTGTGAAATATTTATTTCTAATTACAAATAAATGAAATTTTGTCTTGAAGCATGGTCTTCTTAGGTGTGCGTATCTGCATGTGGGTAGACCCACCTGGAGATGGATAAAGGAGCGGCGTCTCAGTTCCTAAGACTATCAGAAATATATGTTTTCCAATGGTCTTAGGTGACCCCTGTGAAAGGGTTGTTCGACCCTCAGAAGGGGTCACGACCCACAGGTTGAGAACCACTGTTAAGGAATGTTATACTATAGCTGAGAGGAGAGAAACTGCTTCTGGGGTGGCCTGGGGAAAAGCTTGTCTGATTAAGATTAGCAGGAGGCTAAGAATTACTGAAAACATTCTGCCAGATGCCCCAGGCCACATATGAATAAGGAAGATATAGTTTGGGGGTGTAGTACATATTATTATTTGTGGATATCATTAAAAAGATGAAGGGTTATATGTTAAGTTGATTGTACCATTGATACTCAATATAATTTCCACCAAACAATCCTTCCCTGGATGGGTCTGTTAAGAAGGAGAAAATACTGATAGGATATGCCTGTGAATAATGGTGAACAGGATTCCTGCAATGCTATACTGCTGGATATGAAATGAGCCCTCTGGGAAGCAGGGACTGTAATCTCATCACCAGCAAGAGCCACGAGTTGGGCACATCCTCTGGACCCAACATCTTGCTGACCCCTTGCTGACCTTCAGATTTTGCACTGAACAGCACTCACCCCATGTGAGACATTTCCTCAAACTTCTGTGAGTTTCTGTGGAACACTGCCGCAATATGCAGAACCCAGAAAGATAAGGGAATATACTCAAAGGAGAAGTGGGGGGAAATGAAGCTGAATAGCCTCATGGACGAGTTGGACATTTGGAGTATCATCGATCCCCAACTCCTTGGGGCTAGTTTGGTGTTAATTCTCGTAAAAGAGATTATTAACACAGCATCTTACACAAATGTGCTCGGTTGCTATCCAAAAGACCAGTGGTTTGAACCCACCAGCAGCTTTGCTGGAGAGAAGACCTGGCGATCTTCTCTCACACAGATCACCCACTGTCATTAAGTTGATTCTGATGAAAAGGATCCCACAGCTTACCGCGCTACACTAACCCTTAAGTAAAAAGCTGGTCTCTATGGCTAAGACTTGAAAATGATCTTACTAAGATCTACAATCTCAAATGTCAATGGTCAGTTAAAAATAAATTCAAGCTTGGTCACTGTCTTGTGTAATTACTTCAAAAGGAGGGGGTAAAAGGAGAACAGAAAGAAGGAGATGCTTGAGCATTTCAGTGGCAATGCCGTATATTTCTGGTTCACATACAAGAAAAGAGGTTTATAATGCTGATAACTAAAATCTAAATTCAAAATGAGGAGTGATATAAAGATTAAACAGAAACTATTATGTGAGTGAAAGGTTATGAAAGATACGGTCGTTCCTGGCCATTCATTCTCCAGAGGTCTTAGTGTAATTAGGTAGGTATTTCTAAGTAGACAACATGAAAGCCCACTTAAAGAGTAAACGAGATAACGTATGGTAAAGCCACAAATGGTTCTTGCTGATGATTATTAAATAAGTCTGAAAAGGTTAGAGTAAATGGCCAGAGTAAAATGATGGATACTTTTTCCAGCCAGAACTGAAGAAGAATTTCAGAGATTTCTGGAGCAGATCTGCAATTCTTTCTGCAACCTATGTCTGAAGCAGTAGGTCTTTTACTTGTGGGATTTAATTAGGAATATCATTAAATTGTCTTTTGAACTTAGGACAATTTGCTATTAGGATAACCTTTAATAACACAACTAGCCAATCTTTATGTACAACTGGCTTCCATACCAATTAAATTTGTTGTAAAGATGATTACTTTAAGACCTCAGACACTATATCTTTTGATAGCTGGGCACCATCAGCTTTCTTCACCACATTTGCTTAGGCACCCATGTCTTCAGTGATCGTATCATGGAGGTGAGCACACAATGATATGATTTTTTGTTCTTTGATGCCTGATAACATCCCTTTGTCAGCTCGTGATCACACAGGTTGGTGTGCTTCTTCTATGTGGGGTTTGTTGCTTCTGAGCTAGATGGCTGCTTGTTTATCTTCAAGCCTTTAAGACCCCAGACG
>NW_022103896.1:79065752-79075394 GCF_000313985.2 Echinops telfairi | reverse complement strand
CTTTACACAAATGATGTATGTATGGATTGTGATAAGAGTCGTATGAGCCCCTAATAAAACTATTAAAAAATAAATTAAAAAAAAGATGATTACTTAACATTATAATTCTTTATGTGGGAAAAAATGCCAAAAAACAATGTACTAAGTATAGAGTTTATACTCACTTGCTTATAGCAACTTTCAAATTGCACATCACAATTGTGGTACTTAATACCTTTATGTCAACTTGAAGATATATAAAAATGTAGGGGTGGTCTTCAACCTGTCAATCAGGTCACAACCTGATGGTGCTTCCTTGTGGATGTAGCCGTCTCATAAGGAGGGCCCTGGGAACCTCCCCTTCTCTCTCTGCCTTCACACTCCAGCTGGCTGACCCTGATTGCTGCTAGTGCTGTGCCATGAGATCCACAGGTTTTTGCACCCACTGTCCTGTGTTCTTCCTGCATTTTGTATCATTGTACGTGGCTTCGTGAGTTTGCAGATGGACTTCTGGAGTAGTATCGGATTAGTGGACTTGAATTGGACAGGGCTGGGATGTTTTCCTGATAGATAACTATTTCTTGATATAAAGCTTTTTCTTATGCATATATGAGTGTTTCTGGATTTATTTCTCTAGTCAAACCAGCCTAACACAGCAATCCATTAAAAGGGTCTTGAAGTCAATGAAGGGAGTTGTAAGACAAGGATTATTGTTAAATTAAAAATGTTTCATTTTTGTAAGTGCGCATGTGCATGCACATGTATGTGAATGTTATGTGCTGAATTATGATTTAAAATTCATTTCTTCTTATAAGGTTATAGTCATAAAAGTCTTAAAGTTACTGGCTTAGATTCATTAAGAAAAAAGTCTAGTACAGAACTCTCAAACGGAGATCTTCATTCAATAAGTCTTCTCTGAAGACAAGATCAGTGAGTAGAGAATCATCACAACTTATGAGAACTGACAGGTCTCTTTTCATAACTTTTGAGACCCAATATTATATGGAGAGAAGCCAATAATGAACATGTAGTAATAATAACTTGATATATTTTAATGTTAAAATACTTGATAGTGCATATTCGCTACCCAGTCTTTTGCCTGTACAAGTCTTACCTTCATGTCTCCTTTGGTAAGAAGAGCATTGATGTCTCCAGAAAGAAATGGCAGATCTCTCTCGATTCTGCAGTTCACTTAGTCTTTCTGCTAGCCCACCTCTGTTTAAATATAATGTATTAGGTTTGGTTAAAGTATAAACTTTGAGATAGCTGAGACATTTATATTTAGAATCACCCCTAACCAGAAGTAAATAGTAAAGAAAAATTATAACCTATTTGACATTATGTACTCTTCTAGAAGCCATATCCTCCTAGATAAATAGTTTTTATTTTCTTTTAACTTTTTTGGGGGTGGTGGGGGTGGGGTGGTGGAAGGGCGGGGGGCGGAGCTCAGTGTTCAATTCTCAAAATTATAGTCTACACTCAGATCACTCTAACTGTCTTCCCATTAGTTCTTAGTTCACATATTCAATGAACATTTATTATCTGCCACATGCTTTGCTCTTAGTCATACATGGAGGATTTCACAATCTATTTGGCAAATAAATCATAAAGCGGGTTCAGAGTTGTAGTCAAGAAATACAACTTGCCCAAACTATTGTTAGGTAGAATATTCAAATTAAGAACATTTGAATATACAGGATCATTGTTTTGGCAACAAAGAAAATTGAATAGTAAAAACATACTTTGAGAATAGTATTGCTCTAAGAAAACCATATGTATGGCAGAAAGATGATTCATAACAGTAACAGAAATAGACACTTGACAAGAGAACTCTCTGTCTACCTATGTTGACCAGAAAACCACTTATGCTAAGACAATACTGAAGTCCTTAACCTTCAAGTGTATATAGTAGCACCCATGTCTTGCAAGCTGCACCTTGAAATTTGGGGAGGGGAGTTTTGTGGGGAATAACTTTTACTTAGGAGAACGTGACTGGGATGTATCTCCAAATCACAAGCATGAAGGCCTCCCTCCACAAGTCTCGGCCTCCTAGACTCCTTAAAGTATGAATGTAGAGAATTTGTTCACATACACTCTCTCCTGGTTCTCAGTTTCCCACAAAGTATGAAGATCCTATTTCCAAGGTCACATTCACAATACAAGAATTAGAACATCAAAACATACTTTGGGGGTGGGGTGGGGTGGGGCTCTCAGTATGTCTTCTTTTCTCCAAGTTCTTGTTAATCTCTGGATCCCTTTTAAGCCACTACCAGTTATTGTCCTCTCACTTTTTCCTCCCTTCGAATCCAAGATTCTCAAAGGAGTGAGCTACCGAACTGTTTTCCCACTCCTCATGTCTCATATGTTCTTTGGGCCATTACAACAGGCAATTCAATCCATAAGAGTCACCTTTTGAGGAAGTTTCCCTGAGACTTCTATTTAAAATTCTCCTCTCTTCCACTAAAGTTTCCATAACAAGTATTCCCCAAATACCAATGCACTGAACTTTTATCAGTTCTCATCCTATTTAATTCCCTCGACACAGAGATATGATAGATTCTAAAACCTGCGATCTTGATGATCATGCCTATACTTTCTATTGAATCTATACTTTTTTTCACTTTGTAACGTGTTGTAACCTTTATTTTTGTGGCACTGCTTCCTAAAACTCCTCTTTTTAACTTCTCCTAGAGTTTTTGTTTTAATTTAAGAACGAATCTTTATTTCTATTAAACAAAATTGGAACACTTGTCCTAAATAATAAATTCCACGTTCTTTTCATGACCTACTTGGCCTGGTGGGATCCAAACCTTAACTAATAATCCAGCTTCACCATCTACCCTTCCTCCACCAAACTTGACATTCTGTGCTACTCCATACATACACCAATCTGATTGCTATGCATGACCCTTTGCTCTCTCTCTGCCCTGCTTCTTCCCATCTGTAATTGATGCCATGGCCTGCTTGTCGTCATACTTTTAAAAGTAATCTGAAGTAGTATATATTTATTTCTATTCCCTTCTTTGGACTCTAAGTTACTAGAAAAAAAGAACTGCAGTTTATTTTTCACTAGTGTCTAGAACACTGATATTCAATAAAATGAAGTAAACGAAAAAAAAATCTCAACTATGAAAAGCAAGTCATGCAAGTTTGTTAAGAATTAAAGAGTGAATGCCCAACTTAGACAAACAATTCCATAAATCATTTCCAGAAGTTAGGCTCTTGTTAATTACCTATTGGAATTACAATGTTATTCTGCCAATTTTCCCCAAGTAAACAAGTAATTTAATAATAACGTTTTAGTCATTTGGATTTTAGAGGAAGATGAAAAGAACTATAAAAGCATAATTTAACCTTATAGGCCTCTTCTTCTTTACGGAATCTTCCGGAGTCCTAGGAAATGTACTGATCTGTTTCTGGGGTGTACACAGCCTGGTCTCTGCAGATTTTACCCCACGCTCCGCCGTCCTCTCCATCATCTGTCTTCCATCTGAGCCAAAATCCACATGGTTTTTGTGAGGGGATTCTGAGTCAATAAACAGGACATCATCTGAGTCTTCTTCTTTCCCACTGTCTGATGAATACTCTAAAATTTCTGTAGAACTTATCTGGAAAAAAAAGAAAAAAATGTAGAATTCTTTATTCAAAGTACATATTTGCATTTTCCTATTATTCCATTGTCTTATGATTATGTTCATCAAAGCATTTCGAACACACTCATTTAGCTTTATATTTTGACACAAAAGCTAAAAGTAACAAAAATACAAGATTCAACATTTAAAACTGTGTACCCTATGAAAAAATATTTTAAAAAAAGATAAATCAATCCTAAGTTCAACATTGATGCATTTTAACTATGGTGCTGGCAAAGAATATTGAATACACCATGTACTACCAGAGGAAGAAACAAATCTGTCTTAGAAGCGCCTTAGAAGGGAGGACGGTGAGACTTCGTCTAACATACTTCATACATGTTATCAGGGTAGACCAGGCCCTGGAGAAAGACACCATGCTTGGTAAAGTAAAGGGTCAGCAAATAAGTAGGAAGACCTTCAACAAGATGGATTGACACAGTTGCTGCAACAAAGTTCAAAAAAATTTCAAAGATTATGAAGATGGTGAACAACCAGTGTTTTGTTCTATTGTGCACAAAGTAACTATGAGCCAGAACTAACTTGATGGCACCTAACAACAATGACAAGTCCTGAGTAATTATCTGTACCCCGAATTTCCGCCAGAGAGGAGTCTACTTTACTTTTGTCGAGGTTAATTAATATTTCTTAGGCAAGCTAGTGATTTTATATATATATATGTGTGTGTGTGTGTGTGTATTATATATATATATTTTTTTTGGTCTGGCTTTGGGCGGTGGCCTACACTGTAATTGGCTTATTTTATCAACCTTTTAGACATTGGTCAATCTACTTATGCAAATAAAGTAAATATATCCTATGCAAAGTATGTATCTATGGGCCACAGGAGGTTGGTCAATTCAGAGCCTGTGTGGGAGGGCTATGCTGTAAATTGATCAGCTGTTTGCTGACATGCAGGAAAATCCAGACTTTGCTAAGCAGAAGGAAGAAAGAAGACAGAGATTGAGAAAATAACCTCCTAGAAGAGCTATAACACTGAAGATGGCAAGAGATACAGGAGTCTTGCACAAGAACCATCAGTAAGTGGCTTGGAAGGAACCCTGCAACAGAGTCAGTAAAAAGATAAGCTACTGATTAAAAGAGTATTTTCAGCAACCATATACCCACCAAGGATCTACTAACATAAAACTTCAATAACTGAAGAACAAAAAAAGGCAAACAACCACTCATATAATAGACAAAGAGCTTAAATAAACATTTTACTAAAGAGGATAGTCAGGTGTCAACTACATTTACACAGAAGAACACTACCCTGTGTGATCCAAGGATTGTAAATAATAAAATCCAGATGCGTAGGAGAGAATGGTATCAGAGCTTAAATTGTAAACACCTGGTTTACAGAAGGTTATGAATGACAGCGAGAAGCAAAAATTCATTTGCAGGGTCCCTATGTAGATTAAGCCTCTGGTGAATTCCCTCTGAACATAACCCAGGGAGGTGAATAGCCCTGCCATCAGACAAAGGGCATTGAAAAGTGGAATATGACAGATACAGTTAGTTTACAATGTAGTACCTTATCATTTGATATCCCTTTTCATCATTTACATATTTTTCAGTTTTTAGTTTCTGATTTCTTTTCGCTTAAGGTTTTTCTGTGTTTTGTTTAGTCATTGTTGTCGGTTTGTTTTTTGTTTGATTTTGGTATGAATTTCTACATAGGAAATCTAGGACAGGTAGATCAATAGAGACAGTAACTGGATTGATAATTGCCTAGGTACATGGCTGGGAAGGATGCAGGGAAATGGGAGTTAGCAATGAGTATGAGAAGAAAAGGTTCTAAAATTGGTTGTTGTGATGATTGCACAAATCTTAATATGAATGAATGATTAGACTGTCTGATATGTGAGACATATGCCAATAAAACTACTTTAAAAATTTACAAATAAGGGAGATAGAAGATAGGGGAAAAATAAAAAGAAGACAATAAATGACCATAAGGAACATGAAAAGATGTTCAGTGTTGTAAACAGAAAGAAGCCAATCAAAACCACAGTGAGATACCATTTTAGGCTCACTGTGATGACTAACATTAAAAAAACAACAACAACAAAACAATCAAAGCCACAGAAAATAACAAATGTCCATGAGGCTATGGGGCATTGGAACCCTCATATATTGCTAGTCTAATGCAAAATGGAATTATTGGGGAAAAGAATAATTCTTCAAAAAACTAAAAACAGGATGATATATGACCTAGGAATTCCTAAGTACCTACCCCAAAGACTTGAAAGACTCAAACCCGTACATCAATGTCCACTGCACCACTGTTCACAATAGTCAAAGGCAGAAACAGCCTACATACCCATCAACAGATATAGGGATTAACAACATGGAGCTCATACACACAATGGAATACTACTCTGCCAGACGGAGAAATTAAGTCTTTATACATTCCATAATGGATGGAGCTTGTGGACATGATACTTGTCAAAATAAGGTTTAAAAAAAAAAGACACCAAAGCTTGTTAGTGTTTACTTGGGGTTGGAGAGAGAGGGAAAATGAGGACCATTGATGAAAAAAATCACACTGATTAACATTAGGGTTACACAGTTCAATATTTGCTAGGGTTACACAGTCCAATATTTTGCCAAAATATTGACAATTTTTGTCAATAGATTGTTCACTTAAAAAGTTGAATTGGCAAACATTGTGGAACCAACCGCTATTGTGATGGTTAGTGCTATGTGTCAGGTTGACTGGATTATGATTCACAGTGGTTTGACAGTCATCACATTGATTGCTCTTCATTTGTAATTTCTATTGTAATTTAATGTAATCACCATCACCACATGATCTAATATTATAGGCCAATCATTTGTAGGAATGCGGCAGGCCAAATAGATTTGGGAAACTATGGTCTGTGTGGGGAATTACGGATACGCACCTAGAGCACATGTTTCCAAATACATTTGGCTTAATGTTCCCTTTTCCAGGAAAAAAAATTCAGTGGCCCTGGAAGTTAAAAAAGTTTGTACTAGAGCCCACAATGCAGGATAAGGATAAGGACAGACATCTGCTTTTGCAGGCCTCCTTGGAGCCCTGACAGCATAGTGGTTACATGTTGGACTGTGGTCTGCAAGGTCAGCAGTTCATCAGTTGCTCTGAAGGAGATAGATGGGGCTTTCTAATCCTGTCAATAGTTGGAATCTTGGAAACTCAGGGATTGTTCTACTCTGTCCTATAGGGTTGCTATGAGTCAGCATCAAATCGATGGCAATGTTTCTTGAGTTCTGGATTATTTCAGCATCCCACAGGGGGCAGTATCATCCACTTTGGGAAACATTGTTCTAGAGGAACAAAATCATAAACACAGTTCTCTGAATTGGTTCCTGATAACTTTTAAAGACTGTGGTGGATCTGCCTCCAGTGGTAAAGCCAGCACTGAAAATTCCTGACACAATGAAGCAATAAAAACATGCATAAGAACACCATTAGTAGCTCAAATATTTGTGAGATGCAAAACTCTATAGGAGTGCATATTTGATATTTTTCTAAAATTCCATCAGAATAAAAAATATGAAGCTAGTTGGGTTTTTGTTATAAAAAGTAGTAATAATCTCAAAGCTTCAGTCACACATCAAACAACACACACACACAAACACACACACACAGCCATTGAGTCAACCCCTATTCACAATGACCCTGAAAGAGAGAGTAGAACTGCCCCCTGTGGGTTTCCGATACTGTAACTATTCACAGGAGTAGGAGCCTGTCTTTCTCTATAATGAGAGTGGCTGAATTACAACACCAGCTAAATTCCCAACCCTGGAATAGTGTCTGAAAATAAAGTGAGGGCTTCAATTGGGAAGAAATATGATACTGAAATGTCAGATGGAGCTACATGAGCAGATAATCAGGAAGTTCAGGACACTGAGCTCCTTAATATCACTGAATCACCCCTGCGAACGGAACTAGTCCTCTTAATCCAATCTAAGGTGACGTCTCCATAGTCTTCTGCTAAGCCACCTTTCCCAGTAAAGCTATTATCCCACCCATCCCTGTCTGATGAGATTAACCCAGTTGTGCATGAAGAGTCTTTGTCTAAGATATGATGTAGGGTGGCACCTGGAATATGGTTTAAAGCAGATGCCTTGCAAAAAACATTGCTGATTGTCCACGAGACCTACCCTATTCCTGTCACCCATTTATTTATTTTTTATTCTAGACCTCAACTACACTTAACTCCCAGTAAGCCCCAAGAAATGAAGTACAGAGGTGATTCCAGATGAGCTATACTATACTCCAAAAGAATTGCTTGCTTTTTCTTGTATGAATTAGCGTGCATGTATGAGTTCATGGAAAAATGCAGTTAAAAAATAAAAATTAAAACATAAACGTTATTTCTCAATATAAGCTTCCTCAAGGTCAAGACATTTTTGTAATAAGCAATGGTATCAGCCATTTCTACCAAACCAAACTCACTGCCATCTAATTGATGCTGACTCATAGCAACCATATAGGACAGGGTATAACTGCCCCTGTGGGTAGACTGTCACTCTTTATGGGAGTAGAAATCCCCATCTTTCTCCCAAGGAGTGGCTGGTGGTTTTGAACTGGTTAGCAGCTCAATATATGGAACCACTACACCACCAGGGCTCCTATCAGCCATTTAGTTCATCCATAAAGAACTGTTGGTACTTGGAATGTAACCATATCATTGGAGTCTTTTTTAACACCATCAATTAAGAAAGGGGGGTGGCTTTTAAAGAATTTTTAAGATTAATAAACAAAAAGCAGGAGGAAAAAGAGAACTGTAAGGTAGATGCCTAAAGGTTTCCCATTGACGCTCTAAGAAAATTACTCTTGTTTGATGGGAGGAATGGACAGGAGCATCGTGCTGATGGAGAATGACTCTCTGGAAAACTTTTCCTGGGAGTTTTTATGTTCAAGCTTTGGAGAACTTTCTCAAATCTTCTCATGATAAGCAACTGTTACCATTGTGTGACCTTCCAGAAGGTAAAAAAGCAAATGCACTGAGCATCCCCAAGTACTGTTACCGTGAACTTTGCTCTTGATCAATCCACTTTTGCTTTGACTGTGTTTTGTCTTCAGGATCATACTGGTAAAGCCATATTTTATCTCCTGCTACAATTATCCCAAGAAGTACAATGATTTATCCCAGTTGTTTTAAATTTGCATTGAAAGCTTTGCTCATCAGCAGCAAATATGGGCGCAATAATTTTGGCTTCCATCAAGTGGAAAGTTTGCATAACTTTAATTTTTCAATTAGAATTATGTAAGCTGCACCAAAGGAGATGTCTATGATGTTGGCTATTGTTTCTGTTGTTAATCATTGGTCCTCTTCCATTACAGCATACCTTTAAGAGACTGTTGGTAGAATTATCGAAGTCAAAGACAATCCTGGAATGAGATAAAAATGCCTGCCAAGTGCCTATTCCACCATTGTACTTGGAAAAAGATACTCCGTAATCTTGCTTTAGAGACAAAGAGCAATTTTGTCCAATGATGGAATTTAGACTTGGTTGATTTAAAACTTTTGGAATGATATAATGGGGTGGATGTGTTTTACTTATGGCAAAGACATGAATTTGGGGTGGGACAAAGGGTGAAATGCTATGAATTGAATTGTGGGCCTGCAAAATACGCATTGTCAACTTGGCTAGGTCATTATTTTCAATATTATTTTGAGCTTCATTTTGTGATCTGATGTCATTATGAAGCTAATGGTAGTTATTCAATGGGGCATGATTCCATTTATCACATCAGAATGCAAATTTAGTTTAACTTGTTTGAGATATAAAAGAGATTAAATAAGTACACATTAATAAACGACCTCATATCACCAAGAAAGAAAAGTTGAGAGTAAAGCATATTCTTTGGACTCAGGGCTCCTGTGCTGGGAACCTTGTAGAACAAGGAAGCAAGGAGAGAGAGAGAGAGAGAGAGAGAGAGATTTCTCCTACTAGGGCTGTCACTTTGAATTCAAACTTGGAGCCTTCTAAACCATGAGAGAATAAATTTGTTGGTCAGACCGTGATATATTGGAGA
>NW_022103896.1:79061691-79064828 GCF_000313985.2 Echinops telfairi | reverse complement strand
ACACACACACACACACACACACACACACACACACACAATTAACATTTCTACTTGCCCCTCTAAAGAAATTTTCAGCATTTTCCATAAGTGTTCACTGGGGAAAGGAAGTAATCAGACTTTTCAGGGATTATTAGAACCTGATTCTTAATTAATACTAATCCCAGAAGACATAAATGTCAATGTGGCCCACCAGTGGGGGAGTGGAATATGAAGGTCAAGAAATTAATGGATTCTTAGCTCAAGTCTATCTAACGGTGGGCTCAATGGGTCCCAGAAACCATCCTGTAATGATTTCCTAATTTCCAAAATGCATGTTTGGAATAGATATACTCCGCAGCTGGTATATACCCGCACATTGGCTCCCTGACATGTGGATGAAGGCATACTGTGATAAGAAAAGTCAAGTGGAAGCCATTAGAAGTACCCCTACGTGGGCAAACAGTAAAGAGCCAGAAAAAGTAAAACTGCATTTCTAAAGGCATTACAGACATCACCATCACCGTCACCATCACCATCAAGGACTTGAAGGATACAGGGGTGGTGATTCCCAGCACCTTCAATCTGCTAACCTACTTGGTGTGTGCAACACAGAGATGGTTCTTAAACAAAGTGGATCATTGTAAACTTAGCCAGGTGGTGACTCCAATTGCAGCTGCTATTCCATGTGATTTCATGGCTTGAACAAACAGATGGATTTCCTGGTAGTAGGTATGCAGGTATTATTCATCTGGATCATGTCTTTTTCTGAATTTTGGCTTCCAAGGATCACCAGAAGCAGTTTGCCTTCAACTGGCAAGGCCAGTAATACACCTACACTATCCAACCTTAGTGGTATATCAGCTACCCAGCTCCATGTCATGGCTTATACAGTAGGGTCCTCGATCATCTTTTATTTCTATAAGATGTTATACAGGTTCATTAGATTAGTCAGATTTTTCTGATTGGACCTAGTAGGGGAGAAGTACTGCTGACCTTAGAAAGAGTGATAAGACATTTGCATGCTAGATGGAAAATTAACCTGACAAAAATTCAGGCAGATTCTACCTCAGTGAAATTCTAGGGGTCCAGTGGTATAAAGTATGTCAAGATTGTCCTTCTAAAAGGAAAGAAAAGTTGCTATAACTGGCACTCCGTACAACAAAATGGGGTTTGGGTGCAAAACCTGCAAAATCTTTGGGTTCTGGAGGCAAGATCTCTCATTTGGGTGTGCTATTACAGCCATTTATTAAGTGAATCAAAAAGTTATTAGTTCTGAGTGAGGCCCAGAACTAGAGAAGGCTGTACGACAGGTTCAGGCTGCTGAGCTTTGGGCCATAGGATCTAGCTGTTACAATGGTGCTTAAAGTTTCAGTGGCAGATGAAGGTGCTGCTCAGAGTCTTTTGCAGGCGCCTGAGGGTCAATCACAGTGCATACCTGTAGGAGTCTGGAGCCTTGCTATCCTCTGCAGAAACAGCCACTGGCTTGTTACTAGGCTTAGTAGAAATTGAACAAGTAACCGCATTTGCCATCAAGTCACTATGTGACCTGAACTGCGTATCATGAGCTGGTTGTTGGCTGACCCACAAACTCATAAAGTTGGATGTGCACCACAGCAATTCATCATTAAGTGTGTCATTTCCAGGATGAGATTGGGCGCAAGCACAGGTGAGTTGTCTGAGGAAGTGACCTACATGGCCATGGTCTCCTCTGCTGGTACATCACGTGCCTTCTCCCAATCTGCATCAAAGGCCCCATGAGATTTCTTTATAAGTTGACTGTTGTTGTGGAGTTAGTTCTGACTCCGCAACCTTATGTACAACAAAAGGAGGCAGTGCCTGGCCCTGTGTCATCCTCACAATGGTAATGTGTGAGCCCTTTATTGCAGCCATGGTGTCAGTCCATCTTGTCAAGGGTCTTCCTCTTTCCCACTGCCCCTCTACTTTACCAAGCATGATGTTCTTTTCTAGGTACCGGTCTCCCTTTATCACATGTCCAAATTACATGAGACAAAGTTTTGCCATCCTTGCTGCCAAAGAGCACTTTGGTTGTATTGAGAGGGTTACCTCCCTCCACCCTCCACCCCCCAAGACAGAAACAAAATAAAAATGGAATAAGCTCTGTTGGTGGAGCTTTCGTAGCATATACTTTTCCCAGTAGCTTAGCATCCAGCAATTCACTCTGAGCTAGTGCACCCAGTGGTGTTGCCTGGGAAGGTTCTCTCTGGTCACAGTGAATTTTTCCGTGAAAGCAGTTTTGCTTGAACCTTGTTTTTTTTCTCTGTCATGGCTGATTTAAGAGAACAGCATGCGGCTGTGAAATTTTGTTTCATGCTTGGGAAAAATGTCACAGAAACTGTTGTGATGTTGAACACAGCTTACAAGGACAGCACTATGGGAAAAACTCAAGTGTATGAGTGGTTGTCTCGTGTCAAAAACAGGTGAAATGTCGGTTGATGACAAACTTCATACTGGACGAAATGTTGACAAAACTCATGCATTTGTGCTCGAAGACTGGCAGTGGACCACTGAAGAGATGGGGAAGTTATCTGGACTATCTTGGAGACTGGCTCAGCAAATTGTAAATGGGAGATTTGGGAGTGAGAAGAGTCTCTGCGAACTTTGTGCCTCAGGTTCTGAATGACCAGGAAAAAGTGTCGAGTGGAAACATGCAGTGCTTTGAAAGAACCGTTCCTAAGTGATCCAGACTTTTCCCCCAAGGTTATTACAGGTGAGGAGATATGGTGCTGTTCTTACAATCCTGAGAGCAAATATCAAGCCAGTGGAAGACACCATCATCACCTTGCCAAAAAAAGGCTCATCAATGAAATCAAAGATCAAAATGATGTTTTGGTTTTTTTTATGTGTGGGGGATAGTGCATTTTGAGTTCATTCCACCAGGTCAGACTGTTAAGCTTTCTATTTAGAGGTTCAGAAAAAATTGCGGATTTGTGGCAGATGGGGGGACTGGTTTTGCTACCATGACAATGCACCTGCTAATGGAGCTCTCAATGCTCCAGTTTGGCAAAAAACAGCAGGCCTCTTTTGTCCCACGCATTTTACTCATCTGACTTTGCTCCGTGCAACTTCTTTTTGTTTTCGCAAAAGAAGAGGGACATGAAAGGACAGTGACTTGATGCCATAGAAGAGGTGAAGAGCAG
>NW_022103896.1:79056615-79060556 GCF_000313985.2 Echinops telfairi | reverse complement strand
TCATCTGTCCTGGATTCCCTGTGTTTCCAGTTCCTATCTGTACTAGTGTACATTCTCTGGTCTAGACAGATTTGTAAACACCTTTCCCAATTTTAAACCATGACGTATTCCCTTGTTCTGTTTATACAACTGCCCCTTGATCCATGTACAGGTTCCACATGAGTACAATGAATTATTCCGGAATTCTTATTTGTCTCAAAGTTATACTTTGTTATGATACACACATATGAAAGCCCTGGCATTTTCAGTTATATGCATGCTAGGTGCAAGTATGGCTTGATAATTTTGATGAGAGATTATGTAGGGTTTAAGGAGATATAAATAGCTGCCAAATAGACAAGGGGTACAGGTGATGGTTGATGTGTGTCAATTTGAGTAGGTTACGATTTTCAGTGTTTTGCAGTGGACTACTCTTTCATAATGTAATTTAATGGAATCACCTTCATGATATGATGTAATATTATACAATCAACCAATCAGTTGTAATAGGAATTTCCTCAGGAGGATGGCCTGAACTCAAAATGTGGACATTTTGGCACAGTTTACTTCCTTGTTCTCTGGATCCTGCATCTGAATTGTCATCATCTGACTTCTAGTTTCTGAAACATAAGCCAGAAGCTTGCGGGCTCCTCTAAAGATTTTGAGATTCAAGAGCTGCAGCAGCCCATGGGCCAGCAGCTTAAGCTGCCAATTCTGGATTCCTCAGTGCCTGTACCAGGGAAGGCTCCTGGCTGATGCCTGACCCAGAGCTTTGAGACTCACCAGTCTCCATAACTGTGAATTGTATGTGTTTGTGTCATTGGTTTTACTTCTGTGGAAAACAGAGCCCAAGACAGGTGTGTTTGCTATAATGACAAAAAAGAATGTAGCTAATCAAACAACTCATGGAATCTGGTTCCCTGGTTTGGAGGTTTAGGGTCATAGTTTTTTGGAGGGCATATGAATTAATTGGTTTTATAATATGTTTAGTGCATATGCTCTAGTTCCTTGTTCATTGAAGAGTGCCTGGGGTTTAAAAGCTTGCAAGTAGCCATCTAAGGCACAGCACTTGGTCTGTATTCACCTGGAGGAAGAGAGGAAGGAGAGCCAGAAATAGGAGGATAAGATGGAATGTGTATCTAATGCCCCAATGAATAACTGTCACCTTTGTCATGTGTTTAGAAATTGCAGCAATGTAAGTACATTTTACACGTAAGACGACATCTCACATGTAAAATACATGTAAGACTGTGCACGTTATTATTGGACGACCTCTCCATTGAGATAAACCACAGCCAAACTCACTGCTATTGAGTTGGTTCTGACAGAGTAATCATCTAGAGGGTTTCTCAAAGTGAAAATCTTTATGGGAGCATAAGGCCTCATCTCCTTCAGAGAGACCGATTGATGGGTTTAAACTGCTGACCATATCTGTACCAGCTCAATGTTTAAGTCATTATTATACCAGCATTCCTTTATCTCAGATTTCTATAGCTTCATTAGCAAATTACAACAAATTTAATGACTTAAAATAACACAGACTTGTCAGCCCATAGTTCTGTACCTTAAACTTTATATCAAAGAAAAAAGAAGTACAGGCAAAGTATGGCTGAGCTCCCTTTCTGGGTCTCATAATCCAGGGCTGAAATACAGGTGCTAGCTGGGCTGTGTTCTCATCTGGAGCTCAGTGCCACTTCCTACACTCTGGTAGCTATGGTACCAGATTTAGTTCTTTGCAACTGTGATACCGAAGTCCCATGTCCTTGTTGCCTGTCAGTTGGGGACTGCTCTCAGTGCCTAGAAGTCACCATATTCCTTGTCACAAGGAAGTCTTGATTTATGAAGCCAGCAGCACATCATCTTTGTCCTGTCATATAGCTATACTAATTACTGTAGCTGTAATGACTGTAACTAACCTGTTCAATAATTGGATTTAGTATAGCTCAAAATAGACTTCAAAGTATACTCAACATAATCAAAACCCCCAAACTTCCTGAAAACACTGGACCAGTCCAAATGTTAATTTAGTACTTGGGTAGCACAGAATTTGAAAGAACATTTAAAGAGCTCTGAATTTTGGATGAAGTCAAAATGAAAATCTGTTCTTTTGTGTTATGTTATTAATAACACTTGTAAGAGCCCAATTCTACTCAAAAATCCTCGTTCATCATCCTTCACCATCCACAACTTACTGGTCAGTATGAGTTGGAACCAACTCAACAGCATCTAACAATGACAGCATATGTATTAATAAAAGCAAAGAAGTAAGAAATTTCTAATAGCTTGAGAATATGAAACCATTAGACATATTTCCTGGAAAATTCTGCTTAAAAATGTTTTTTTCTTTTATAATAGTATTTTAACCCCAAATTAAAAAACAAATACAAAAAACAAACAGTCAAACAACCCACAAGAACTATTAGACAAAGCAAAAGATGAGAATCACATGCCTTGAAAAATGTCTACCAGCTTTAACTACAAATGGAGTTTCTTCAAACAGAAAGTTTTGTATTCTTGATTAAATTAAGTATAATTAGAAGCTAAGTTGTCTAGAAAAAATCAGAACCTTAAAAACTTGGCTATAAAACGAGGAGAACATCTAAAAGCAAACTGCCACAAAGATGTCAAAAATGGAAAAGAAAAAAAAAAACCAAAACCCAAATCAGTTTTTTTTCCTGTACACAGTTAATAAAGAAATTAAGTAGGGTCGACTTAGACAGATATTTAAGATTTTAAAATTATAAAACAAGCGGAGATAATTAAGTCCAAACAATTTGTAAATATATCCCAAATAAAGTAATTTACACTTTTATTATTATCTCTATGCAGCAAAGCTTAATTGTTTTTCAGTAGAAATATTTATTTTTAAAGTTTACATGGAAGGAAAAAGTCTTCATAGACAACAAATAAAATGCATAAAGCAAACAAGGCATGTGTTTTTAAGGTGGTGTAATCGGCTGATAACTAAAAAGTCAGTAGTTAAAAACCACCAGCTGCTTTCTACTCCCATAAAGAATTACAGTCTTGGAAACCCAACAGGGGCACATCTACTCTATCCTGTAAGGTCACTATGACAAGTTAAAAATGGGTCAAAAAGGAAAACAAATGATTAGATGTTAATTTTGAATGAAACTGTATATGCAGTATACAGCTGTATACTGTATATGCAGCAACAAAGAAAACTTCCTGAAGAACATGCCATATTTTACTCTGTAGAAATCAGTCTAGCACTGAATTATCTTCATGAAAGAGGAATAATTTATAGAGATTTGAAATTGGACAATGTATTACTGGGCTCTGAAGGACACATTACACTCACTGATTATGGCATGTGTAAGGAAGGACTACGGCCAGGAGATACAACAAGCACTTTCTGTGGTACTCCTAATTACATTGCTCCAGAAATTTTTAGAGGAGAAGATTATGGTTTCAGTGTTGACTGGTGGGCTCTTGGAGTGCTCATGTTTGAGATGATGGCAGGCAGGTCTCCCTTTGATATTGTTGGCAGCTCTGATAACCCCGATCAAAACACAGAGGACTATCTCTTCCAAGTGATTTTGGAAAAACAAATTCGCATACCACGTTCTCTGTCTGTAAAAGCTGCCAAGTGTCCTGAAGAGTTTTCCCAACAAGGATCCCAAAGAACGACTGGGTTGCCATCCCCAAACAGGATTTGCTGATATTCAGGGACACCCATTCTTCCGAAATATGATTGGGATATGATGGAGCAAAAGCAGGTGGTACCTCCTTTTAAATCAAATATTTCTGGGGAATTTGGTTTGGACAACTTTGATTCTCAGTTCACTAATGAATCTGTCCAGCTCACTTCAGATGATGATGACATTTGAGGAAGATTGACCAGTCTGAATTTGAAGGTTTTGAGTATATCAATCCTCTCTTGATGTCTGCAGAAGAATGTGTCTGATCCTCATTTGCCAACTATGCATTTTGCTTGTGATGCC
>NW_022103896.1:79043713-79055862 GCF_000313985.2 Echinops telfairi | reverse complement strand
TATACATTTTTTTCCCCAACTAGAAGAGCATCAAACAACTCTCTATGAGTGCACTCAGTGGCGTCGCCTGGGAAGGTTCTCTCTGGTCACAGTGAATTTTTTTATAAAAGCAGTTTTGCTTGAACCTCGTTTTTTGTGATGGCTGATTTAAGAGAACAGCATGTGGCTATGCATTTTACTTCCCGCTTGGGAAAAATGCTCTAGAAACTATTGTGATGTTGAACACAGGTTACAAGGACAGCACTATGAAAAAAAACAAGTGTATGAGTGGTTTTCTGTTTCAAAAAATGTGAAATGTTGATTGATGACAAACCTTGTTCTGGATATTCATCAACTTCCTGAATGGATGAAAATGTTGACAAAATCACGCACTTTTGCTCAAAGACGGATGAGGGACCATTGAAGAGCTGGGAACGTTATCTGGACTATCTTGGTGCTCGGTTCAGCGAATTTTAAAAGAAGATTTAGGAATAAGAAGGGTCACTGTGAAATTTGTGCCTCAGATTTTGACAGTCCAGGAAAAAGAGTGTCTGGTGGAAATATGTTGTGCTTTGAAAAAATAGCTCTGAAGCAACCGACTTTTTTCCCATGGCTATTACTGGTGAGGAGACATGGTGCTATTATTATGACCCCGAAAACAAACATCAAGCCATCATCACCTTGCCCAAGAAAAGCTCATCTAGTGGAATCAAAGATCAAGATGATGATCATTTATTTTCTTGATGTGAGGGGGATACTGCATTTGGAGTCCATTCCACCAGGTCACACTGTTAATCAAGCTTTCTATTTAGAGGTTCTGAAAATATTGCATAACAGTATAAGACAAAAAAGGCCTGATTTGTAGCAGACTGGTTATTCTACTATGACAATGCACCTGCTTATTCAGCCATCTCAGTGCTCCAGTTTTTGAAGCAGAAAACCGCATTCCTGTCTTGTCCCATGCAGTTTACTCACCTGACTTTGCTCTGTACAACTTCTTTTTGCTTCTGCGAATGAAGAATGTGAAAGGACAGTGATTTGATGACATAGAAGAGGTGAAGAAAAAAAATGAGGGAGGAGCTGTCAGTCATCCAAACAGATGAGATTGAAAAATGTTTCATATAGTATCTGTTCTTTTGCGATTGACTAGTTTCACTCAGCATAATTTTCTCCTGGCCCATCTATTTCATGAGGTGCTAGGGCTTTTTTGATTGCTTATAACTTCTTGCTAATATGAACAGTGCTGTGATTCATATGGGAATACATATGTCTGTTTGTGTTATAGCTCTTACTTCTTTAGGGTATATATCAAGCAGAGGTATTTCTGAATCATATGGAATTAATATTCCCATATGTTTGAGGTATCATCATATCACTTTCTACAGTGGTTGTACATATTTCTAGTCCCACCAGCAGTGGATGACTGTTCCATTCTCTCTGTATCCTTTCCAGCATTTGTTGCATTCAGTTTTTAAATTTTATTTAAATGGTTTATCATTGTCAGTGTAAGGTGGTCCTTGTTTTGATTTATATATCCTACATGGCTAATGATCAGGAGCATTTTTTCATGTGTCTGTTAGCCATTCAACTGCCTCTTCTGGCGAGCTGTCTACTCATGTCTTTTGCCCCCTCACTGTTAATTTTTTTTCTGATTTAGGCATTGCAGATGACATATCAAGTTTATGTATTTTATTTTCTTCTTCTGAAATCATTTTTATTAAGTTTCACCGTATATGTCCCTAAGTTTTTTTTTAAAAATTTCTGATAGGCAGAAAAATAAAGACAGGTTGGTAGAAGTATCACCAAACCTAGAATAAGTGAAACAAATTAATTTGAGTGAGTATATGCAAACTTGTTAGGAATAGCACAGTTTTCTTAAAAAAGAAGGTAACATGATTGCTACAACTGACAACAGCACTTTAGAATGTAAACTTCAAAGTTAAATGCTTACTAAAATGTATCTCGCCTAGGCATTTGTTTGGATTAATGAATTATGGGCTGCTAATTGAAAGACCAGCAATTCAACCCCCAGCCATTCTGCTACAGAAAGAGGACTGTTTCCCATCAAGAGGGTGGGTACCCATAGTTAGCAGTTACAATCCTCCTAGCAGCGCAATGGGATAAAAGATCTAGACTCTGTTCCAGGGCAGATTAGAGTCTTAAGAATAGTCTGCTCAAATATGTTGGATGACTATGTGGCATAGTTGACTCTATTGCATCTACCAACACCCCAATGGGCACGTATTAATAACTGAAAATGTTGTCTTTCACATGTTTCTATTGCTGTCATTTTTAAGTTAGAAAAATTTAAAAATGGAAGTTGGGTGAGAAAACTACATTTCAACATAATCAAAGATTAATGTGACTGTAAAAAAAATAATTATGGCTTACCAATGAAAGCCTCCTTGATTTGTAAATCACAAAAATGATGGTTTATTTTGGCTCTACTGTAAAACCATGACATCAATATGGCTAGTGTGCATACTCTGTAAGTCTACATATAGCAAAAACAACAACAAAAATACATTGACATTTTCCTTAAAGTAAAAATAAAAGGATTCCAACTAGACAATTGCCAAATTTTAAACTTGGAAATCCAAAATTCTCAGAATTTATTTTCTTTGGAAAGCTTTTAAAACAGATTATTACTATTGTTTGCCAACTACAGTTAATCTGTATTTTGGAATTCAGATTATGCAACCTTGCAATATATAACCTTCCTTGCTGAAAGTGAAGAGGAATTAAACCACTTGCTAATGAAGATCAAGGATTGTAGCCTTCAGTATGGGTTACAATTCTTTGTAAAGAATATCAAAATCCTACAACTTGACCTATATGAAACATCATGATACATGGAGTAAACGTTGAAGTTGTCAAGGATTTTGTCTTGCTTGGATACATAATCAATGCTCATGGAAGCAGCAGTCAAGAGATCAAAAGATGTATTGCATTAGGTAAATCTGCTATACAAGCCCTCTTTAGAGAATTTCAAAGCTAGGATGTTATTTTGAAGACAAGGGTGCATCTGACCCAACCCATGGTGTTCTTCATTGCCTCATATGCCTCATAAGTTCGACATTGAATAAGGAAGACTGTCGAAGAATCGGTACATTTGAACTGTGATGCGAGATAAGAATATTGAAAGTATCATGGACTTCTGAATGGACAAACCTATCTGTGTTGGGAAGAAGTAAGGCCAGAGTGCTCCTTAGAAGCAGGGATGGCAAGACTTACTCCTACATACTTTGGACATGCTGTCAGGAGACCAGTCCCGGGAGGACATAATACTTGGTGAAGTGGAGGGGCATCAAAAAAGAGGAAGGCCCTCAATGAGATGGACTGACACAGAGGCTGCATCAATGGGATCGGGCACAGGGACAATCATGAGGGCAGCACAGGACTGAGCAGTGTTTTGTTCTGTTATGCCTAGGGTTGCTATGGGTTGGAGCTGACTCAATGGCACCTAACAACAACATAACCAACAACTGTACACTCCATATTCCCACAATATTGGATACACATTCTCATAACTGGACCAAGAGCAAACTTCATGATGGACAGAGAAAAGACTGAAGGTGTTAAGGATTTCATTCTGGTTGGATCCAAAATCAACATTCATGGAAGCAACAGTCAAGATATCAAATGACCTATTGCATTGGGCAAATCTGCTGCACAAGACCTTTTTAAAGTATGCAAGAGCAGGGATGTTACTTTGAAGACTAAGGTGTATTTGATCCAAGCTATGGTATTTTCAATCGACTCATGTGCATGTGAAAGCTGTACAATGAACAGGAAATAAAGCCCCCCAAATGATACATTTGCATTATGGTGTTGGTACCATAGACTGTCAAAAGAGTAAATATTTCTATCTTAGAGGAAGTATAATCAGAATGTTCCTTAGAAGCAAGGATGGCAAGACTTTATCTTAAGTACTTTGAACACGTTATCAGTAACTGGAAAAGTACATCACACTTGGTAAAGTAGATGGTCAGGGGAAAAGTGGAAGACTTTCAACGAGATGGATTGACAAAGTGGCTGCTACAGTGGGCTCCTTTGGCATAACCCTAAGAATCAATTAATCTGGCTACTGTCGCTATATAGATTTATCTCTCCTGGATTTCTCAAAAAGAAAATAACACAAAAACCCAATACCAAAATGTGGTAGTTATACAATCTGGTGTCAATTTGAGAGGATTAAGAGTGAATGGGTAGAGTCTAGTCTGTCAGTTGGGGTATTGCCAATGATACCTCTCTGTGGACATGCTCTTCCCCTGAGAATTCTGGGAACTTCTGTAGTTTTCTTCCTTGAGGCAGGAGACACTCTCTCTACTCACTCCCTGGGAGACACTGTAGCTGACAAGACACATGGAACTACACTAGTGCCCTGAGCTGGAGAAGCCACATGGACCTACCCTGATGCAACCAGAACGCTGAAGCTGGAGAAGCCACGTAGAGACCCCTGACAGCTCTGAGATGTTTACATGCCACTGGATCCAAAGACTTTCTACCTACTGGCCTGTGACCTTCCTGCATTTGGCATCATTGCGTGTGTTTCATGAGTCTGAAGAGGGCTTTATTGATTGGTATTGGACATATGGGTTAATATCGGATTTATGGGCTTGGACTGGACTGGGTTAACATACTTTCCTAATGTACAATTACCCTTTATATCAGTGTCTCAACCTTCTTAATGCTGTGATCCTTTAATACAGTTCTTCATGTTGTGGTGAACCTAACCATAAAATTATTTTCGTTGCTACTCCATAACTGTAATTTTGCTACTGTTATGAATCAGGTGGCCCCTGTGAAAGGGTCATTCAGCCCCCAAAGGGGTTGTGTCCCACAGGTTGAGAACCACTGCTTTATATAAAACTCTCTCTTATACACGTATGAGTTTCTATGGATTTATTTCTCTAGCCTACCTGGACTAACACACAAAGCAAGAGCAATGAAATAAAATACAGAAATTCCTCGATCCAACAAAAAATGTAAATAATAATTACAACTAGAACAAGCTAAAAATGGGTTAAAAGGGAAAACAAACGTTAAGATATTAAAATTTAATCTAACTGTATCTGTAGTAGTCTACTTTCCATTTCACTCTGTCTGAAGACAAGACTATTCACCAAGGGAATTTAATAGAGGCTTAATCCATGTGGGAGGCTCTGCAAAATGGGCTTTCACTGTCATTCACAGCCTTCTGTAAACCAGGGGCTTATGATTTAAGCTCTAATGCAATTCCACCCTTGTGCTCTGGAAAAGGCTCCTTCTTGTGTGTGAAGATGTAGTTTGGTTTCACTCATGGAGACTTACTTTCACTAATTATTGTGCTTCTTAGTGTGAATTCTTTCCACAACAAGAAGGAAGAATCAAGGGAAAGCGCATCATAACCTAATTGTATAACCTCTCTAGTTCTTAATGTCCCCAATTATAAAAAAGAAATTTCACTAAGAGGAAGTTCACTAAGTCATTATGAGGATTAAACGAGTTAGTATTCAAAGCACTTTAAGACTCCTAATGTCAGGAAGAGTAGTCTGTCTGACCCTCGTGTCTAGCACTGGCTATGCAAATAATAAACCCTTCCATCCTAGTTCACTCAGTAAGCATGTACTGCAATGTTTACTCTGCACCAGGAAATGTTTCAGACTGGGGACAAAAGATAGATAAGACATTTTTCTTGACCACAGTGAATTTATTAAATAGAAGAAGAGACAGAAAAGCAAAAAAAATCAGTGATATAAAAAGTTCCAGGTGCTATAACAGATAAGAGACCAGAGAGACCTCAAAAAGGAGGGACGGGTCAAGTTTCTGAGCAAAGAACGTTGATGGGAAAGTCTGTGCAGAGTCACGTCTGGTCTTCAAAGTGAATACATGGTTCACGAGTTAGGGCAGACGTTGGGAGAGGAGGGCACTCGAAGCATTCTAAGTCATGTTTGGGGAGCTTTGGTGGGATCAGTCAGGTGGAGGCAGAGAGGGTGAATGATATGAGCAGTAATGCATGAAAGATGATTTACCACATCCCAGAAAGCAGAGGATTTCTACCTCACCAGGTAGGATAAAACTAAACTCACTGCCATTGGGTCAATGCTGACTCAGCGAACCTCTGTGGGTTTCCGAGACTGCAAATGTTTATGGGACTAGCCCAGTCTTTCTCGCAGAGAGCTGCTTGTGGTTTTGAACTGCCAACCATGCAGATCACAGCCCAATGTACAACCACTACACCACAAGGCTCCTTCATCAGGTAGAATACACCTATCTATTCATGGACTCTATCTTTTGAAAGTATAAATTCAAACACACATACACAAACACACACACAAGTATTCTAGGTCCTCTGTGATTCTTAATTCTCCAATTTCATTTTACTGCTACTCTTCCACTGAAAAAGTCTAACTCATCTTCATTAAATTACTGATGCCACCCCCACTTCCACCTCATCAAAACCCTAATTGCTTTTATTGTAGTTTTTGTTGTTTACATATTTCTCACATATTTAATCTAGAATTCCCTTCCCCTATTTATCTAACAAACTTATGTGCAATGTTTCAGACTCTGTTCAAGCATCATTCGTTCATTTATAAAGCCTCACACTCCACCCCCCCAACACTCAGTATTTTACAATGAGCGCCCCATATCTGCGATCTAAATTCTACTAATAACCTTTCACTGTTCTTGCTCATGGAAACAACAGTTAAGAAATTAAATAATGTATTAGGCAAACCTGCTGCACAAAATGTCTTTAAAATCTGAGAGCAACCATGTCACTTTGAGGACAAAGGTCCACTTAGTTGAAGTCATGGTATTTTCAATCACCTCATCTGCATGAGAAAGTTGGACAATGAATAAAGAAGACCAGAGAAAAAAAATGATGCATCTGAATTATGATGCTGGCAATGAATACTGAGAGCATAATGAACTGCTAGAAGAACAAATAAGTTTGTCCTGGAAGAAGTACAGCCAGAATGCTCCTTAGACGCAGGGGCAGGGAGACTGCATCTCAAGTCCTTTGGACATGTTATCAGAAGAGATCAGTTCCTGTAAAAGGACCTCATGCGTGGTAAGGAAGAGGGGGAGGGAAAGAGGAAGGCCCTCCATGAGATGGACTGGCACGACGGTTACAACCGTGAGCTGTCGTACATCGGCTTGTCACCTACCAGTTGGAACTGATTAAATGGCACTGAACAACAAAATAATTGTTTCAATATGTATCTAGACAAACTCTTATTAACCATACCCTGCTTGAAAGCCTAATTAGTTTTTGTTTGTCTGGCTCTCAGGATATGTATTGGCAAAAAAGAATTTATTGTGAGAAGGAAGATAAAATAAACAAATCTTGAGTAAGTGCTATTTTACACATCTTTATCACATCTTTAAATAACAAAGCAGGAAAAAAATAGTTTCATGCTTGGGGAACTCAAGAAGCAAGTATTCTATTTAAACAGCAACAAAGGGGCAAATTGATTTTGTGACATTTCTGAAGCTGATAGAGGAAAAAAACCCTAAAGAGATTCTTACTGCCTTTGGAAGACAGTAAATAACTTGAAGTGTTACACAGGGAAGGGCCCAACAGAAGACCATGCTCGAATTCATGCATACTACCAGTATTAACGGAATTACTAACAAATATTAACAGACTACTTCTGTTCCGACCTGCTGCTGTGCCTGTCAAGTTATCTCTACAGGAGTTAATCATGATGGCTGCACACATAGCAAAAATAGGAGATTGATAACCCAGATAGAGATTAGCAAATAATTAGCGCATAAAACAGGAGGGACCGTGAGGCAAAACAAATACGGCAGGCAGATTTCTTTTCAATCTTCCACAGATAAGACACTACTAAATGGAAATCAAGCAGGATGCAGAGCGGTGAACTTTTAAAAATAAAAACAAATTGCAAACAAAGACACTGTTGGAAAATTACCAAATTCTAATATGACCATCAACGAAAATAACACGGATCCACGCACATGCCAGTTTCAAGACTGTGGTGACAATATTTTTTTCACATATATTTCGCACCCCAGCTAATTAGAACCTTAATATGTCCCTAGGGGAAAAAGAACATCTCTCCATAACTGCTACTTAGAACACCAACTGACATCATGACACAGCAACTAAGAAGCACAAGGCTATTGTGGGGGACAGCCGACTTAAGATTTCCTCCTCGACTTTCTCAATTCCAGAGATGATGAAATGATGTGTGGCAACACATACATGGCTTTAGATAAAAACACAGAACATCTAAGATAGAAATGACCAGAAAGTAACATTCAGCAGGAAGGTGTTCCTATACAGGAAATTGCAATTTCTACGATGAAGAGGAAGTCAAGAGGAAGAAGTTAAGTGTCTTAACAACTTGGGGGGATATTGAAGAAACTACTTGTGGCTTCAAATACAGCACAGTTAAAACATGAAGTAGTTAATATATTGAGGTTATTCATTATAAATGCAAAACTCTAACAGTGCAATTTGGGGTAAAACTAGCCTAATAAAAATCAAGTTATGTCTTTGCAATTGTTGTCTTATTAAGAGTTGCCTCTCCTCTTTATTATTCTTTACAGAAATCTTTTCTGGAAAAATATCTGATGGTAGAAGGGGCAGAAGGGAAGAACACTCTTCATTTATCTGTGGCATACTGGGTTATGCATTGTGCTGCTAACTGCAAGTTCAGCAGTTCAAAGCCACCAGCCTCTATGTGGGAGAAAGATGTGGATTGATAGTCTCAGAAACCCACAGGACGGTTCTATTCTGTCCTATAGAGTCACTATGAGTTAAAATGGACTAAATGGCCGTCAGAGTTTCACATATATAAAGAATATGGGTCACTGACTGCTCTCTGTTACAGGCTATCTGGATTTTAGATTTTTTTTTCCTGAAGTGTACAACATTCTTCATAGACCACATTAGAATTATGCGATTTAGAAACCGCACCAAGTGGACTTTACCTTAAACACACCTGTTGCAGATGAAAAGAAATGAAATATTCCTTTGGCAGAGGACTGCTATTGAAAAGTTGTGGATTTAGACCTTGTGGACTTAGGTTCAAATCTCCTGCTTTTGCAGTTGCCAAATACTTGGCAATTTAAGACTATCATATAGTTGCTTAAATTATTTTCATACATTTTTGTGTGTGACATGTCTTAGTCCTGTAGATATACTTTTGCCTTAGTGTATGAGTATTACTAAAATTTTTGTCTTGTATTTAATCCTCATTGCTTTCTTAAAGTGCTGTTTCTTAAGCTTTTAACTTATATAAGTGAACATTCCATATATTTTATTCTAAGCAGTGTTCCAAAATATATTTTCCTTTTCTCAATAGTGCTTTAAAATCTATACCATTAACTTGATTGATGATCCCACTGTTAGAATTACCAAATGTCTCTTGGAGGTTACTTAAATTAATCTCAACAAGTTGATAATGCAGCCTCTAAAGTGAACTAGGGATATATATAAACTTTAGATATATGAATGGATTTTGAGCTCATATTCATTAGTAAGCCCTACTCTAAGAATAGTTCATTCTTACAATGTGGTTGGTATGTGGTCCTGCTCAATACTTGCCTTCTGTAGTGATCACTGAATGTATTAGGCAGGGAGAAACAAAACTAGGACACTTATAATTTTATATATATATGGAAACATTTATAAAGTGAGAAGTAATATACCAGCTAATTAGTACACATAGCAGTACAGCAGACTCAGTTCAACTCACTTTCGTCAAACAGTTAATATACTGGAAGTTCTTCAACTTATGTGGGTTGCTGGTCCAAGGTTAAGGAAGCAGACAATGGAGTCTGCCCTCAGGCAAGACAGCAGTAACAGGAAGATGAGAAGTTGAGGCTTAGCAGAAGCCAGTGTCAAAAGAAGCATCGAAGCAGGTCTCCATGGAACTCTAAGAGATGTGTACACAGTAAGGCGACAAGATCCATGGGTTTTCCCAGCCCACAATAGTGCAGCAAGCAGTTGACACAAAAGACTGGCTCAAGCAGCAGAGTGCTGGTCCAATCAACAAGGAGAAAGAGACGGGGGCGGGCCTTGGAAAACCATTTATCTTGTAGCCCTCCAGTCAAGCTGCAACTTGGTTAAACTCTGCCCACAGGTTCATATGGAGGCTTAGTTGGCACACTAAACCTAGTAACTACCACACTGAAGATATGGGTACTATTGTAAAGCATGGTGAAGAAATCAGATAGTGCCCAGCTATCAGAATGAATAGTATCTGAGGTCTTAAAGGCTTGGATTAAAACAAACTGCTAAGTGAGGTGTCAACTAAATCCACACAGAAGGAGCACACTAGCCCATGTGATTCGAGGATAGTAAATGATAAAATCCAGGATGAGAGAAGGGAATTTTACTTGAGTTTAAATTATGATCACCCAGTTGGAAGAAGGTTATAGATGACAATGAAAGCCCCAAATCCATTTGCATAGTCCCCAGAATTAAGCCTCCATTGAATTCCCTCTGGCCACTGACCAAGGATATGAATAGCCTTGCCATCAGACACAGTACATGGGAAAATAGATTGCTGCAGATATAATTAGGGTAACATTGGTCATATTATCATTTGTTTTCCCTCTTGTTCCATTTTTAATTTGCTCTGGTTTCTATTCTACTTTCTCTTGGATTAGGGTCTTTCTGTGTTTTATTTTGTTTTTGCTGTTAAGATTTTTGGTATTATTTTCTTTATATGAAATCCGGGGTATGTAAATCCATAGAGACAATAATTAGGTTAATAGTTCTTTAGGGTTATGGCAGGGGATGCTGGAAGGGTGGTAATAGGGAGCTAGGAATAATGGGCACAAGAATGATAAAAATATTCTAAAATTATCGTGATGATTCCATAACTCTCTCTAATATATTTAAATCACTGAAATGTATGGTACGTGAATTATACCAATAAAACAATTAAAAAAAAGAATCTGGATCATTTTTCTCTATATTTCATGATGTCCTGAAATGTCCTCTTCTAGCAGATCCACCAACAAACTTCCAGTGTCTCTGTGATAAATGACTATTTTCTCCTGAACTTTATTTCAAATAGCCCAGGAAATGTGCCCCAGCCAGGGTGAATACATTATCAGTTAATTATTATGAACTATAATTATTTTACAACTAGATGACTAGGTAACCAAACTATCATTTTTGTGCCATACAACTTTCATAATAAAGCCTAAGCACCTTCTGGTCTACACTGTTTTATTCCCTTCATTTGCAACCATTGCAAACACAACAAGAACTTCATATCCTGTCACTTATGTACCTTTGTTCATTTTTCACCATGCTCACAATTCTTTTTCTGGGGTTTATGAATAGTCACAAAACAAATCTCTGCCATCAGCAAACGGGAAATTGAAGTATTATAGGTAGAAGTTGCTTTCCAAATAGTTAACACGCTACATAAATGTTTAATACGAGTATTAAGGAGACTCCTAATAATCACTCATAAAAGATCACATGGATCACATGTGACTTTCTTTTCTGTGTATGAGGTGAGGATAAACATATATGTAAACATGACAGTTCCTCAGATACAGACTAAATGGTATGTTTGCCTTCTGCAACACATTGAGAGAAACCAAGAACTAGCTTTTATTCTAATTACTAAAACCTGCTTTACAAAATGTCATTAAAAATAATTCAAACTTCGCTTGTTGTTTTATTTTGTTGCTTGGTTTTGCTCTGTCTAGTTTTTGTGCATGTTATTATCTCCTCAGGTCTGACTAAATAAGATAGGCTGTATGAACAATCTAGAGGAGAAAACAAAGGGGCCGACAGTTCTGATGGGACATGGGAGATGGAGGTGGGAGGAAAGGAAGTGGTGTTAACAAACTCAGGGACAAGGGAACAACAAGTGATCCAAATTGGTGGTGAGGAGGGTGTAGGGGGCCTGGTAGGGTGTGACCAAGGGTAATGTAACTGAGAGGAATTACTGAAACCCTAATGAGGGCTGAAAATGATAGTGGGACAAGGGGAAAATAAAAGGAAATAGAGGAAAGAGCTAGGAGGTAAAGGGCATTTATAGAGGTCTAAATACAGGCATGAACATATGCAAATATACTTATATATGAGGATGTGGAAATAGATCTATGTGTAGATTTAGTAATAAGGTAGCAGATGGACATTGGGCCTCCACTCAAGTACTCCCTTAATGCAAGAATACTTTGTTCTA
>NW_022103896.1:79037454-79042655 GCF_000313985.2 Echinops telfairi | reverse complement strand
GGGCAATGAATGTACAAATGTGCTTTACACAACTGATGTATGTATGGATTGTGATAAGAGTTGTATGAGCCCCTAATAAAATGATTAAAAAAATATAACCCAAACTCAGCAGTGAGATCTCCTTCACCCACTGCCATTGGGTTGATTCCACCCCGCAATGACCCTATAGGACAGAGTAGAACTGCCCTGTGGGTTTCCAAGACTATACATTTTAATGGGGGTCGGAAGTCTCATCTTTCTCCCTCTGAGGGGTTGTTAGTTCAAACTGCTCACCCTCCTTGGTTAGCAGCCCAACATGCCACGTACATTTTTACTTCTCTAACTATCACTGAATTCTGTCATCCTAAAATTTCTAATTTGGCCATTGATTCACTATTTCTTATTATCTCCATCTTCCCTTCTTGCCTATTTTTCTTTAGTTACCTTTTCTCTCCTACGGCCATTTCACAACTCCTTCCTTACATTATTCATTTAACAAATAGTGTGTTTTAAGTATTCTGCTAGATGTTGCTGCTCTAAGAGTACGAGGCTAGTTACAGACAAGGAAATAACCTATTACAATATAGTACATAGTTACAATATAATGATGGGAGTAAGAGTATGGTGTTATGGGATGTAAGAAGGGCACTCAGCCAGAAAGAAGGTGAATCAAAGAGGACTCCTACAGGAAAGGACAGGAAGTCTTCCATAGGGAAGCTTGAAATGTAAATATACCAGGAAACACCACTAGGCTGGAGGTTGCCAGGAAAATTTCCTGCAAACCAACTATTTAAGGTTTCTTATACTCCTACTGACCTCAGTGCATGTGACTATATGGCTATGTATATGGTCTACATAGTCCACAGCTACATAGGTCGGAATACCGGAATACCGGCAGGGTTGTTTTTTCTGAAGACTTTGGGGGGAAATCTACTTCCCAGCTTACTTAGGTTGTCAGAAGAATTTAGTTTCTTGTGGTTACAAAATGTTTCTGGCTCCAGAAGGAATCCACGATTATTTGCCACATCTCTTCCATCTACAAGCCAGCAACTACACACTGCATCATTCTCCTGCTTTGAATCTGTGAATTCCTCAGCCTCTGACCTCTAGGGCCAGATTTAAAAGGTTCATAGGGCAAAACCAGGCCCACTGAGAATAAATTCTCCTCTTACAGTCAATTGTTCCATGTAATATAACCTAATCATGGGACAAATATCTACCATACCCACAGTTCCAAGGCTAATGCTATACATGTAGTTAATGCAACACATATCAGGAAATGTAGATCATGGTAATAACCTTAGAATTCTGCCTACCACAACTTAGAAAAAAAATCTGGCACAATAAAAGCATTCTACAGCATTGATTAGAAATAGGGTATAAGAGAACTTGGGTTTTCCCCTCTACATTATTTATATGTATACATATTTTTTTTCCAAATCTGAGACTGCAATAATTAAAGAATTTTTTAAAACTCTCAAGTCTATGCCTCTGACTCTTTTATGCTCCACCCACTCATTTTTACCTGTGCTTTGCAGACATTTAGAGGGCAGTAATGGTTCAGTGGTTGAGTTCTTTCCTTTGTATTTGGATGGCTCACTCAATATCACATGGCAGAAATGAACCAGACATCTTCCCTTTCAGAGTTGCCCTAATTCTACTATAGTATCAGCCAATATTTCAAGGTATCAACCTAAAGTTAATATTCTCTTTATCTTTTGTTCCGTGTTCCCATATACATCAAAATTGAACTAAAATGAATTCATCAATAAAACAACAACTCATGCTTACTCCACATTTTCAGGTACTTGGTACCTACTACTGCTCTCCTAAGTTGATCCATCTACTTTGCAGGGTTCGCTTTCCCTCTGCAGCACAGACACCCTTATTCTAAACATGCTCTAAGGAAAGTCTCCAAGACGGTCTGTTTTCTCCCCTTCAGGAACCCTAACAGTCCTCTGGCCCATGGAAAGCTCTTCATTTCAGCATGCTCAAGTCCACACACAGATGTTCAGAGGCCTACATGACAGTCGCAGAGCTCATCATCCAATTCCCTACCTCACACTAAGTTTCTTGTACACCTGTATCCCATTGTTGATACCCTTAACTCTCTGCTAAATCTTTCTCTCAGCCAGACACAGCTCAGCCTTAAGAAATCAGCCGATGATGACTTTTCTTCCATTATGACCATATGCTTTGCTTTCCTTGATATGCATTATGCCTTGCCTTTTGTTACCGTGTGCTGGCTTCCTATTATTTTATAATAGCCGCCTCTTACTCACTACCGTGATCTCAATATGCACCATATGTATCTATTTTTAAAAGCTACCTCTAAATAAGTGGCTCTTTTTTATTCATAATCCAGTCTAAGACTTGAGTCCTGATCTCCAATCCTGACCTCTCACCCTCTCTACTACTGTTTATATTTGTTTAGAGGAACAACATTTTTAGAATTGAGCTTAATAAAATAGAACACTTCCCATAGTCTCTTAATGAAAGAGATAAAATCACACATGACACCCTTGAGTTAACAGGAAATGTATTTAATGTATGAAAAAAAGATGCATCTGAGGATAATCTCCTTTGTGAATCAGGCAGACATGGCAAAAACAACTTTAAGTTGAACAGTTAGAAAGCTTGGTTGGAAAAAGTTCCTATTCAGGTTCAAAATGGCAGCATGAACTGCTGTGTTTCAAACGTTAATGATGGGAACCTAAAGTCCATCTAGGGGATGGCTAAATAGATTTCCATGTAGCTACAGAGGGACTGCTACACAATCATAAAGAGAAGGAAATTCTCCCCACATGATACCGGGAAGACTTCATGTAAATGTTCCCCTCAGGTGCAGCAGTTATGAGATGCTACCATTGGTCAGAAAAGGGTAAGAAACACAAATTTTCACATACATTTCTACGTTAATTTTTGGAAGAATTTAATAATAATGCCTGCCAATGGGAGAAGGGGACACTAGGTAGATGGGGCATAAGAGTAAATAAATTTCCTAACCATTGCATGAATGTGGACCTGATGAGGTGACGAAGAGCTCCCTTTGCACAGGAGACTACATAGCACATTCATCTTTGCCTATTACTATAGCCTGACACTCAAGAAAGAACTTAATGCTCCAAGAAGAAGTGTTTCTCGCTTTAACCTAACCCAACCTAGCCCAGGTTCTCTGGCAGAAGAAAACAAGCTATGTAGAGATATCAAGCGACCAGCAAACTGTGGACTCCTTCTACCAGAGGCTCAGCTGTCCATAGCACTGAGATGTGTAAGCCTAGTCTCTTTTGGAGGGGCTGTCTGATGTGGAGAAAGTCTTGGAAAAGGACTGTGCCAAGGTGGTGCCTGCCCATGGTGGGCACCCCTCACTCCCATACCCACTCTCATCCAAAGTAAGGCTCTCTTTTCTACCTGCTTAAAGGAACACAGGCAACAACTAATAACAAAAAATAACCTCAGATTTTGCAGTACATATGGCTCCAAACCAAACTTCAACCGCAGACTAAGAAAAAAAAGATGAAAGGTTAGGCTGCCTTTGCAATGGACTTTTTAAGAATCACTAGGCCTCCTCCTTGATTGCCCTCGTGGCAATCTTGGGTCAATGCTGCAGTTCAAACCCACTGCCACTCAAGTGGAGAAAGATGAGGTCACTGAGTTGGAATTACCTCGATGACAATAGGTTTGGTTGGCTTTTGGTAGGCCTACTTTATCATCAATATCACTGAAGAAAGACTTCCTGGGAAACATACTGTATTTTAAAAATCAGTTCACAAGATTTATTACAATGAAAGAAACCACATGAGTGTTGGCTATATTATAATTGAGAATCCACTGATAAACCGAAGAGAAGCACGGGCCAACCAACGGGGAATTACATCAGGGTATCATATGGATTTGTTGTGGTTCACACTGCGGCTGAGAATTTTCCTTTCCACCCTATATCTACTGAGTTTTAACCATTTCAACAAACTGGGATTTTTATATATCCCCAGGTGATTTTTATGTACATGTAAGGATCACCCGGGGGCTCTTGTTAAAATGTAGATTCTGATTCAGTCTATCTAGGATGGAAATACAAATTATCAACAGGGGGTCAAACAGGAAAAAGTGAGGAAGGATTAAACTACTGAGCACATCTGGAGTTGGTCCTTCACCCATGGCTGGGTTCACAGTTTACACACGAGGAAAAACAGAACTTGCTTTGAAGTTTTAACATCAACAACACTGCTTAGAAAGGTAGCCAAGGTTCTTCAGATAGCTTTTGGTCTAGATAGGCTAACATGATGACAATGGCTCACTCAGGTGAACTTCTACTGTCAGGAGTGCTGCCAGGAGTTTACTAAAGCTTTAAAGTCCACATCAAGCACACAAGCAGCAGAGTGCCCTCTGCAGCTGTATGGATACTGGGATCATCATAGTCCTTTATTTTTGTAAAGCCTAATATCCAAGAGATTACAAGCTATTCACACATGTAGAAGAGATGGGGTCAGTTTCTAGTCTACAGATTCAATAAATCGCCTCTCTAGGGCAGAGTGTTTGGTTGGTTAGTCTTTGGAGCCCTGGTGGTGCTATTCAGTATGCACTGGACCGCTAACTATCACTACACCAACCTCTCAGGGGTGTATACGTACACCTACTACCACTGCAGCCACACACATGCAAACTACAGTATCACAAGAGCAATCCTCCCCACATCTGCTAGTCCTTAGCATCCATGCTCTCACTCCTAATCTGGCTACCATCTCCTGCCTGGAATCTCTTGGCACATTCCAAGACCTACGTATCTGATGGTCAAAGGCTCAAGATGAATAGAAGAAAAGCCACGGGTCAGTCCAGGAGTATGTGCTGTGTCCCTAATAACTAAGGGCCACTACATCAAAAGACAGCTAGGACATGGTCTCATAGCATACTAGCTGATTAAAATAAATGTTACCATCTAGTAAATTTTTGGATTTGCACAGTCCAGAACTGGGTACATTATAAAGAAGCTCTCATAATCGTCATCAAATTTCAACTTGAAGAAGATAAAAAGAAGGTAGAAAAGTTATATACGTAGTAAAAGCTTAAGAGACACAGGAAAATCCACCCTTTGAGCTTGTCTATGTTGTGGTCTCACCCGTGGCCCAACAGCTGCCTCACTAATTCTGACTCTTTTTCAAACCTGGCCTTAAGCTGGAGCTCCTCCTAATCTCGTTCTTACCAACATGAGTTTGTCTTCCATT
>NW_022103896.1:79026294-79037275 GCF_000313985.2 Echinops telfairi | reverse complement strand
CTTGAGAATCACTATTCTACCTGGTAACTCCCATCTGAATATTGGGTGCTGGTTCCTGATCACCTAACCCAACTTTATCTTATTCTACATATGTGCCCTCTTCTGAGACAAATGACCTTACCAAAAACGACCTTACCACACGGCCTTCACCCAAACCCTTCCTGAGAGCCAAAGTCTACCAGATATCCCCAACCAGGACCATTTTGACATTATTGCTAATAGTCAGATGGCAAACATTTGGTATATACTGAACTGAATTATATATTAATAAAAGATAAATCCATAAATTGTTATAACAAATTCATACAGTGGTTTACAATTTCCCCCAAAATAAAAAAATAAAATAAACACAGCACAACCACCTCTTATCTTCATGTGACATGTCTCATTTGTATTTCCCAACCAGTTCTAATATTAGATAGTAGGTATTATGAAACTCAGGTTAGAGAAGTTAGGTGATGTATCCTAGGTGACAGTACTTTCTTTATCTCCTCAGCTCAGCTATGGTACTACTGGAACACATACATCATTAAGCTTGAAGGACACCTTACTGGACCCACCTGGCTAAAGGAAGACGAGCAGAAGGTAGGCTCTCATTGTGTCCCTCAGCTACGATGCCAGGTAGAGGAGTATATGCAAAAATCCTTTGTAACCACCAGGACAGTTTCCTGAAGCTAGGGAAACTATTGGCTAGGGAAACACTAGGAGGAGGCTTGGTGATGTACTGTAGAACACATTGGGCTGCTAACCACAAGGCCAGCAGTTTGAAACCATCAGGTGCTCTGTGGGAACAAGATAAGGCTTTCTATTTCCCTAAAGAGTTAGTGTCGGAAACCCACAGGGGCAGTTCCACCCTGCCCTATAGGGTCACTATGAGTTAGAACCAACTTGATGGCAGTGAGTGAGTATGGGTAATCACTTCCCACTAAGACTCTCCTCCACAATATAAAGTTAGGTATACATGAACGTTTCCATCTCTGATGGGCAGCTTTTGAGCTGGTGTGGGAGTGAGGAGGCTGCTCAAATGTCAGACACTGTTTCCTTTTGTAAGTAATAAAAACTACCTTGTGTGTGCTGATATATTCAGGCTCTGATTGGAAGGATGTAAAGTTTATGGAGCAACATAGATCAGTGTTAAATTCCCCTTTTTAAATTGATTTCCTGACTGTCTAGGAATTGAGGACCACCTGCGAGTACCACAGGAGCCCTCGTGGCATAGTGAGTTCTACATTGGGCTGCTAACCGTTACAAGGTCATCAGTTTGAATCCACTAGCAGCTTGGAGGGAGAACAATATAGCATTCTACTCCCATAAATAACTAAATCCACATGGGCAGTTCTATCTTGTCCTGAAGGGTTGATTCAATGTCAGTGAGTTTGGGTTTTGCTGTTGTTGTTTGCTTTGTGAGTATCATGACGATCTTACAGAATGCATCTCAGATTTTGTGCACTGAAACAAAGGCTGACAAAGCTGATGTATACTAGAGAAGGCATACTGTCTTACATGAATCACTTGCAACAACCACCCCAAACCTGGGGAGGATAATACAAATAGGGTTTAAGAAACTCTCAAGTGAGGATTGGTCAGTTTTGCCACGCCAGAAGGATTAAAGTAAGCCTTCGCAGGAGCAGAAATAGGGCTGTCACTGCCATCAAAATCCTTGAGTTGAACCCTAGATCCAGGAAACAGAGAGCTGTGACATCAGAGAAGTGACAAGAATGTGATGGCAGCAGCCAGTAGTAACAGACCAAGCAGAGTGGTATTTGTTTAGGGGCATTTATCAGCCCTGGGAAAGGAGCTTTGCAACACTTGCTTAAGCAGGGTAGAGGCCAAGCGGCTGTGTGGATGAAAGGTCGAAGAACAAAGAGAGACATGCCTTTGGACATGGCTGAGAAGAGACTGTCTACTAAAGAACTGTATCCTCAACATTTCTGATGCTGAAATGTATAATCTGCTAATTTACCTAATAAACTCCATAATCTTATTTTCTGTGTATTGTGTGGCTGTTGCAACCAACGATGGAGTCCAGCAGACAGACAGAAAATGTTGTGGGAGGGATGGTTGGTGTCAGAATGGGTAAAGAGGGTTGGTGGGTGTAGACTACTGCCTCACAGGACTCAGCCTTGGGCTGCTGAGGATGGTGATTCTTCCCTCCTCCTTGTGGTGTTAGAGGTCAGATACCACCTCTGCACCATTGTTAAAGGCACACAGTATTTTCAACCTTTGTTTTGTAGTAGTTGCCAAATATACAAGTTGGAAGATTTCACACACAGATCTGGACTGCTGGCTCCTCTCAAATTTGATCACCAATGCTGACATGACATTCTTGTCAGACAGCTGGCACTTGCTTCATGATTCCACTAAGAAGGGACAGGGCTAGGTCCTTGTACCACATAGTGCCACATTAGCTGTCTGAGCCCCAGCTATACATGAACCTCCTGCCCTGGTACAGTTTCTCATGTTTGATGAGCTAATGACAAGCAAGGTTAAAATAATTTTCTCCAGGTTTAAGCAATTACAACTTAAGCATGATGGAGTCTGGCTGCTTAGAGACTGCTAAGGAATAACAGACAAATCACTAGTCACACAGCAACGAGAGAGTGCCTCATTCTTGTTTCTTGTCTGAAGCCAAAGCTTGTCACACCATTCTTGAAGACATAATAAATTGCTCAAAATTCTTATAAGCAGGTTTACACATAGGCCTACATGCATAAATATAGTGTGGATGTCAAAAGTGATCACACTATTATGGTTTGTTGCTTGTAAGGGTCAAGTTTCTGGAGAAGGGAGAAGGCACAGGAGGGGACCCTGGTAGCATGTTCTGAAGTGAGATCCACCATTCCTCACCTAATCTTGAGCCACAAAAATGCACACAATACATACGAGCAATTACTCTATGTTCTGTATTTTACTGTACATTTCCCTACATTATATATTTTACTATATGATGTAATTTAATCTTACATAAATGGTAGAAAACTGAGAATTATCCCTTAAATTTGTCTGCAGTTATTAAGTTCACTTTCTACAAGTCTGGAGGAAGTAATTCAAACAAATGCATCCTTTTTCTTCATCCCTACAGAAAAGGTATGACATAAAATCACTATCCTGTAGTCATCAATTCTCAATCCCTTTTTGTCCGTTTTGGGACAAGAGAAAGGGAGGGTATACCAGGCCCCACTCACAATTCTGACGCATAGTCTAGGACTTGGGACTCCCAGAAAGCAGAGATCAGGGCCCTGATTTTCCAAAGAAAGGACGCTGTGGAAGGTTGGAACTAAGATTTCTATTCCAACATAGTAGGAGTAGGTGATACCAACTTTTTATCTAATGTGCAAAGCAAACAATATAGACCCGTTCTAAACATGTGTAAAAGCAAAAGGGTCTGCGATCTCTGTAATTCATTCCCATCACCTGCGAAATCTGCAGTATGCTAAAATTTAGTAATTGAAAATAAAAATTAATTGTACATCAGATGATGACCAGCTAGCAGAAAACATAACATCTGGGGTCTTAAAGCTTGTCTTAAAACAAGCAACCATCTAAGTGAGGCATTAACTAAGTACACCTGGCAGAAACACACCAGCCTTATGACCCAAAGATTGTAAATAATATAATCCAAATCTAAAGAAGAGAATGGTATTAGAGCTTAAATTGTGAACACCTGCTTTACGGAGACTATGGATGCTGGTGGAAGCCTAAAATCCATTTGCAAGAACCTTCCCCCTTCCAAAACACACACACACACACACACACACACACACACACACACACACACACACGGATTATGACTCCTGTGAATATCCTCGGACCATAGTCCAGGGATGTGAATAACCTTGCTATCAGATAAAGAGCATTGTAAAGTCAATTATTGCAGATGCAGTTAGGTTAAAATGTAACCCTGTATCATTTGATCTCCCTTTTAAGCCATTTAAAATTTCTTCCAGTTTTTAATATTTTCTGCTTCCTTTTCAACTGAGGTTTTTCTCTGTTGCCTTTTGTCACTGTTGTTGGCATTGGTTTTTTTGTTTTTTCTTGATTTTGTTTTATATATTTTTTGTACATAAAACCCAGGGTGGGTAAATTTATATAGACAAGTGGATTAACAATTACCTAGGGAGAAGGCAGGGGAGGTTGGGGACATGGGGAGCTAACAAAAGTAACTACAAAAAAGAAGAAAATGTCCTAAAATTGATTGTGCTGATGGCTGCACAGCTCTTCTTAATATGACGATACTATTGAATTGTGTGATATATGAATCATATGTCAGGAGGTGCTATGATTCTGTATTATTTTAATAACGGAGAAAGAAAAATCAGTGACAATGTGTGTGTTTCCTACAGCTCAACTTCCTAAACTGGCAAGACAAGCATCTGTGAAAACAATGCATGCTATGAAAATGAAATCTTCTATTTTATTTGAAATAATACAATATTATGTTATATTGTAATTGAAATGAAGGGGAAATTAAAACACTCAGATAATGCTCTTGAACTAAGAAATAAGCTTTAATTAGACATATAAGCCTATGCTATGCCGTGCTTAGAAAGAACTCTAGGAAAGAAATCTGGGAACTGACTTCATCGTTTGCTCTTCATATAGTTGTGGGAAAGATACAGGGAGGTCTTAGTCTCAAACCCTAATCTTAAACTGGAAACAAAAAAAATGTGTTGTGCCCTATCTGTTCCCATCATGAAAAACTGAGCCAAACTCAGGAGGGACGTACACTGTAAGTACATCACTTCTGACATAAGAATATTTGAGGGTGCGGAGGTAGGAATGAAATAATCTCTCAATATTAACTCTTAAATAAACAGTAGTCTGAACAAACAAAAAAAAAAAGGCAATTCACTTGTTAAAAGTCCTGGTAGATGAGGCGGCTGACTTTCACCAGGCTGGAGAAGCAAACAGTCCCGCGTGTTTTAAGGATTGAACACTACAGATTTGCTGTAGACACACTGATATTTACATTCTCTAACGTCACTTACTGCCCTTCATGCAGGATTAAAACACTATTAGCACTACACACGAGGTCTCCTTTCCTTGTCCATAATTCCTTCCCTGATCCTTTCCCAGAATTCAAAATTCCAGACCTGAAATTTCTTTCTTTCAAGAGGAACATATAATCACAAAGACACATAATTATGGAAACGACTATGAGGCTCACTGCGCTTTCCTTTTTAGAAGTTCAGTTTAATTAAAACAAAAGAGCCAAAAGTTATGCAGTGAGGGAAATCAATACTACCCTGTTCTACAAATATCAAAGATAAGAATGTAACTTATAACCAAAGTGAAATAATGGTGAGAAAAGAATATAATCGGAATTTTTTTAACGTTTATGAAAATTCCATTATCAATTAGTCCCATTTTTCCACAAGCTTTGGGAAGCGCCCCCCCATAAACAAAAGACATAACTTAGGCAAACTTCCCCTGTCAGTTCCACTTCCTAAACTCCTCCCTCCACCCACACCGTTCCAGTTGCTATCCGAGCGCCTCATGGGCAGCCTCAGGTGACTACAAAGTGGACATCAAGCAGCACAGCACTGCTGGCCTCCCACACAGGCAAGATAAGCACTGCACGTTCTGACAGGCAGGGAGGGCGTGGGTGGGAGAGATGGGAACCTGGTGGAATCATTTTTCCCTCCCTCAGATCCAAATACCACAAGGTGGCAAGGCCCAGAAACTTAAGACACAAGACACTAAGTAAATGATGAACAAGAAGCACGCCAGCACAGAAATGTTCTCCTATCACCTAGATGGAATTTCACACTCTCTCCCCTTTCCTTAGTTTCCTATTTATTTAAGAAACAATTTTTTAAAATGATCACTCAACCTAAACTGACTGAGAGAACACAGGGAATTTTTCTTCTCTTATGATGAGATTTAGAGATTCTCTTGGCTGTCCTCTTACTGTACCTTACCAGCAGAGAAATTCTAAGCAAGTTTTCAGTTAATTTGAAACAGAATCAAGCTATTGTCCACACAGATGCAAAATAAAGGTAATGGACTCAATCTTTGCAGGATTATTGGAAAAACTGGTATCAAAGAGATTCTGCAGTGTCCCTACATAATAGGGAGGCACCCAAGAAATAATAGCTGTCATTGCAGCTATGTAAGTTTTAAAAACTAAAACTCAGTATCTAAAACTTTCTAGTGCTTCAGGAATATATTAGTGGCATAGTGGCTATGCATTAGGCTGCTAACCATCAAGGTCTATAGTTCGAAACCACCAGCCACTCCTCAGAAGAAAGATGAGGTTTTCTCTTTTCTTTTTTTTAACAGTTTTATTAGCACTTCATCCACGTGAAGAAGAGTTGTACAATTATCACCACATTCAATTCTAGAAATATTCTTCTTTGTACTCATTGTTATTAATGTACTGTATATACTCGTGTATAAGTTGAGTTTTCTTTTTGTGGTAAAATTAGGTGTCAGCTGATATTCGAGTTGGCTTATACTTGAGTATATACGGTAATTATTTTTCTAATTGTGGCAAAAATATACCCTACAAAACATTCTCCAATTCCACAATTCTGCATGTATAATTCAGTGCCATTGCTTATACTCTTCATGTTGTACAGCCATTATTGGTATCCTTTTTCAAACTATTCCACCACTATTAACATAAACTCAATACCCCCTAAGCAACAACTCTTTCCATTTCACCAATGGTACCCATTGGTCTTTTTTTTTTTAGTAGTTTTTTTTATACAATATTCACATATCATATACATTTCCACGGTTAAATCACTTTTAAAAGGAGTTGTGAGGATGAGGTTTTCTGCTCGTGTAAAGAGTTACACTCTCAGAAACCCACAAAAGCAATTCTACCCTGCCTTACACGGTAGCTATAAGTTGTATTAATACATATAATATTCTGGCAAATCTGTGACTGACATTCTCAGTGAATATTATTGTAAATTTTCCCTGACAAATAACTCCCATTATTTGTATAAATAGTGTCCAGCCATGAAAGTATTGCTTCTATACAGGTGAATAATTTAGGTATTGTGATATGGAGTTAGCCTAATTGGCCCAATATCCTTCTTTCAACAGGACTTAAAAAAATTAGTACCATGGGCTAATTATTGATAATATTAGTGGGAGATCTTTATACTTCAGGGAGATGTTCAATAAGACTCTACCATAAATTAAAAAGAAGGTTCTCTAAAGGGAGCCAAAGGCAAATAGAAAACATAGATCCAGGAATGGGTTTGGGGCTTGCACTAAACTTTAGCTCCAATTTAAGAACAATTAGTTCTTCCATTATAGCCCTACTCAATATTTGGCCTCAGAAATGGAACACAGAAGACACACGGGTGTGACAGAAAAGTGTGGTAAAGAAATGAGATGGTACCCAGGTATCGTATAAAAGTGTGTGGGGTTTTAAAGGCTTGTTTCCAAATAAGTAGTCACCTAAGTGAGATGTCAACCAAGTCTACATGGAAGAAGCACACCAACATCAGTGATCGAAGGGCTGCGGATCATATAATCTGAAGCTGAAGGAGGGAATAGTATCAGAGCCTAAATTGTGAGAATCTGGTTTGCACAAGGCTATGGATGACAGACGGCTGAGGATGATTCCAGCAGAACCTAAGCTAAATCTTCTAAAACTTGCCCTAGTATCAACAAGAACATCACCCAGCTTAAATACTGTGATGTACAGGGGGAAAAGTTAGCTTCTGAGGGTCTAGGGAGCAGGCTGTGAGCTCTACATAGGAAATACGCCTCTGGTGATTTCCCTCTATGCATAATAGAGGGTTGGGAAGAGGTCTGATTACCAAACAGAGTGCACTGGAGAGATGACTACAGACCAAAAGGATAAACCTGACTTGAATGGTTAAAACCTTGTCAGTTGATTCCCCCCTCTGATGTACATTAGGCCTAATCTACATTGCCTGTTTTTGCTTTTCCCTTTCATATTGGGATTTATCTCTGATGTATTTTGTCATTTCGGGGAGACCTCTTGAATTTTCATTATATGTTTTTTTGGATATGCAACCCAGGATTGATGAACCGATAGAGACAGCAAGTAGCATAAGGGTTTCTGGGGGGTACAGTGGGGGTGTGTGAAAGGAGCAGATATCAAGGAGTTTAAGAAGCAAGAGAAGGTTCTGAAGGTGTGGTAGCAATTGTACAAAACTGCTTGATGAGAATGAACTGTAGAATGATCCAATAAAATGGTTTTTGGAAAATAAATGGTTCAAAGAAATATTTAAAATATAGCTCTTACATGAAATGTTGTTTTAAATATTTAATATATGTCTGCACGTGTGATTTATCCCTGCTTGTGTGTGTGCGTGTCTGTGGTATGTCATAAAATAGGCTCCATTTATCACAGAACTGAGCTATAACTTCCACTCACTAACCAGGCAGTTTGTGAGCAACTAGGGCCAGTCACAGGAGAAAGAATAGATACACATTAGCTTTAAAAAGTGATCAACCACACAAAGCAATGTTAAGTACCCAAGTAACTAATAGAAGAAAATATAATTTATTACCTATCAGAATCGACTCAGTGGCAGTAAGTATCTGGCAGTGAATTAAAACTCCCACAGAAACTAAGGGAAACCTTCTAAAACCTCCCCTAGTATCAACCAAAACTTCACCTTGGTTAAATACTGTGGTGCACAGGGGGAAAGTTAGCTTCCCAGGGTCTAGTGAGCAGATTATGGGCAAGCTATGCCTTCCCCCACCTCCACACATACAGAAATTACTTTTAGAAAAGACTTGCTTGAATATAATTTCCAGGCAAAACTGCCAAATGTCAAATGAGTGGTAAAATTTACTCTAATCCTTAGCTTTCCATATAGTTAGTACACCTCACTAAATTATACCTAATAACATTTGTACAAATGTCCTACTGTACAGATGTCACCAGGTAAAAGGGAAAGCCAATCAATAATCTTAAGTGTGAAAAAACCAATGCATGTCTATGACTGGAGGGGAAGAGACAGTAAATGAAAAATGAAACGGAGAACAGCTGATTCCAATGAATAAAGGAATATATAAAATACCTGATAGGCACATTTTTAGGGCATAGTGGTTACGAGTTGGGCGGCTAACTGCAGGGTCAGCAGTTGGAAACCAGCAGCCGCTCCTCCAAAGCCTGGGCTTTCTACTCCTGTAAAGAGTTACAGCCTGCGAAACTGATAGGGGCAATTCCACCCTCTCCTACAGGGTTGCTATGAGTTGGTTTTCAGTTTTTATACTTTTCTTACTTCTAATTCATCTCTTTTGATTTTTAAAAATTCACTTTTACAACTATGAAAAGCAATACCCTAATAACCGCTGGGTCATTATGGCACATGTTTTTCTGCTCTGGTTACCATCTCACAGCTACCCTATAGGGAGGACAGTGTCAAACTGCCCCAGTGGGTTTTCTGAGACTAACTCTTTATGGGAGTCGAAAGCCTCATCTTTCTGGCACAGCAGCTGGTAGTTTCAAACTGCTGATCTTGTGGTGAAGCAGTCCAACAACTACTACACCACAGGGTAGAGCTGTTATATTTTACCAGTCCAGGCGTGGAAAGTCAGTAAGTAGAAAAGAATTTATGCTAGTATCAAAGCACCGTTTGTATGTGAAATAAAGCATAAACCTGAAAAACAAGAACTTTTAAAAAGCTTGTTCTAAAACAATTAATTCCCTAGACCCACCTATCATGCAAAGACAAGACCAACATTCCTCTCTTAGAGTCAGAATCTACACTGAAACTTATTTGAATGAACTTGGCCCTGGTTGGCAGCAAGCCAGTAATCTTCGTCACTGAATGACTTAACAGAACACTGTGTTCCTGGCACGACCACAAAACACTGTGCTGCAGAGAATCTCCGCATACATTTAAAAAACAATTTTTAAAGATAATGATAAAAACTAGATCCACAGAAGGGTGTGCTTGTGTGTGTGTGTGTGTGTGTGTGTGTATGAGTTAAATGTGTGGTATATAGTACTTCAAAAAAATTTTTTTTCTCTTCACTCTTTTTCCCCACTTTCAATACTTTCCTGAACACTTTGACCTCCCTCCCCACACCCCCACTTCACTTGGGCCCTCCTCCTGGGCTATGACGCTTATAACACTGTACAGGAAAAACCCCAAAGCACCCTAAGCTGGTGTACTAGGGAGGGACAACAAGTAAAGCCAGAAACAATGTGTGATTCATTTCTGTGGAAAACCCTGGGGGAAAAAATAGGCCACAGTTCAATCCCCTCACGTGATGCAGTTCCATAGGCAAGAGGTAGTAACATTATGTCATTCTCATACAGGAACGGGAACTCACCTGTGCGGTTAAGTGGCAAAAAATCAGCAAAGCAAAATATACGTTGCCAGGGGGGTGATACACTTTCTTTCATGGGGTGGGGGTGGGAGATCACCAAGTTTTTCCTCTAGTTTTTGCCATCTTCTCTTTCACCTAATCTAAGACCCAGCGAGTAAAACCTACAGGAATACTAAAGATGTACAAGGCCTAAGACAAACCAGTCATCAGTCTACACTGGTAGAAGTCATTATAGAAAGATCGAATCTTTGTTTTTCTTAAACTCTTTTCTTTTTCTGATTCTAGTTATTAACCACTTTTACTGATAGTGGTTGGGAAGAAATCAGATCTCTCACTTTTTTTTTCTCCCCCCAATTATATTAGTCTTTTTATTCTTTTGATAAAATCTTCCATTTGTAGGTGATGAAATGCTTAAGGATCCACTTCAGATGCTGGCACCGCTAAGAACATGGTCACTCCCTTTATTTAAACTTAAAATCAAGCCTTTGGATTCTTGTCTCTATTCGGATCCCTGTAGCTTGGCTGTAGCAGGCCTCTGGAGACAGCCTCGCACTGCAGCGGCCGGTCTACAAGTGGCTCTGGCTTCTCCAGGAGCACTATGAGGTGAATTTAGTTTACTGATCATCAACCAGGAGGCATTCTCAAGAGAGTTTAATGCATTTTATTTTTAGACAACTCACACGGTTTTTTTTCTTAAAAAAAAAAA
>NW_022103896.1:79020610-79025506 GCF_000313985.2 Echinops telfairi | reverse complement strand
GGTGGGGGGTGAGGCCCGAGCGGGCAGAAAGGGCCAGATTGCTCATTTTACAGGAGCGCATTCTCAATATCTATATCATGACATATAGACATATACGTTCTTTAATTTTGAAGTTGCTATGTTTAAGACTTAGATGTGAGGACAAAGACAGAAATACACAGTAAAATGATTTTTAACACTGTTAAGTGTTTAAAGAAAATGTTAAATTTATTCTTCAAAATTATAACAATTGTTTAACTTATGTTCAAAATGCATTTTAAGTAATATGACACAAAAGAGGTTGAAGGTAAAAAAAATCAAATGTATATACTTTACTCTTAATGGAAAACCTTTTATCGGGCAGACTTGTCTTTCTAATGTGGTTTACTCAGTTAAGTGCTGAAAGTAAGTACCTTGATACCAACCGTCTATAAGACCAAGAGTGTGTTTAGAAGTCAGTACAGGCTTAAAATGTTGCTATGTTGTTAGGTTCTGCTGAGTCAGTTCTACTCACAGTGACCCTATGCACAACAGAACGAAACACTGTGCCATCCTCACAAATCATTCCTATTTTTTGAGCACACTGCTGCAGCCACGAGGAGCCCTGGTGTTATATTGCTGACATGTTGGGCTGCTAACTACAAGGTCAACAATTCAAAACCACCAGATGCTCTGAGGGAGCAAGATGAGGCTTTCTATTCCTGTAAAAAGTTACAGTCTCAGAAATCCACAAAAGAAGTTCTACTCTACCCTATACAGCCATCATGAGTCAGACTTGACTCAATGGCAGTGAGGTTTTCGGCTTTTGCTGTTGTTGTTGCAGCCACTGTGTCAATCCATCTCATGGAGGGTCTTCCTATTTTTCACTGACCTTTAACTTTGCCAAGCATGATGTCCCTCTCCAGGGACTGGTCTCCTGATAACATGTCCACAGTACAAGAGACGATGTCTTACCACTCTAAGGAGAATTCTGGCTGAGTCTCTTCCGTGGCAGATTTGTGTGTTCGTTCTTCTGCCACTCCATGGTACTTCCAATCTTCTTCACCAGCACCCTAGTTCCAATGCAGCAATCCTTCTTTGGCCCTCCTTCTTCACCGTCCAATTTTCACTTGCATATGAGGCACTGAAAACACAATGACTTGTGCTGGGTGCCGCTCAGTCTTCAAAGGGACATCCTTGCTTTTCAACATTTTAAAGCGGTCTTGTGCAGTAGCAGATCGACCTACTGCAAGATATCATTTGATTTTTTGACTGCTGCTTCCGTGAGCATTGATTGCAGATCCAAGTAAAAGGAAATCCTTAGCAACTTCCATCTTTTCTCTATTACGATGCTGTCTATAGGTACAGCTGTACAATTTTTTTTCTTAGTGTTGAGATGTAAGCCATACGGAAGGCAGTAGTTATGATACGTAACTTAAAAATAACCTCTACTATTTTTATCTACACTGTGGTCCTCTAACCAATTAACAGAAGCACCTTGTTCACTACATTAGCTAATTTGATATAAACCACCGATCTTTATATTACACATTTGCTAGGATGTTTTCTCGTATCATATTCCACAATACTCAACAGAAGTTCTTCAACCATTTAAAAAGTCTTAGTAACAGAAATGTGAACATTCAATACCTGAGCTGATACCCTTTTCAATTACGGCTGCACAGAATGATGGAGCAATGAATTTTCCTCCTTTAGTATCAGAAATCAGGGCTCATCTAATAAAAAAGAACCTCACAGGAAAATGAAAGTCTTAATTTAAAGAAGAAAATTAAAAACGGTGGGAGCATTTTTGAAAACTTCTTTTGGGCCATAAGTAAATACAGAAGAGTTGCAAACATAGATGTTCTCTGTAGTCTATACCCAGTTTACCCTGTTAATGTTAACATCTTCTTTTGTTAGTTTTTTAAAATTTTTATTAAATCATTTTATTGGGGACTCATACAACTTTTATCACAATCCACACATACATCCATTGTGTTAAGCACTCCTGTACATTTGTTTCCGCCATAATGCTAACATCTTATATAGCCATGTAGAAATTACAAAAACTGAAAAAAGTATCCTTGTTATAGTACTATCAACTAAAGCAGTGGTTCTCAACCTTCCTAATGCTGCGACCCTTTAATATAGTTCCTCACGTTGTAGTGATCCCCCAAACTATAAAATTATTTTCATTGCTACTTCATAACTATAATTTTGCTACTGTTATGAATTGGGCGACCCCTGTGAAAGGGTCATTCGACCCTCAAAGGGGTTGTGACCCACAGGTTGAGAACCGCTGAACTAAAGACTTCAGTTTTGCCACTCATGTTCCCTTGCTGTACTGATACTGGAGATGTGGCTTGTGGTCCAGTTTTGGGGATTTTGTTTTCTTTCGGTTGAGATAGAATCCATACAGAAGACTGTAGTGTTTTTTTCACCAGTAAGTGCTTTAAGTCCTCTCCACTTTCATCTGCATATAAGTCATCCGTACATCTGAGGTTGCTCATCAGTTTTCCTCCAAAGACAAAATATAAGCAAACCAAAGCTAAACTCATTATCATCAAGCTGAGGCTGACTGCTCGAGGACAGTGTAGAACTGCCGCTGTGGGTTTCTGCGAATGTAAATGTTACAACGGCCGAAAGCCTCGTCTTTCCCGAGGAGCTGCTGATCGTTTCAAACTCGTAACCTTGAGGTGAGCACTCAAACATGTAACAGTGCGCCACAAAGGCTCTCTGCATTGAACACCTAGAAAAACTCCATTAAAGGACACTCTATCAAAGATTAAAATTGTGCAAAGACTATTTTTCCTCTTGAATAAAAATTAAAACAGCAATAAACCCACTGTCATGGAGCCAATTCCAACTGAGAGCCACCTTACATAGGGTTTTAGAGGCTATAAATTTTACAGGAACATCTTTCTCCCACAGAATGGCTGGTGGGTTTTGATAGTGCCACCAGTTTCAGAGCAGCAATGTTGTTATTGTTGGGTGTCATCCAGTTGGCTCCAACTCACAGTGATTGTACGTATAGCACAACGAAACACGGTCCAGGGCTGCTCCTATGCTCGAGAACTTTACTGCAGCTGCTGTGACAATCCGGATGCTTGAGGGTCTTCCTCTTTTTGCCTTCCTCTCCACTTTACCAAACATATAATATAAATAGGTAATGACTGCTCCAAACAAGAGTAGCTGAGAAATCACACATTCTTTTTATCCATCTAGTTCCAACTCAGGGTGGAAGGTCTACCCCAGGTTTGGCAAGCTGAGAATATGTGATCCCAGTCACACAAGCCCCAGCTTGCTTTCAATGTGGAGGTTGTACATCCAGAGAGCCAAATTGAGACTAAACATCAACACCCCTCCCAGACACCTGCCAGAGAGGGCAAAGTGTCCTAAGAGAGAAATGGATTATTATCCTTGCCAAACTCTAAAGCTGAAGGTAGAGGTTCTCTTTGGAGGAAGCGACCGGATTCAAGAGCATTCAGAAACTCTCCAGAAGGAGACGGGTTTCATCTGGAATAGTGTAGGGGCCATGAGGGTTAAGAATTGGGCTTGTGACCACAAGGCCAGTGGCTCAAAGATACGGTGCTCTGAGGCGGAAAGATGAAGGTCTCAGTTCCTATAAAGTAATTAGTCTTGGAAATCTCATTCAAGTTGCTGTGAGTCAGAATCTATTCAATGGCAGTGAGTTTGGCAGTGGGTTTAAATGAGTATACAGGAAAATTCATGTCCAAAGGCAGAGTAGAAAACAATAGAGATTTGGGATCGTTAAGACTGGGAGCTCTTACAGTGCAACAAACTAAATCACAGACCAAAGGGGACTAGGGAAAGAGGTAGCTAAGAAAAACTCTTTTGGGGCTGGAATACTCCTGAAAGACTGGCCTCAAGTTTAACTGGATCACAGGTAAAGAAAAGAGATGCCCTCTTCAACACACAAGTGATCGGAAGTAATGAGCGGAGCCTAACAGCTGGGTGAGGAGCCCTGGGGGTGTAGTGAGTTCTAAGTTGGGCTGCTAACTGAAAGGCCAACAGTTTGAAATCACCAGACACTCCTCAGGACAGAGATGAGGGTTTCAGTCTCAGAAATCCACCGGAGCAGTTCTACCTGGTCCAGTAGGGTTGCTTGGAGTCAGAATGGACTGGGTGGCAGTGAGTTGGTTTGGTAATATCTAGGTGTGACAGGAAAGGAGCAGTCAGTGTAACAGAAAGAAGTACAAATGAGACAGTGCCTTGTGAAAAAAAAATCACTGTCAAGCCAGGGAGACAGAATGTGGATGCCTAAAACTATACTCTCTAAGGGGTTAGGGCAGAGAAATCATAATGTGGGGAAATTTACTCAAAAATATAAAAGTCAAGTCAAGAAAATGAACAGGTATATAAAACAGCAAGTCACAGAAAGCAACAAAAGGTGAGGAATCAGTACCCAGAGTTTTACGCAATATATTAACTGAAAGGTCTATTTTTTTACAAAAAATATTCAAAACAAGGAAATGTGACTCATACATAGAAAAATATAAACAGGGAATAGAAACTGTCTTAAAAGGGGCTCAAATGACAGGCCTAGCAGAAAAATATCTCAAAGCAGTATTAAGAATATGGAGTTCCTGGGTGGGAAGGAGCCCTGGTGATAGAGTGCTTAAGTATACAACCGCTATCCCAAAGGTCAGCAGTTTGAACCCACCAACCACTGCACAGAACAAAGATGTAGCAAGCAGCTTCTATAAAGCCTTTTAATCCCTGTGGGATAGTTCCACCACATTAGCTAAAAATGTTAAGAGGTAGAATTGATTAAAAAGCAATGCTTTTTAATTTTTTTCCAGGATAGTACAAATGATTGACATGCTTGCTGTTATTCTTAGGGTAAAAGCTGTAGGTCCACACAAAGGCACCTCCAAAACAAAACCAAAAACGGTGGCAATCTATTTCTGGGGGGGG
>NW_022103896.1:78978258-79018895 GCF_000313985.2 Echinops telfairi | reverse complement strand
AAAAAAAAAAAAAGGCTTCCAGCAACTCAGGGAGTGAGTGATACCACCCTGTGGTTGGGTGAGGGGAGGGCAGGACATTAGCATGATGGGTAAGGGGGTGCTGCAAAAATAGATTCCTACCCTTTATCCGGAAGATCCCTAGTGGTGTCATGAGTTACATATTGGGCTGCTAACTGCAAGGCTGGCAGTTCAAAATCACCACTTGCTCCACAGGAGAAAGATGAAGCTTTATACTCCAGTAAAGATTTATAGTCTCAGAAACCCAAAGAGTCAGTTCTACCCTGTTCTATAGGGTCACTATAAAATCAACTCAATAGTAATGAGTTGAATGGAGTTTGATAGTTTATCCTGGATTATGGACTATAGCAGAAACATTTTTTCAATTGCTGGTGGTGGGTGGGTATAGGGGTGGTGCTCAGTAGTTTTTGTTGTTGTTGTTGTTTTTCCTGAAAAGGGAGCAGCAACCCAAGTAAGTTTTGGAATCTATCACCTACACCAAAGATTCAGTAAAGAGAAACTAAAATAGACACAAATAACAACCTCGAATCCCAGAATTTCAAATGGAGAGTTAAAGAAACAGATTGAACACCAACTGGAAGGAACTAATTAAAGAGAGAAATTCACAGATTTATGGTATTAGTGAGATAAAGCAACACATTTGGTCATGGTTAGAGCAATCAATAATATAGGAGACCTGAATAAGAATAGCACTTTTAACCGAACATAGCTAACATATATGGAGCATACCATCATATAGTAGCACAATACACATGCTTCTCTAATACACATGAAACGTTTTCCAGAATAGACCATATCATAGGTCACAAAGCAGACCTCAATAAGTTTTTTAAAAATTTAAATCATACAAAGCATCTTTTCTCACCTTAATGGCTTAAGCTAGAAATAAATGACAGGGGAAAAATAGAAATAAATAAAAAAACACTAAGTAATACAGTACTAAAAACCTTGGGGTTATAAGAAAAAGCAAAAGTGAAAGTTAAACCTAAAATAAAATGAAAACATAACAAATCTACAAGAAGTAGTAAAAACAATTTAAACATGTTTACAGAACTAAATAAGGTCATATCTAAACAGCCAAGGAGGATTCTAGTTAAGATGTCAACTTATAGTCACCGTAATAGTGCTCTACAGCAGTGTTCAGAGTGGAGTCTGACACCCACAGGGACAGAGCCACCCTACAGAGCCACCACGAGTCAGAATGGACTCAAGGGCAGGGCATTTTTAAAAATCATCTTATTAGGGGCTCATTCGACTCGTACCACAATCCATGCACACATCAATTGTGTAAAGCACATTTGTACATTCATTGCCCTCGTCATTCTCAAAACATTGGCTCTCCACTTAAGCCCCTGGCATTAGCTCCTCATTTTTTCCCTCCCTCCCAGCTCCCCCTGGCAGGGAATTTTGATTCAAGCGGAATTCATCCAGGAATGCAGGAGTGCTTCAACAGCACAAACAAGTCAATATAAATCAGCACATAATAAAACAATGGAAATGAACCACATGATCATCTCAACTGATGATATCCTTCAACACCCTTTTCTAATAAAAATTCTCAGCAAAAATAGGAGTACAAGGGAACTCTCTCACCATACTTAAAGGCATATACATAAAAGTAATAACCAATATTACTTTCAATTGAGAATAACTGCTAGCCTTCCCTTTAAGATTGAGGACCTGGTGCCGGGGGCTTGAGTGGAGAGGAAATGTTTTGAGAATGATGAGGGTAATGAATGTACAAATGTGCTTTACATAATTGATGTATGTGTGGATTGTGATGAGAGTTGTATGAGCCCCTAATAAAATTATTTTTAAAAAAAGAATGGTAATGAGACAAGGATGTCCATTCTTACCACTCTTCTTTATTATTTTACTGAAAGTCTTAGCCAGAGCAATTGGAAATAAAAAGAAATAAAGGGCATCTAAATCAGAAAGGAAGAATGAAAGATATCCATATTTGTTGACAGAATGATTCTATCCATAGTAATCCCCAAAGATTCATCCCAAAGCATTTGGATTTAATAGAAAAATTCAGTAACGCTGCAGAGTATAAGATCAACACACCCACACAAAATTAGCTGAATTTCTTTGCACTGAGGGAGACTTACAAAAAGGAAATCAAGAAATCAATACCATTTATTGTAGTCCCAAATGATAACAAAACCCCCCAATTACGTAAGTGAAAGACCTGTACAATGAAAACTATAAAACACTATTACAATAAACTAAGAAAACTTAATGCCATCAAGTTGATTTCAACTCATAGTTTATCCTATTGGCTAGAGAAGTGTCCTTGTGAGTTTATGAGTGTATGTAGGTCTTTATGGGAGCAAAGAGCCTCATCTCTCTTGTGTGAAGCTGCTGGTGTGTTTGAACTACTGATTTTGCCCACTACACCACCATGAAAGAATAAGGGACCGAAGTAAAAAGAACATTCTATGTTCTTATTTGTGAAGACTGAAAATTGTTGCTGTCCTTGCTTATACCCACCCTTAGAAAAAAAACATTGCCACCAAGTCTATTTTGACTTATAGCAACACTATAGGGTAGAGTAGAAATTCTCCCTAGGGTTTTCAGGGCTGTAATCATTTTTTAGGAGCAGAGAACCTAACTGCCTGTGAGTTTGAAATGGTGACCTTGTAGTTAGCAACCTGATGCTTAACCCACCATGCCACCAGGGCTCCATACTAGCTACATAAACTAAACTAACTAACTAGCTAGCTAGCTAGCTAGCTAACTAACTAACAACTAACTAACTAAGCTCACTGCCTTAGGAACCCTATAGGACAGAGTAGAACTCTCACTGTCAAAAAAACCCTCACTGTCATCAAGGCAATGCTGACTCATATCGACCCACTATGGGTTTCCAAAACTGTAACTATTTATGGAAATAAAAACCCCAGTCTTTCTCCAACAAGAGCAGTTGGTGCTTTTGAACTGGTCACCCTACAGTTAGCAGCCCAGTGAATAACCACTATGCCATCAGGGTTCCTTTGAAAGAAAAGAGGTGCTAAATATCCAAATAAATAATAGGAAAGAACAAAGTAGGAGTCACCATGCTTCCAAACTCAAAACATACAATTAAGGCAATCATAATGGTCTTGTATTGCTTCAATAGACACACAGACCATTAGAAGAGAGTTGAGATCCAAGAAATAAGCCCATCCATCTACAGACCCGTGATTTTCAACAAAGGTCAGTCTATTTAAGGAAACACGCTCTTTAACAAATGATGGTGGCAAAATTTGATATCCACCCATAGAGAAATGAAACAGGGCTTCTTACTATATATCATGCATAAAACTGACTAAAAAAAAAAGATGAAAGAACAAAGTACAAAATCTGAAACACTTTAGTTTTTGGAAGAAAGCAATAGAGATAAAAACCATAGGGCCTAATTGTCTTAAAATAAAGCATCAAGCACAGCTATAGGTGCACAAAAAGCAAAAGACAATTAAATAACTGGGGCTACATAAAAATGAAATACGTGCCTGGCTTTATCAAAAGAGTATAAGAGATAACCTACACAGGGGAAAATATTTGGAAATGACACGTCTGATGTTCTCAGGTGCCACTGAGTCGACTCCGACCCAAAGCAATCTTACGCACAACAGAACCCACACCGCACTGTCCTGCCCCCGCCTCACAACTGCTCCTCTGCCTGAGCCCACTGAGGCAGCCACAGTGTCAATCCATCTTGTTGATAGCATTCCTCTATTTTGCTGCCTCTCCACTTTACCAAACATGATGCATTTCTCCAGGGACTGGTATCTCCTGACAATGTGTCCAAAGTACATATGTATGTAATGAAATCTTGCCATCCTTGCCTCTCAGGAACACTCTGGCTGTACTTCTTCCGAGACAGATTAACTTGTCCTCCACACTCTTCTCTAGCATTACATTCAAATGCATAAATTCTTCTGCGGTCTTCCTTACTCAATGTCCAACTTTCACATGCATAAAAGGCAATGGAGAATACCATGGCTTGGGTCAAGTGCACCTTAGTCCTCAAAGTTCTTCAATATTTTAAAGAGGTGTTGTGCAGCAGATTTACCTAATGCAATATGGTTTTTTATCTTTTCACTGCTACTTCTATGAACATTGTGGAACTAAGCAAGACAAAATCCTTGACAACTTTAACCAATTGGTCCAGTTGTGAGGAGTTTGGTCTTCCTCACATTGAATTGTAATCCATAGTAAAGGCTACAATCCTGGAACTGCATCAACAAGTGCTTCAGGTCCTCCTATTTTCAGCAAGCAAGGTTATGTCATCTGCATATTGCAGGTTGTTAATAAGCCTTCCTCCAATCCTGATGTCGTACCCTTCTTCATATAACCCAGTTTCTCTGATGATTTGCTCAGCATATAGATTGACCAAGTATGGTGAGAGGATAAAACCCTGACATACACCTTTCCTGAGTTTAAACCATGCAGCATTACCTTGTTCTGTTTGTCCAATTACCTCTTGATCCATGTACAAGTTCTGAATGAGCACAAGGAAGTGTTCTAAAATTCCCATTCTTCTCAGGTTACACACAGTTTATTATGGTCCACATAGCTGAATGCCTCTGAGCAGTAAAAAAAACCACAAGTAAACATTTTCTGGTATTCTCTGCTTTCAGGCAAGATCCATCTGACATCAGCAATGATATTTCTTGTTCCACATCCTCTTCTGAATTTGTCCTCAACTTCTGGTAGTTCCCTGTCAATGTACTGCTGCAACCATTGTTGGATGATCTTAAGCAAAATTTTACTTGTGGGTGACATCAATGGTATCATTCTACAGTTTGAGTATTCTGTTGGGTTGTCTTTCTTTGGGATGGGCACAAATATGGATCTCTTCTACCTTGTTTCCTAGAAAGTAAGACATCCCCCGCAAATAAGACCTACCTTAGAGTTTTGCCTCTTGCTGAAATATAAGGCATGCCCCTGAAAATAAGACCTCCCCGAAAATAAGGCCTCCCTGATAATAAGCCCCCCACCCCAACTAACGTAACTCTGGACTCTGGACTGTAGTGGTGGGCGCTGTTGCGCAGCTCACTGTTGGCTGCAGCACAGCCGGAGCAGACAGGAAGTGCAAGGTCTCTTAATCAGAGAGCCCTCGCTGCCTCCAGGACAAGCTGCCGCCTGCTGCTCGCTCTGCCCTGACAGAGTCTGGCTGACTCACAATTAGACAGTGAGTCACGCGGGGCAGGAGTAACAAGAAATTCTTGATACTGTAGGATTCACAGTTTGTCTGGTTATGCTGGTTTGTGATGACAACTACTACCGTACCTTATACAGGTAATAAATTTCTTTTTTATTTTTATTCAACAATAAATGTGTACCGTATTCTTCTTCATGGAAAAATAAGATATTCCCTGAAAATATGACCTAGTGAATTTTGGGAGCAAAACTTAATATAAAACACTGTCTTATTTTCAGGGAAACAGGGTAGTCAGCTGGTCAAGTATTTGACAAGGGTCTAATTTCTAAAATACATAGAAATTTTAACAAGCAACAAAAACGAGTTATACCATAGTCAAAAAATGGTCCAGGGACATGAACAGACACTACACTACAGGGGTCATTCATACAAACAATGAAAAGATGTTAGCAATCATCACCCATTAAAGATAGGCAAATCAAAACTACACTTAGCTATCGCTTTAGTCTGGCTAAAATAAATTCACTGCCATCTAGTCAATGCTGATTCACTGCCACCCCTGGTGGGTTTCTGAGACTGTAACTGCTTATGGGAGTGAAAAGTCCGTGTTTCTCAGGTGGAGCTGCTGGCGTTTTTAAACTGGCAACCATGCTGTTTACAGTCCCATGCACAGCTGCACCATCCGGCTAAAATAGCAATGATCAAAAAGACAGAGACAACAAATCTTGGCAAGGATATGAGGAGATTAGAATCCTTATTCACTGTCAGTGGAAATGTAAAATGGTGAAACCATTATGGAAAACTGTATGGTAGTTTCTCAAAGAAAAAAAGAAAAGTATTCCATTGTGTGTGTCCACCAAACTTTCTTTCTTTATTCTTCTATTCATGGATGGTTAGGCTGTTTCCATTTCCTTGCTATTGTGAACAGTGCCGAAATGTTCACATGGGTGCACAGTGCACCTGGGCGTGCACAAATCTGTTTGTCTTATTGAGTAGTCCACAAGAGGTAGAAAATAAATCAAGGAGCTACTTAAGGATAATCTATTGGGGGAGTTGATTAGTAGTTTCAACTGTTCAGTATAAAGTTGATAATCTTCTTTACAGTAACCGTTGAATACAAAGTTGTATTCTGTAAACTGTTGAATACAAAGTTGATAATCATCTAATTTACAATAAAAAACTTATTATAAATAAGTAAGTAAATAAAGCTACTAGGGCATTACAAAAGAAAAGTAGAATTATCTTATGATTCATCAACCCCATTCCCAGGCATATACCCCAGAGACCTAGCAGTAGCGATGTGAACTGGCATAGGCACAATGTGCACTGCAGCACCATTCCCAAGAGCAAATGGGTGGGAATAACCTAAGTACGCATCAATGGATAAATGAATAAACAGAGAAGTAGTCAAGAAGTATTGCTGCCAGGGTTCCAGTTCCTACACGGTCAGATTTACTCTAAACAAAGCAGGCTTAAACAGGACTTTTCAACCAGTGAGTGCAGGTAACAGTCAGTCTTGTTCCCTCATTTGCTGCCATCAAGTCAATTCCAACTCATAGCAACTCTATGGGGCAGAATACGAAACATGGAGGCCTTCTGGAAGACAATGGGGTCACAGTCAAAGAGCTGGAAAAACAAAACCACCATTCTACAATTTTATATCCAAAGAAATTGGGGAACAAAATGATCCAACATCTAGAAAACAAACAGCAAATTGAAGATCTAAATTCTATCTTCACAGTTTTTACATTAAAGGCAAATAAACTCTCTTAGATGGGTAGACTTGGCAAATAGATTTAAAAACAAACAAACAGGAAACAACTATACTCACGTTATTACAATAGACATACTTTAGGTTCAAGAATACAAATAAGTTGAAGATGCTTTGTGTGGTAGAATGTTGAGAACACAAGCCTCAGTCACCTTTTTCCGTGGTTGTAGCTACAAGCGCTTGGGAGAACAGAGAGATTCTCTTCAACACTATAGATGCGTCCATGGCTTTGGAACCACAAAGTCAGATGATAAGACACATTCTTTCCAAACTATTAATAACTCTGTAAAACACTCTCAATTACAAGCAATGATTTTTAAATTGCTGGCATTTTTAAAGAGGCAAAACAATACATACCAAAATTGCAAAACACAAATCTATAAGAAAAAACCCTGTTCTTCAGGCTTCCTTTGTTGGTTTTCTTAGGTTGATATTATTGTTATTAGGCTCCATCAGATCAATTTCCATTCACAGTAACTCTGTGTGACAGAAAGGAATACTGTACCTCAAGAGCTCCTTGTTGATTTCATACTTTTAAAGAATTTTTACAATTATTTACACTAGTGTTTTTCCTTCTGCCCAAGAAACATAAATTCAGGGTAAAGAGACAAAGAAATTTTCTTACGCTACTTAATTAGACTATAGTACCACTATGCAAACACTCCCCAAATCAGAATCTAACCCTATTCTCTCTCCCCAAACTCGAAGTAACATCATCAACTACACATTGGACATTTTCAGTCCAATTCTGCAATGTTCTATTATCTAAAGGAGCCTTAATGGCCCAACAGCTAAGTGCTCAGTTGCTAACTGAAAGATTGGTAGTTTAACACCTGCCTATTGAGTGGGAGAAACACTTGATTTGAGCCTGTAAAGATTATAGTATAGAAAACTACATGGGACAGTGCTAGTCTGTCATGATGAAGACTCTAAAATTTCATTTACGTTCTTTAAAAAGAAATCATTTCTCCATCGTCATTTCTGAATTTCTTTTTATATTCCTATTATCTCTCAGATAATCAATCTCAAAGCAGTATAATTATCATGTTTCTTTTTTCCTCCTTTAAATAATTCTAAATTTATTTTTCAGATAGATTTAGCTATGATTTTACAATAGCCAAATGATCTACACAATTTGAAAGAGGCATATAAGTGAGACAGATATTACTTGCTCTAATTTGGGGCTGTTGGTGTTGTTAAATGCTAGAGGGCGGTTTCTGACTCACACTGACCTGATATACAACAAAATGAACCAGAGCCTGGTCCCGAGTCACCCTGACAATCACTTTAGAATTTGAGCCCGCTGTTGCCATCACTATGTCAATGCACCTTTAAGCTCTGTATCTTTTTCGCTGATCATCTGTTTTACCAAGCATGATGATGTCCTCGTCCAGGCGCTGGTCCTTCTGGATTACATGTTCAAAGCACGTGAGGTAAAGTTTCATCCTCCTTAGTTCTAAGGAATATTTTGCCTATATTTCTTTCAAGACAGATTTGTTCATTTTTCTGGATGTGTAAGGAATAGTCAATATTCTTTGCCAACATCATAATGCAAAGGCATTGCTTGTTCTTTAGACTTTATTCATTGTTCTCACATGAAGATGAAGATACTGAAAATACTACAGCTTGGGTCAGGTGCACCTGAGACCTCAAAGTAACATTAACAGATTTCATGCAGAAGATTTTACCAATGCAATGTCATTTGATTTATTAGACTATTGCTTCCATGGTATTTGATTGTGAACCTAAAAAAAGTTAAATCCTTAACAACTTCAACCTTTTCTCCATTTAGCATACTGTTTGCTTATTAGTCCAATTTTGTTTTATGTTGAACTTTAATCCATACAGAAGGTTGTAGTGTTTTATTTTCATTAGCAAGTCTTGCAATTATTTATTGTTTTCAGCAAGCAAGGTTGTGTCAGCTTTATATTGCAGATCATTAATAAATCTTCCTCTAGTCCTGATTCTGCATTTTGCTTCCTGTTGTTGTTAGGTACTTTTGCATCAATTCCTACTCTTAGTGACCCTGTGTATGGCAGAACAGAACACTTCCAGTCCTGCACCAGCATCAGATTGGTTGTTATATTTGAGCCCATTTTTGTAGCCACTATGCCAAACCTTCTTTCCAAGGGTCTTCTTTTAGCTGCCCCTCTGTTTTACCAAGCATGATGTCTTTTTCCAGGTACTTGTCTCTCCTGATAACAGTCCAACTTACCTGAGGCGGACTCTTGCCATCCTCGACTCTAAAGAGCATTCTGGCTTTACTTCTTCCAAAATAGATTTTTGGGTTCTTTTGGCATTCAAATGCATTCATTCTTCTCCAGTCTTTCTTATTCAAAATCCAACTTTCAAAAGTATATGAGGCAACTGAAAATACTATGGCTTAGATGAGGCATACCTTAGTCCTCAAAGTAATATCCTTGCTGTTCAACACTTTAAAGATGTTTTGTGCAGCATATTTACCCAATGCAATACATCGTTTGATCATCTGACTGCTGCTTCCATAAGCATTGATTGTGGATCCATCCAAGCAAGATGAAATTCTGGACAACTTCGATCTTTGCTCTATCTATCATGGTCTTACTTATTGGGCCACTTGTAAGGATTTTTGGTTTCTTTATATGTTTTAATCCATATTGGAGGCTGCAATTTTTGATCTTCATCAGCAAATGCTTTAATTCTTCCTCACTCTCAGCAAACAAGAAAGGTTGGGTCATATACATACTGAACGAGGTTGTAAGGCATCCTCCAAATCTGAAACTGAATTCTTCAGAGTTCAACGTCTCTGATTATTTGCTCAGCACACAGATCAAATAAGCATATTTGAAAGGATATAACCATGATGCCGACCTTTCTTGATTTTAAGCCATGCAGCATTTCCTTGTTCTGTTTGCACAAGTATTCTTCTTCATATAGCCTAGTTTTTCAGTTAATTTTCTCAGAAGATAGATTGACTAATTATGGTGAAATGAAACAAACTTGATGCCGGCTCTTCTGATTTTAAGCCAGCCAGTATCCCCTGATTTTGTTTGAATGACTGCCTCTTGGAATATATACAAGTTCCACATGGAATATATACAAGTTCTGAATTCCAATTCTTTACAATGTTAGCTATAATTTTTCTATGTCCCACAGAGTCTAATAAATTTGCATAGTCAATAAAACAGCTAAATATCGTTCTGTTTTTTCTGCCTACAAACTTAAAAAAAAGATGCAACTTTGGTTTGGACATTTTAATGTTTAAGACAAAAAGGGTGCATATAATATGCCTTGACTTTATAAAACAAATGACCACAAATTTCAAATTGTATTAAATATGGAAGAAAGGTTAAAGAGCCTGTTTTCCTGTCTACTTTTGGAGACATATGGAATATATATATATATATATATAAAACTGAGAGTGACAATACACATAACTATCCTTAGTTCTTTAATATTTCCTCCCCTTACTATTATAGTTTTTATTTGTTTGACCTCATTAATCATGTTAGACTTGTATATGTTTATTTGTATAATTAAGATTGTTCCATACATTAAAGCCAGGATAAACAACCCTCCAGAAACGGTAACAGGAATAATGGTTCCATGAGGGCATAGGAAGTGCTACATAACCCACTCGATGGGAGAAAACAACAGAATTGTATGTGAATGGATATATTCACTGGTGTAAGATGCGGCTAAATAAATAAATAAAGGTTCCTGGGGGAGAGGGTGGAGTAGGGAGGGGATAATGGGAAGCTGATATCAAGGAGTTCAAGAAGAAAGAAAATGTTTTGAAACTGACTGCGGTATCAATTGTACAATACTACTTGATGTGATTGAACTATGGAATGTTATGATATCTGTAAGAGCTACCAATAAAATGATAAAAACAAACAAACAAACAAAAGGGAAAAATGGGGCTAGGAGAAATAAAGGCAATGCAGGATAGTATCTAACATTACTGGGCTTAGAGTAAGCCAGAGATGTGTTCAAATGCAAATTTTCTACTTTCTAGTTGCATGATTTCAGACAAGATACTGCCTTGGTATAATATGACATTAAAACATGCATACTTTAGAATTTTAAAAATTAAAATAGCTAATGTCTCCAAGGAACTTAAGTCACATAATGAAATCTTCAATAACTAAAAAATCCAAACCAGTTTCCCCTGAGTCAATTCCAACTTACGATGTTCCCAGACTAGAACTATACTCCATAGAATTATTTTCAATAACTTTACAGTGTTGCTGGTAATTTCGATCTACCCACCTTTCAAGACAGCCTTCAAATGTAATCCATTTGCACCACCCAAACTACTATAGGACATAGAATCGCCCCATAGCGTTTTCATGACTGTAAATCTTTAGAGAAGCAGACTGCCACAGCTTTGTCCTGCAGAGAGGCTGGTAGGTTTGAACCACTGACCTTTTGATTAGGAGCTGAGTGCTTTAACCACTGTGGCACCCGGGGTCCCTTTGAACTATCTAGTAAACTAAAATCTTTAATAAATGATATATATATTTACATATGACCTGTAGAAGATGATACCTGAGGACAAAAGTATATATTTCTGTAACCATTCAGACTCTAAAGCAGCTCTGTAGAGGTAAAAGGCAAATTTACCATCAAATACATATTGAACATAATTAAGGAAATTTGACATTACTTCAATGTCTCTATGGCTCACTAATTTCACAGAAACTCTGTGAGTCATACATTATTAGAGCCTTTTATAGACAAGTCAATTGATCTCAGAAATGCTAAGTAAGTACTCTGTCCAAGGTGATATAGTATACAGAACACAGATCTGAATCCAAGACGGTATAGACAACATCATTGCCCTGGGTCTAAGAAACACGTATCTCCTAAACAGAAAAGGCTGATTCATTATACACCCTAATATCGAGGAATGTACTATCAGAAAGTTATTGGATCCCAATTGTACTGTTTTACAATTGGAAATCAACCACAAAGTGCCAGAAGGAGAAACTGTATATATACAATGGCAATTTCCAGTCTGTGATCTGCAGATGACACAGCCCTGCTTGCTGACAGCGAGGAGGACTTGAAGCACTTGCTGATAAAGAGCAGGGACTACATCCTTCAGTATGATTACAACTGAATGTCAAGAAGATCAAAACCCTCACAACTGGACCAATAGGTAACATCACGATAAATGGAGAAGAGATAGAAGTTATCAATAATTTCATCTTGCTGAGATCTACAATCAATGCTTATTAAAGCAACAGTCAAGCATTCAAAATGATGCATTTCACTGGGTAAATTTACTGCACAAGATTTCTTTAAAGTGTTGAAAAGCAAGGTTGTTACTTTGAGGACTAAGGTGTGCCTGATCCATGTCATAGTATTTTCAGTTGCCTCATATATGTGTGAAAGTCATACACTGAATAAGAAACACTGAAGAAGAATAAATGCATTTGAATTATGGTACTAACGAATATTGAATATTCCATGGACTGCCAAGAGAACAAAACAATCTGTATTGGAAGAAGTACAGCCAGAATGCTCCTACTAGGAGGCCAGGAGGGGGAGACTTCATATCATGTACTTTGGATAGGTTGTCAGCAGAGACCAGTCCCTGGAGAAGGACAGCATGCTTGCTAAAGTAGAGGGGCAGGGATAAAGAGGAAGGCCCTCAACAAGATGGATTGACATCGTGGCAGCAACCTACCAATACAGTGGCTCAAACGTAACAACGCTTTTGAGGATGGCGCAGGGCTGGGCAGTATTTTGCTCTGTAGCTATGAGTCTGGCCTTACTCGATGGTGCCTAATAACAAGACCAATGAGTTTGACCATAATTCCTTAAATAAACATGGGAAACACATTCAGTTATATGTTCCTCATAAGATTTTTTTCATGTATTTTCCAACATTTAATTATGCATGTTCCCACTGTCGTCAAGTACTTTCCAAATCATAGTGACTTTATGTACATTGGAACTAAACCCTGCATGGCACTGCACTATCCACACAATTGTTCTTATGTTTGAACCCATTGTTTTAGGGTCACTGTGCCAATACATCTCAGAGTTAACCTATAGGGTTTCTGCTTCTGTACAGGAACAGACAGCCTCATCTTTCTCCCACAGAGCAGCTGGTGGGTTTAAACGACCTACCTTGTGGTGAACAGCCAAACAGCTTACCCACAGCAAAACCATAGCTCCCATTGACAGGATAGTCAGTGAAAAAAGTGCAGGCACCACCGAGACTGTTAATAGTTGGCTATAATTACTTTATCACATCTCTCTATCCATACTCCATCTCATATTTTGATGGATTTCAAAGTTGCAGACTTCACTTCACTCACTAAAACTTCAGCATGGATACCAATAACAAGAATCCAATATAGATTTATATGTATTTATCTATGAAGTTGAATTCTACATACGATGAAAAACAAATCTTAAGCATACGATTCTAAAGTTTTAACAAATGCACACTCCCATTTAAATCAGATCCCTATTACAATACAAAACATTTTTTTCCCCAGCAAATTCATCCAAAACTCTGTCAGCCTTCACCCAATTATCAGAATCAATCAGTATTTGTTTTCAGTATAGATTAGAACTTGATATAAAGTTCTAATAGTAGTATGGAATAATAGTAGAATGTGCTCTCTTGTGTAAAGTTTCTTTTACTCAGCATAGTGTTTCTGAGATTCTTTTTTTCTTAATGTATCATGACACTGCTCTTTTAAATTCTTTTATTGTTGGAAAACATGATCTGTTTCCGGTATTTAGCTAATACAAAACAAACCTGTACAAACCACTGAGATCTATGTTTTCATTTTCTATTGGGTAACTAGTAGTAGAATTACTAAGCAATTATGTAGGTGTATGATTTGTTTTATGAGTTCCTGTTGCTCCACATTTGGTATTGTTACTCTTTCATTTTGGCTAATGTGTTGGGTGTGTAGAGGTAATTTACCATAGTTTCAATTTGTATTTCCTAATAATTGGTTATATTGGTAATTTTCATATGTTTATTGGTCATTTATATAGCATCATTTATGATGTACCTAATACTATGCCAATTCATTGGGCTTTAAACATGTTTTATTAGTAGTACATATTTTTTATATCTTATTGTTTTTAGGTGAAAGTCTACATAGAAAATTAGGCATCTGTCTAAGTATTTTTATACAAATTATTTCATGATATTGTTACAATTTTCACAATATGTTGCTATTCTCATTATTTCATTTATATTTGTTCTATTTTCATTTATCTAGCTTCCCCGTCCCTCCCTGCCTTCTCATATTTGATTTTGGGTAAATGTTGAATATTTGGTCTTGCATAATTGATTGTGGCTGTGTTGTCTCTTTATGGTTTACTATAGGGATTCCTTTATAGTCCAGACAGAAGTCCTTTACAAACATACAAGCAGTCTTCAAAAAGTTTGTGGAAGAATTTCCTGTCTATTTTTCTTTCCTTCTTTTTCTTTTGTGATCTAAGGGGCTCATACAACTCTTAGCACAATCCATACATACATCAATTGTGTAAAGCACATTTGTACATTCATTGCCCTCATTATTCTCAAAACACTGGCTTTCCACTTAAGCCCCCGGCATCAGGTCCTCATTTTTTCCCCTCCCTCCCCGCTTCCCCCTTCCCTTATGAACCCTTGATAATTTATAAATTATTATTTTGTCATAGCTTGCCCTGTCCAACGTCTCCCTTCACCCATTTTTCTGTTGTCCATCCCCCAGGGAGGAGGTCATATGTAGATCCTTGTAATCAGTTCCCCCCTTCCAACCCACCTTCCCTCTACCCTCCCGGTATCGCCACTCACACCACTGGTCCTGAAGGGATCGTCCGCCCTGGATTCCCTGTGTTTCCACTTCCTATCTGTACCAGTGTACATCCTCTGGTCTAGCCAGACTTGCAAGATAGAATTGGGATCATGATAGTGGGGTGGAGGAGGAAGCATGTAGGAACTAGAGGAAAGTTGTATGTTTTATTTCATTGAGTGTTTTTTCAAGAACAATGTTGACTTTTATCAAATGCGTTTTCTGCATCAATTGATATAATTATACGATTATTTTGTTTTATTTATATGGTGGATTACATTGATGCTTTTTCTCTTATTGAACCATCCTCATATACCTGCTATAAATTCCACTTCATCATGATGCATTCTTTGCTAGTGTTTTCTTGAGCTCTGTTAGCTAGAATTTTGTTGAAAATTTTAGCGTTTGTGTTCATAAGGGTTTCTATTCCAATAATGTCTTTCCTTGATTTTTGTATCAGGCTTATTTTACTTGCTTCATAAAATAATTTTGGTAGTGTGTTATCATTTTCTATATTCTGGAATATTTGTGTAGAATTATTATTAACTTCTCTCTACATGTTTGGTATAATTTCCCAGTCAAACTATCTGGTTCTGGACTTTTTGATGTTGGGAGGATTTTAATGACCAGGTGTTATTTCTTCCTGTGTCGTAGGTCTGTTATGTTTTTCTATATCAATTTGTGTTCATTTAGGTAAGTAACATGCTTCTAGAAACTTGTCCATTTCTAACAGGTTTTCAAATTTGTTGAAGTCTACTTTATGCAAAGCACAATGTCACACATGCAAAATCAACAGCAACCACTTCCCTCAACGGAGAGAAGATGAAACATTTCACCCCGAATGGGAACCAGACAGAGTTGCCCTTTGTCACCACTCTTAAATACAGTCCTGGAATCTTAGCCAGAGCTATTATTGCCTGTTGTTAGGTGTCTACGGAGTTGGTTCCAATCCATAACAACCCTATGCACAACACAACAAAAGACTGTTCAGTCCTGCATCATCCTCACAATTGTTCCTACACCTGAGCCCAGTGTTGCAGCCACTGTGTCAATCCATCTTTTCAAGGACTGTCCTCTTTTTTCGGTGACCCTCCACTTGACCAAGCATGATATCCTTCTGCAGGGACTGGTCTCTCCCGACAACATGTCCAAAGTATGTAAGTCAAACTCTTTCATCTTTCCCCCTAAGGAGCACTCTAGCTACACTTCTTCCAATGCCAGATTTGCTTGTTCTTTTAGCAGCTCATGGTACTTTCAAGATTTTTCTCCAGCACCGCAATTCAAATGTGTTGATTCTTATTCAGCCAATAATAGCTAGAGTTACTAGACATCAAAAAAAATCTAAGGCATCCAAATAGACAAAGAAGAAGCAAAACTCCAGTTGCTGATGGTATGCTCTTATATACAGAAAACCCCAAAGACTTAATAGAAAATTGCTGGAGCTAATTGAAAAATTTGACCACATAGCAGGATATATGAGCAATATACAAATTTCAATAGGACTCTCATATATTAAAGAAGAGCACCATGAAAAGGAAATTCAAAATTAATACTATTTAAAGTACCCACTCCAAAAGATAAAACACTTAGGAATAAATATAACCAGAGAAGCAAAAGGCTTATCCAAAGAAAACGATAAAACATTCTGCAAGAAAACAAAAGAGGCTTGCGTAAATGAAAAAAATGCTTTGTATTCATGGATAGAAAGACTGGATATAGTGAAAATGTCAATATTACCAAGAGCACTCTATAAATTCAATGCAATTCAAATTCAAATACCGGCATAAGTCTTCAAAAAATAGAAAGAAACTAATTATTAACTTCACATGGAAAGGAAAAAAAGAAAACCAGGTTAAACAACACATTGTTAAACAAACAAACAAAACCTCTAGAGGTTTCTCACTCCCCAATTTCAAAACCCATTATTCAGACAGGGTAATAAAAATAGCTTTATAGTTGTACAATGATAGTTATGTAGAGCAATAGATGAGAACCCAGAACCCAGAAATAAAACTATGCACCTACAGACACCTGTTGTTTTTTGTTTTTGTTTTTATAGTGAACTAAAACACATTAACGGGGAAGAGATAGTCTTTTCAACAAATAGTGTTGGCAAAATTGGATCTCTGTTTGCAAAAGAATGAAACAGTACCCATATCTAACACCATATAAAAAAACAAACTCAAGGGATTAAAGACTTAAATATGAACAGTAGAACTCTAATTATCATCAATGAAAAAAATAGGGACAAACTTAAAGGCCTTAATACAAGGCATAAATCCACTAACAAACATAATGGTTATCACTACAGAAGAAAACATACAGGACGGGACCTCCTAAAAGCACAACATTTATGTATATCAAAAAAGGAAACACATAGTTTGAGTGTGTGTGTGTGTGGGGGGGGTGGTGGTGTTAAGTAGCAATGATGTACCAGTTAAAGGGCTAATCTAGAAAATCTATATGAAGCTGCAACACCAAATAGGAAATAAAATCATATAACCCAATCCAAAAAAATGAGCAGAATACATGAATAGACAATTCACTAAAGATAACATCCAGGTGGCCAAACAGTGCTGGTGAGGATGCTTGCATGGCCATTAAGGAAAACGGTATGACATTTCCTTGAACAAATTAGAAGAGAAGTACCCTCCAACCTCTCTACGTGGTACATACCCCAAAGGAATAAAGAACAACATACTAATAGAAAGGCACGCTCATGCTTATTGCAGCTCTAGCTGTAAAAGCAAAAAGACAAACAACCAGCCAGTCTGCCTATGGAAGAATGGATAAACTTTGATATGTACATATAAACTATGCATCTCTAAAAAATAATAATGAAATTGTCAGACACCTCATGACATGGATGAATTTTAAGACATTATGCTTAGCAAAGCTAGTCAATCACAAAAAAGACAAATATTAGATGACACCTCCATTATAAATGAAAAATCAGGTTTTCATACCCACAGACGCAGACACTGAAGGCTATGGCAGAGGCAAGAGGTGTGATGGGGGAAGAGACCAAAAATCTCATAATCCTTTCATTCCATTTCCCACAAGTCTTCCGAAGTCTCCTTGTATATTTTGCAAACACTTTCTCCATCTCTCAATAGTATCTTTAGTATCTTTTTGTGAACAGATTTTTTTATTTTGATAAAGTATATCAATTTTATTTTTTATGATTATTGCTTTTTCTGCAACCTGTCAAAGAAATTTCTATCTACAAGTCATGATTATGTTTTCTATTTCTATTTTTCTTCTAGCAGTTTTATAGTTTTAGCTTTCACAATTAGATCTATGGTTCATTTGGATTTAACTTCTAAGACCAGTGAGAGGTAGAGGTGTAGGGTAAATTTTTATCTATATGGATATATAGTTGCTTCAGGTCTGTTGTAAAGCCTTAATGTACCCCAATAGGATTGCTTCCATTGTCAAAAATATACTGTCTTTTAAGTGTGGATAGACTTCTGGACTATCTTTTATTTATTTGATCTATCCTTATATCCATATGTCGGTATTACAATCTTGATTATGACAGTATTAGAGTAAATCCTGAAACTAAGTAGCAGAAGTCAATATACTTTATACTTATCCCTCCAGGTTGCTTTAATTAACTTACGTACTTTTCCATTTCCATATGATTTGAGAATCAGTGTGTCAAAATTTTTTAAGTTTATAGATCAATTGGGGATTATTAACATTGTTTAATATCCTAATATATTTGTATTTCCAGAATATCCTATTACAACTGATTCCTCTTTTAATTTGGGGGGTTAAAATATCTACTCTCTTAGGACTCAACCATTTGAAAATTTTTGAGACCCACAATGTATGATCCATATTATTGTTAGGTAAGATTAGAATCAGAGCAACCCTGTGTACGTCTCTTCTAATAAAGATTTATGTTGATATATATAAAATGTGTACTTGAATAAACTGTGCGTTTTATTGAAGTCTAGTTGCATGTGATATTCTACAAATATTAAATAAAAATATTAGGTCAAGATGGTTGATAATGTTTTTCAAATCTTGTAATGTCCTAAATTATTGTTATTATTTTCTTTCAAACCATTTTAGGACCTAATCCAGACATCATACCATTTAATAGTTCAATCATATCAAGCAGTGTTGTATAATGGCCACCACAATCAGTTTCCAAACCTTTTCTTCCTTCTTGTACTTAATTCCCCTTGGAAAATGTCCTATTCCTCTCCCCTCCCCTGCCATCTCCCCCATAACCCTTGTTCTAGTTGTCTCTATAGAGCCATCTACCTTGGGTTTCATATACCAAAACACAGAAACATACTTAACAAAGAGTCAAGAAGGCAAATAACAAAATGTAAGAGAGAAACCTCACTTTGAAAAAAAACCAGAGAAAATATTGGAAACCACGTCAAGCACGAAGCATATCAAAAGGGAGATCTACTGACAAGGTTTTAACAATTCAAGTCAGATTTATCATTTTAATCTATGATAGTCATCTCTACAATACTCTGTCTGATAACCAGGTTATTCCCAGACCTCAGTTATGGTCAGAGGGAAATTACTAGAGGCTCATTCCCTGTATAGATACTGCAAAGGTATTTTGGGGTTCCACTGTCATCCATAGCCTACTGCAAACCAGAGTTTCACAATTTAAACTCTGATAATATTCCCTTTTAGATTTGGATTATATAATTGAAAATCCTTGGATCACTAATGTTGATGTACTTCTTCCACGTGGACTTAGTTGACATCTCACTTAGATGGCTGCTTGTTTGAAAACAAGCTTTTAAGATCCCAGACGTTATTCTTTCTAATAGCCGGGCACCATCTGATTTCTCCACCACACTTGCTATGGCACCCATATCGTCTGTGTTTTCTTCCTGAAGTCGAGTATCAAGCAGGACCTTGTCACAAGAACAAACTCTTCCCAGACTGGAGCTAGGATGAAATGTTAGCTCAAACTTCATTCCTGAATCTATGCTTTCTATCCACCTCTAGTTCAACCTTAGAGACATTTTTGCTATTTTGTGATCCAGAGTCTTATTGATCATCTCCCTACAGCATAAGGTCGTTCTGTTTTTCAGTGTCATTGATTTAGCCAATGGCACTAAATTTAAAACACCACTGAGACAAGGAGATTGAGCAAGTGTATGCTAACTACTGTATATACTCGAGTAAAAGCTGACCTGAATATCAGCCGAGGCACCTAATTTTACCACAAAAACTGCATTAAAAATGTGCTGGAAAAAAACGGCTTACACACAAGATTATACGGTACATATTGCAATATATGGATTATTGACTTATACAGAATAAATCTTTACATGGCTGGATATATTTACACAAAAATGGGAGTTGGTGGTCAGGCAAAACTTACATACAATATTCACTAACAATTTCAGACACAGGTCTAGCAAAATAATGGACACATTAATACAGCAAGTAGAGCATTGCAGGAGTAAGTACGTTACTCCACTTACTCCCAGCTCACTCTTCTTGCTATAGCTGTCTTCTTATTCTTTGTTTTTTGGTGGTGGTGGGGGGGAGGTTTAGATTTCTCTGTTAGAGAGTTAATTTTTCCATCTATCAGGTAGGTCTATTATTAGGCGCTTAAACATACATGATTGATGAGTCTTCCTGGTGAACTGACCATTTTATGACTATACAATACCCTTCTTTATCTCCAACAATAGTGTCTAAAAGTTTACTTTATCATGAATAGACACACTTCAGTTTTCTTATGCTTACTATTTGCATGCTGTTTTCTCATATGCATTCACTGTCATCAATCTGTAATAACACAAAAAATGCCTTGTGGAAAGCATATCAGGAGACCTTATTGTATTCAGTGTGTGAATCAATATTTAAAAAAGAATATTAAATATATTTTCATTTATTGCAATAATTGATAGAATTAGTCTAGGTCCATGATTTTGCTATTTGTTTTCTTTTCAGGCCATTTGTTTTATTTTTTTTCATGCCATTTGTTTTATATTGTTTTTTCCTTTATACCATCTTTTAGATTCATTGAATATATTTTCTAGTTCCACTCTGACTTTTCTCATTTTTGAGTCATGCCCCTTTGTTGTTTTTATTTGTTTGTTTTGTTTTGTGTTTGCATTAAGAATTACAATATAAAATCTCTTAACATTTTACAATGGATTATAGTTATTATTCTTTCACTTCCCATAAGATAAGAATCTAGTTAAGCATATAGTTCTATTTATTTACCCCCCAAACCTTTATATGAAAACTATCCATGACATCTACATATAAAATAATGACACATAATAACTTTTGGTTTCATTGTAAGTTTTGGTAAATGGGGGAAGACTTTTATATTTAGAAACTATAAATATATCTATATATTTACTCCTATAGACTCTTTATTTCATACAAACAGATCTGAGTTTCCATCTGTTACAGTGATAGTATTTGTATGTATATTTTATCTGAAAATGACTTTACAAAGTCAAGTACTTTGGTATTTGAAAAATATTTTCACTGGCTCTCAAACTAAAACTTTTTAATTGCTAGCATTTTAAAGATAACTGTTTTATTGTTCTCTGGCCTGCACTGTTTTTGATGACTCATCAGCTACAACCCAATCTGAGTGTTTTCAAGATTTTCTCCTAGTCTTTGGTTTTTAGCACCCTATGAGATGTCTCTGTGTGATTTTTCTTCTATTTAATTTGCTTGGAATTCACTGACTTTCTTTCATCTGTGAGTTTATCTCTTTCACCAATTTGAGAATATTTTCAGCCATTATTCCTTCATTAAAAACAAAGAACAAAAAAATAAAACTCTCGTAATAGAGTTGATGCAGACTCACAGTGACCCTTTAGGACAGGTTAGAACTCCCCCTGTGCGTTTCTGAGACTGTAACTCTTTACAGGAGTGGAAAGCCCCATCTTTCTCCCAGAGAAGCTGGTGCTTTTCAACTGCTGTCCTTGAAGTTAGCAGCCAAATGTGTAATAGCTATGCTATCAGGTTCCTTCTACTCTTCCATAAGTGGACCTAATTCCCCCCTGTTCTTGTAGGACTCCTAAGACACTCAGCTCACTCACTGCCATCAAGCAGACCTTGGCGCACAGCAACCCTGGAGACAGAGCAGAGTTGCCCCTGTGGGTTTCCAAGGCTGTATGAGAGTAGAAAGCCTCCATAAGCCACGTACACCATGGTTCCCCAAACCACATCCTAGGAAACTAATAAACATGCATTGAATTGATAAATAAACATATTGAAATATTGTGATCAGTGATAGTTAACAAGGAAATTTTCATTAAGACAAAGTCACTATATAAGTAATATAAATACTATTATCTATGGTAAATAAATAACACCTTGTATAAGGAATAAATAATTATATATGATAAATATGAATGATGAAATTAATTCTTAATTTAGAAATCTAATAAGTCTAGCAACTGATATAGATTATTAAAGACTAGCTATAAAATATTCTGTGATTAAAATAGCACAGTAATAAAAACTCTTAAACTTTCCCCTACATGAACTACATATTACCATGATCTATAGTTTTTCGAGATAAGTAAAAGGAAGGCACAAAACTTCTGAAACTATCAGGATCTTGACACCCAAACTTGACAAACCATCCTTTAAAGAACAATCTCTTCTATAAACATATGTACAGAATTCTATGTTGAGACTAGTAACTAAAATTAAATCACATATTGCACGATTGAAAAAAAAAAAAAAGAGAGTAGAAAGCCTCATCTTCTTCCCAATGATCAGTGGGTGGTTTCAAACTGCTGGGCTTGAGGTTAGCAGTCCAACATATAACTAAAACCACCAGACTCTTTCAATACATATGGTAGGAGTTTTGATTGTATCCTACCAGTCACTGAGATCAATTAAATTTTTAATAATTTTTTTCCCTCAGATTCAGTCCTTCTGATGCTCAGTCTAGTTCACTGACTAAACAACTTGGTTCTTTTTCCTAGTGTTTATTTTTCTGCTGTTATTACCTGTCTGCTCATTCATTATATATATATTCTTTTTCTTTATTTCCTTGAGCAGTTACAATAAACTCAAAATAAGTCAGTCATATGGCACCACATTAATGTTTTTGATTCTTTATACATAAATTGTAATTGGTTTTTGATGGAAAGTTGGTTTGACATAGCTACTTGGTCATTACTGGAAGTGAAACTTCTAAAGATTATTTCTAAAATTAGACCACAAGAAGACTATAAAAAAAAAAAATCACCCTATGCCACTTACATCATTTTTGACATGGTATCATTGCAACAATACAAAGAGGCTCCACAGGGTTTGTGTAAAAAATCCATTTTCTTTTAATTCCATTTTCCATGAACATTTTGAAGTCATCTTCTATATCCTACCCTAAACCCACTGTCATGATATCAATTCCAACTCATAGTAATTAGCCCTGATAGAACAGAGTAGAACTGCTCTGTAGGGTTATGAAGGCTGTACATTTTTACAGAAACACACTGCCTCATCTTTCTCCCAGAGCAGCTGGTGGGTTCAAACTGCCAACTTTTCAGTTAATAGTCCAACACTTAACCCACTTTGCCACTAAGACTCTTTAATATATCCTACTGCAGTACTTCTATTTTGTAGTTCTCAAAGCACATCAGAAAACATAACTAATGGGTAAATTAAAGGAAGAAAGAAAGGAACAAGGGAAACCCAAGAAGGAGTGGGGAAAAAGAATCAGAGTAAAAGACAAATCGACAGAGTCCCCGTCATACTATCTCATAAACTAATGTTCAGTCAAGTACAAAGGGAGATTAGAGATAAGGATAGAATTTTTGTCATAGATGCTACAAATGATCATTATTATGCAGAGCTATCCACTTTTATAAAGAGAATAAAAGCAAAAAAAAAGTTCTTATGAGATCATGAAGAGCTAGATCATATGGTACATTAATTATAATATAAACAACTCAAAAATAAGCAGCCCTTAAATATAACATTCCTGTCTCTTTTTTTTGGCCAGGAGAACACATTTAGACATGAATTTTTTTAAATGTAGTGTTTCCATAACAAAATCATTGAAATATAAAAGGTCTTAAAAAAACCATGGAGTGCTCCCTTCAGCGGCACATATACTAAAATTGGAACGATACAGCAAAGATTGGCATGGCCCCTGCGCAAGGATGACACGCAAATTCATGAAGCTCTCCATATTTTTCGAGTATTAAAATTTCTGAAACAAGCAAAAAAAATTTCATGGAAAAATCTTATTATCTTTTAATTCTATCTTTTTTCTATGAACTTTTTGAAGCCCCTTCACATAATCATCTAATTTTTTTTAATTCCAAATTTTCCTTTTTAATATAAAATAATTACATGTGAAAGAGGGTTTCTAAGATGCATTTGTTTTTGTGGTCATAATTAAATTCCTTTATCTCTTTATAAGATGAATATAATGAACAATTCTTAGATATTAACCATTAATACATGCTTAGTCACCTCATTCTAGTCTCAGTCACCTTAAAATCAGATTAAAAATGAGATAGGCAATGTTTTCATAAACGTATAGAAATAGAAGTTAATGGAAATAAGTACAGGACACAGAATCGCAAATATGCTCATTACATTCACAGACACTTTACAATTTCACGAGGTTACTTTGTGTCTCCAAGTAAGGACGCAAATGGGTGTCTGTGCCTATACTGTCCAAATGCGTCTAGGCGTTCATATCTTCTATGCGTTATTAGTCTCTTGGATGAAGTCCCTACGGGTAACAAAGGCACAAATAAAGCATCTATCAAAACAGTAAGTCTACACTTCAAGTTCGTCCGTCAATCAAAGTTTCTTGCGTTCTTGAACACTGCCTGAACTGTTTTCAGACCTTTTAGCTATTCTGTTGCTCACTTTCCAAAGAACCTCACTCAGGTTACCTGATACTATATCTACTGCTTATTAGTATTTCTATAGGTGTCACTACATAAGATACAAGAGAATTACATAATAAGGATCACCTAAATCAGATTTACTTCATAGTTCCACCTGAAAACACAGCTACATTGCTTTGTCTCTGCTGCCCTCTACAGGAATGCCTTTTTGAAGATGGTGCTAGACTAACTGAAGAAACCCAGAGGGCAGGGCAATATTGAAGTGCTGTTGCCTGCTGGACATGATGGAAAATCCACCAGTCACAACGCATTTGCCAAATGTTTCAAAGACAGGGCTGTGGTTCTGTCCTCCATGTTTTACAGTTATGTTATACTCCACGTCAACACAGCATAGCAGTTAAGATCATCTAGGAGCAGACTATGTGAACTGGATTCTCAATGTGCCATTTTTTAAAAGTTGCGCTCACATTTTATGGAATTAATAGTATCCAGCTCACACAATCTCAGCAGCCCCAGTGGAATGTGAGTTAAACAACGGGCCGTTAAGCCTAAGACTGGCAGTCCCAAACCATCAATCATTCCATGGGAGCAAAACGAGGCTATGTGCGCCCATAAAAACTTACAGTCACGGAAACCCTAAGGGGCTGATCGACTCTGGCCTTTGGGTCACAATGAGTCAGAATTAACTTGATGGCCGTTAGCAATGTGCATAAAATAATATGCACTTAGCAAAGTGCCTAATACATAGTAAGTCTTCTGGGTTACTGTGTTGTGACCAATGCTGTCATTTCTATTACTACTATGAAATCATAGCCAAGTGGCTAGTAGCCAGAGACCCTCAGGGAGAATACCAAGCCCAGGCACTTACTACTGTATAATCTTGGAGAAAGTTGTCAAACTCTCTGGGTCTCAGAGCTCTCCTCTGGAAAACAGGAATGGTAATAATAGTTCCTCCTTTGTATAGTTATTGTAAGATTTAAATTACCAAATGAATGTAAAGTAATTAGACTAGTACCCAACCATAAAGAAGCACTCATGTTAGCTACTGCTACCATCATGAGGTATAAGCACAGAACTGAAGGAAACCCTGTTTATAGGCCAGACTGTCTTCTCAATCAATAACATTCCACCTTGGGCAATGGACTTGAAATAAACCTGAATTACAATTAATACTACCCACTGAATTAAAGTGCAATTCAACTGCATAATAAGTTTCCAACCATATATATAAATATATTCCATTTCTAAAAACACGCACATGAAGCAAAATATAATAAATGTCTCACGCACTAAAGAAAAGTTCTAATTTTGGAGAACTAATTGACTCAATGGCAGCAAGTTTTAAAACAATACAAAATCAGTGAGGATGGCTCAATTCCCAATTTCCAGCACCGTATGGCATTGCCTCTGGTTGCTTGAACCCATTTTTTTTCCAGACTTGGGAAACAGTCTTGCTCCAAACCCTACCAACAAGCTGCCCTCGAGCATTCAAAGAAGAATTGGGATCTAAACATACTCTAGTTTCCTTGCAGGTCCTGGAGTATAATTCTGTGCCTATCAGAGTTTCCCGAGTGCTAAGTTCCAAGTGACCACACGGTTAACTAGAATGATGATGATGTCATCTGTCTGTTAACTGTACCGGGATCACTTCCCCACTTCCTTACCAAGAGGGGACCCAGGCCCTGCTGCTGAGAAAATCCAGATACCAGGCAAAGAAACACAGTCTACAATGAATGGTGACAAACAAACTGCCATGCATTCTATCAACTTGTTTTATCCCACTGTATATTTTAAAGCCACAGAATCAATTACTGAACTCACCAATAGGTTATAACCTACCTCTGAAAATATCAAGAGTATTTATCTAAGAGCAGAATCTTGAATTTAAAAAGTAAAAAACATCTTCAGTTTTCGAGAGATAACCAAATTACATTGTAACATAGCTGCATGAATTTCCAGTTGAACCAGCAGCAACTCTTTTCTATCCAGTCCTTGCCAATGTTAAATTGGCCAAAATCAAATTCACTGCCATCAAGTTGATGCCAACTCAGCGATTTGGGTTTCCCAGACGGCAACCGATTATGGGAGTAGAAAGTCCCCGTCATGCTCCCATGGAGCAGTTAGTGGTTTCACAGTGCTAACCATGAAGATCACAGCCCAAGTCAAAACCACTAGACTACCTTTGTTGAGATGTTACTGATACAATGGACAAAAATGAGGGCAATAACCAATACAGAGGAAGCCAAGGTACCTGTATGGAGGTGATACAATGAGGAGGTAAGGAGGCAGGAGAGAGAGAGGAAATCCCAGAATTACAGTAAAGGTAGACAGCTCTAAGACAGCAATGTACAGCAAGCAGTAGTAGTACATCAGTTCAAATTAAAGTTGGCTAGCAGGCTGTGGCAAGAGATCTTCAAGAAAATAAAACTGATAGAGGTGTCTAGATGTCTAAAAATCTTAATGAGAGAGATAGTCTTGGTGGAAAAGTATAATTTATTACTGATAGTAAAACTAAACAACCAAAAAATAAAAGAATTATTACCAAAAGGGGCAAAAGTTGTGTGCTCATGAAAAAGAACCATGGTTAGTTAATATTTACCTTGGTTATCAATTTTATTATTCATAACTACATAAATTCTAACTACTAATCCAGGCAAATCATGATATTCCAGCATGATAGGATGGAAGAAAAGGAAAGATTTAGTGTGTAATGAGGTATGAAGAGATCTAAAATATTTATTTACATTTGAAAATACGAAACAAGCATGCTGTTTAGAGAGAAAGAGGCAAAGGGCAAAAGGACTCTCTAAAAGGACCCAAAATGGTTGTCCCTGAAGGAAGAGAAGGGGGAAAACAAAACAAAACACTAAAAGGTTTGATTAGCAACAACATTAAAAAAACAACAACAATGTTTGAATCATTAATTCTTACCTGGGGAAGCTCAGACAGCCTCTCTTCCCTTGTCAAGGAGCAAGAACTTGCACCAGAAGCACAGTCTGATATCTCCACAGTACTCTCACCTTCTTTAAATTCATCACTTCCATTAGCATCATCCCTGTCACTATCTATTTCCCAGTCAATAAATTGTAGTTCATCTGAAAAATAGGATTTTTATCTTGCAGTTAGCTTTGTTGTTACTTTAATTTTTACTTTCAATATTTTCATAATTTGAGGATTTATGTCTATGTCACTTAATGATGTTAACAAATATATTAAAAGGTGTATAGTAAAAGTAATCATACATCTCTACGCTTATCTCTATTCTATTGCTCCATTCTTATGTCCATCTCAAATTCATCTAATTTCATTGATTGTATATACATCCTTCCAGAGTTTTCTAGCATGTTCGTGAAATAATATATTAATACTTTTTTCTTTTACACCTTGGTTTTTCTTTTCATACATCAATGAGAAAATTTTCATCATTGGTAAACAAGGCTTGCCATTCTACTTTACACCCTAGTACTCTACTGTTAATTAAGCCAGTTTACTTCACAGTCATCTATTAGAATTTTTTAAGCATTTTCATTCAAATGTTTGTCTATAGACTACATTATACAGAATCAGTTCAATTTAGTATACAGTTCATAAAACAAGCATTATTATTTAGATGCCTCTTTTGAAAATCTCAACTCATAAAACGACATAATTTTCATTCACATAAATAATACATAATACATACAGAATAAAATATCATATTTGTTTACGAAAACACATTTATTGAATATTATAAATGCTTATTAAATTTATTTACCAAAATAAATTTTATTATAAATCATAAAATATATTAATTCTAACCTGCTATCTTTGAAGAACTAATAGTAATTATTCAAATAAACATTCTGCTGCCATACTGCACATTTGTGTATCACTCATTCATTCATTCGATAAAATAAGTATCTTTGTGCGGTCTGTCACACCATTTTAGACACTGAAGATACAAAATAAGCCAAGGAGAGAATGCTCGTTCCTATCATGGGAAGCCCACAAATATATAAGCACTTTTACGGCAATGTGATGAGTGTTATAAAATGAATTACCACAAAGGGGCTTTCATTTGGTCACAATAATTTTATGAAGCAGGGAAGACTATTAGATGACCAAGATTTCATAGATAAAACTACTGAGTTTTCCAGTAAGTTAAGAAATTATCAAAAAGGAGAAAAATGGAAGAAACAATTCTTAAGAGAAAAATAATTTGACATTTTCAGTTCAGTCTTCTTCCCACCAGGTCCAAACATGTGGTCCAAGGACACAGGTTTTTAATCTAGCAGAAATAAAACATTTAAAAACTAATACTATGTGAGAAAAATATATCCAGAGCACTTAGTATAGAGGCTAGGGTACAGTAAAATAACAATGCCTTAAAACATGAATAGTTTTCCCAACCTTGAACTCAACATACAACAGAAACTGGGTGCCCCATGAATTTATCAATTTACCTTCACTGGCTCCATCTTCTAGACACAAACTTCTTCTGTTGCAAAACCTGTCTATTCTAGAATACTGTCTGTTATCATTTGGTGAATTAGAAATTGGCTTTTCTTCATGTGACTGATCACTTCCACTGGAACTCCATATTATCTCTGTAGGTTCATTTGCATTATTAGATGTGAAATTTCCTATTAAAGAAAAAATATATACAAATAATAACTATTTTAACTGGTTATATGTTCATATGAATTGGTCAGTATATCACAAATACAATAAAACAGGATGACAGTGGAAGAGATGAGTTACATTAAAATCTTTCTGTCTGAAGCTTTATGTACATGGACAATTCATCAAAGGTGATGTCCATACAGCCAACATTCATATGGAGAAACGCTCACAATCACTAGCTATAAGAGAAATGCAAATTAAAGTAAAGTTGAGATATTACCATGCCACCAGCATTGATAGCAAAATTCTAAACAAAACAGACAATGCAGGAGAGGATTTGGAGAGCATGGGTCCCTCATACACAGCTGCTGGGAGTGCAGAACTGTATAATCACTACAGAAAGCAGGAAGGCCCTTCCTTAAACAAATGCAATTAGAAATATCACACAGCCCAGCAATCTCTCTACTTGGCATATACCCCAAAAGAAAAAAGAACAAAACGTGAACAGATATACCCATACCCTAGTTTATGGCAGCACTATGCACAATAGCAAAAACATGGAAACATTCAAAATGCCCATCTGTGAAGACATGGGCTACGCACTGGGTTGTTAACCACAAGGTCAGCAGTTTTAGACCAGCAGACACTCTGCTGGAGAAACACGAACTTTCTATTCCTATAGAGATGAACAGTCTTGGAAACCAACAGGGCCAGTTCCACTCTGTTCTAAGGCATCAGGATCGATTCAATGGTAGTGAGTTTTTCAGTGAGGGACATAGATACAAGGAAATATTATTAATCCCTCAAGAACAATGATTAAACTGTCAACAACTTTAAGATAAGGATGAATTTGGAAGACACTATGCTCAGCAAAGTTAGTCCCAACTTTGCAAAGTTAGCAAATGCTGTGTGAGAAAAAAAAATCAAGAAAAATGATTTTCACACCAGAAGAAATAAACTTTGATGGTTAAAGGGAGGGTGGGGCAAGGGCAGAAGTAAAGAGAGGGGTAGAAAATAAGTTAATTTTTACAAGACACACACAGAGACACACACATATACTCATAAGAGTGGGGAGAAAAGATATATATATAACTCACATAAATAGTATGATAGGTATATAGATACATAATAGATTTTCAAAAATGATATCTCGTAGTTTGTTACGAGGAAAACGAATAGGCAAACCACAGTCACACTCTATCATTTTTTATCATCATGCATCCAACCACAATGCTGCCTATATCAGATCCATGAAGGTAGTTACTCAAAGAAAAAAAAGGTAATATTATATATATTTCAGTTTGCTAAGAAATACAATTTAAATGAATTAATTCTGTATGCATTGGTATTTCATACTATTGGCACTACAATCTCCATCTGGTAATATTTCAATTCAAAACTGTGGTTTAAGTCCCACTGTGAAAAGCAGTAGATGACCACTAGTCCAAGGTTATGGAATTGGTTGTTGCTGGACCTTGGTTTAGAACGCTTGCTTTGAGGGTGCCCAATGAATGGTGGCCCAGGACTATAGTAATATAGATGTCTCTATCCAATAACACTAGACATTCCTAAAGAGTTCAACTCTGCCTCATTCTACTTTTATCTTGAGTAAATAGAAGGACTTGCATACAACATGTGTTGAGTAACTATCTGATGAACTTTACAGCTGGGAGAAATTTAGACACAAATTCCAACATCATTTTACAAATGAGGAAACTGAACCTTTGATCCAGTCAACCCTCACCACATTAGTTGGCATCATGTACTATTCATAACATTGATTCACTCACACTTCATAACACATATTTGATATATAGTATTATTCTCTCTGTATTACAAACAAGAAAACATAGTTCATAGAAGCCTAAATTTTAAGCTAAGTTGTCTGGTTTCAGAGCCCTTACTATTAACCATTAAACTTTATCTGCGCGATGATGTTTTTAATAGTCATTATTTCACATGAACCAGAAAGTCTTATTTGTCTTTGATAATATGATGAAATGTTTACATGGTGTTTGGTATGTATGAAAGTGTGCATGAAAAAAAAAGAAAAGTGAGCATGTATAACAATATCTATTTCTATATCTATCTCAGGAGAGGGGCAACAACAAAAAGACCCTAAACAAAATGGTTGGCACATGGATTCAAATATTAATTATCAATTTAAAAGACTGGGCAGTGTTTCTTTCTGTTGTACACATGGTAACCACGAGTCAAAACTAACTCCTCAGCACTCCCGTTTCTGACAGTGGTAAACCTCACTGCCACTACTCACAGTACAGTGACTAATGTCTTAGTCCTAGCGCACATAGAAGGAGCCCTGGCAGTGCTATGAGACAGCCATTGGACTGCTAACTACTAGGTTTGAAGGTCAAACGTATCAATGGCTCTGAGAGAGAGAGAGATGAAGCTATCCTGCAAAGATTTACTGTCTCAGAAACCCTATATAAGGTATTGTAAAATTTCCTTTATATGAAGAGGCACAGTAATTGAGGCAGAAAGCAGACAAGTCGTTAACCTGAGACTGGGGGGTGGCAGGGAGTAATCATAATTGGGCACACAGGATCTTACTAAGAGGGGAAAGTTTTAATGAAGGATCTACTAATTGATAAAGTTTTTAAAATATCTTAAAGTTCTTAAATTGAGCTTTAGAAATACCTGAATTATGTGATACATCAGATATATCCTCACAAAAGTATTTAAATACATATTTGTTTAGAGCTCATTTTGTTTGTAGCCTAAGATTTACAGTTCAAATACCATCTTTAAGTGTGATGATGTCATTATTTTAATATAATTCATATTATTTAATTCTGCTGTGCATTCCATTTTAGAGTTTCTTTCAAGAATCTGTGTTTTCAGAAGCATTCCAGATGATTCCGGAATAGCTTTACACAAATATGTGACCCGTGCTGCCCGTATTACAGCTGCTGTGGAGTTTATTTCAGTGCATGATGACCCTTTTATGCATCAGAGTAGAACTGTACTCCTATGGTTGTTCATGGCAGATTTCTGAAAAGTAGAGTGCCAACGTGGCTGATCTCTACGAACCTGCAGGCACTCTCCAAATGTCTAATTGGGGAGGGTGGGGGGGATGCTGTTATAAAAGAATTAGAACATCCTGGAAATGTGGTAATATGGGCAAATTGAAAATCCGGACACTCCTAACGAGAAAACTCCAAAATGCAACTATAACTAAATGTATTCATCACTGAAGAACTTCCAACTAGAGGGCAAAGAACCACAGCCAAGAGCTGCAAATGGAATAAGAACAAAGACAAACCACATAGCTTATAAAATAATGCTTCTCCGACCTGTCTTCCCCCCTCCCAAACAGCACAGCAGTTATGTAGCTCTAGTGACCCGAACCAATGCACCGCTCCCTTAAGCACTGGGAAGGGTCCAAATCTCTGGCTCTGAAACTAACAGCACAAATCTCCTGGGTGGCAGAACCCAGAGCATAAACCTGTGGCTGAAACCACAATACCGCTGAGCCCACAGTGCTTACAAACCCACAACTGTCTTAGGGCCCTATGAAGAACACCAGTCTCTGGCTTCAACATAAATAGGGCAGATCTTCTTGAACTATATATATATATCAGAAATATATTCTGATCAGTCTTGAGGTGACCTGAGAGCCCCAAACTGCACTTTGTCAAGAGTTGGAGCCCTTACACAGCAAGATAGGAAGCAGTGGCCAACAACCAAGGGTTCTGCCCACCCTGAGGTATGTGTCTGCATCTCTGAAAATGGATATAAAACTAAAGCACTGGTCAGGCCTGAGCTGGATATGGCACCGGGGTAAAGAGGGAGTATTAATCCAAGTCTAAAGAATGTACCTCCTGTAGCCTAACTTACTCACTATAGTTAGTCTAACTCACACAAGCTTAGCCTTACTATAATCAGCCTAACTTACGGCATGTTTTCTTTGGAATTTTTATGACTTTCTGTTTTGCTCAGAGGCACACAGGTTGGATGCAGATGTCTCCTGAAAGGGCTGTCCAAATAACTCTGAGATCATTAAGACAGTGAAGAGGATTGCTTCAGTATCATAAATGACTCTCTTATTGGCCAAAAAAAGCTAATTCCTGCTATCTGATTAATCAACAGAGACACTCTTAAGTCCTAAGACTTAAGAAACCTTATTATCTATCTGCTTGCTAATGGTCAATAATTGCATTCCATCATTATCCCTAAGCCTGAGTTAACTATACAACATTTAGGAAAGTATGTAATTTCCATAGGGCATGAATCCCAAAGTAAAACATTTACAGTATCAACGTATTCTGATTTCAGATGGGATGCCAACAAGACAGCCTATGTTGCTGTTAAATTCCCTGATGGTGTTGCCTTCTAATAAAATTTCTCTTTTTCTCCCTAACTTAGAGGTTGTGAATTGGCATTGCTTTATTTGAGTAACAAAATAAGTTGGGGTAGCGCTCCTAAAAGTTTTTGCAGAAATCTGTTGCTCACGAGAGTACCATATATTTAGGGGAACTGAGAAAACTAATACTTTTCAAAATTCAAATGTCTTATTCTCAGTCAAAAATTAAAGGCACATAAACAATCTGGAAATGGTAGCCTATTCAAGTGAATAAAACAAAGGCAAAAAAATTTATATTTATGGAAACACAAATAACAAATAGACTGGAAGACAATAATATAGTTTTTTATAATAGTTTTATTGACATATTTACACAATCCAATATATTCATTCACATACAATTCTGTTGTTCAATCCCATCGACTGGAGTTATACAATCATCAATGCTATCAGCTCCCCATTCCCAAGCTTCCCCTGCCCCCTCTCTCTTCCCAAACTCTCAGGGTACCATTACTTATGTTACTGTTTCTGAAGGGTTATCCACCTTGACATTCAAGTACTGAACAATCTTATACAAATGAACAAATGCAAGTCTAACATGATTAATGAGGTAAAACAAATAACAGCCTTAATATTAAGGAGAGGAAATATTAAAGAACTAGCGGATAATTATGTGGCTCATCAGTGCCAAACCGCACCCTTAATTTATCAACCTTTTCATGTGGCCCCTCTGAGAGTGACTGTCCATTTGAGAGAATTGACAGTCAAACTGACTGTCAATTTGAGAGGATTAAGAATTAAGGGGTGGATTTTAGCCTGTCAATCAGGTCTCAGCTTGATAACCTCATTTGGAAGCTCTAAGATCAATAGCTCGCTGGAGGCAGGACAAAGGCTCACTCCCTGGGAGACATTGCAGCTGACAAGACACACGGAACTACATTAGTACCTCAAGCTGGAGGAGCCACGTGGAAACCCCTGCCAGCATTGAGATGCTTACAACTCCACTGGATCCACAAGACTTCCTAACCACTGGCCTGTGATCTTCCTGCATTCGGCATCATTGAATGTGCTTCATGATTGTGACGAGGACTCTCATAGATTGGTTTTGGATGTATGGACTAATATCGGGCTTATGGACTTGATCTGGACTGGAGTGGGATGTTTTCTTAATGTATACTTACTTTTTATATAAAGCTCTTTCTTATACACATATGAATGTCTATGAATTTGTTTTTTTAGTCTACCCAGATTAACACAACCTTGCAGGTGAGTGTTGGGTTTCTATTGCATCCATGCCCTTTCACATAGAGTTGGTTATGTTTTTGAACTTCTGATGCCTCTTCCCATTGACACTTCATGATCACACAGGCTGGTGTGCTTCTTCCATGTGGGCTATGTTGCTTCCCTCCTAGTTGGCTGCTTATTTAATTCCAAGCCTTTAAGATCCCAGAAGCTATCTATTGATAGCCGGGCACCATCAGCTTTCTTCACCACATTTGCTTATGCACCCATTTTGTCTTCAGCGATTGCGTCAGGAAGGTGAGCATCACAGAATGCCAGGTTATTAGAACAAACTGTTCTTGTACTGAGGCAGGGTTTAAGTAGAAGCCCCAAACCCATCTGATTCTTGTTACATATACACACGTTACTGTATATACTCGAGCATAAGCCGAGTTTTTCAGCACATTTTAATGCAGGTTTTGTGGTAAAATTAGGTGCCTTGGCAGATATTCAAGTCGGCTTATACTCGCGTATATACAGTAATTAATTAATTAACACACACCCCTTCTACCCCACAGTATGCTTACCCATCATTCACATTTCTACAATTAAATTATTCAAATATGTCAAGAAAAGTTACCTACTCCTCGCCGTAAATTTTGGAACACTCACTATTCTCTTGTACCATCATTATTGGCTGCCTGCTCCCTTTCCCTTCTCCTGACCCCTAGGAACCATTGGTCCAGCTGTCTCCGTAAGGTTGCCTATCCTGGGATTACTGGTTTAGATACCCTCCCCCGCCAAACATACAAATAGTCACAAGTCTCACAAGAATGACAGAGCAGCAGACAAATACCTCTATGTTTAAAGAAAGAAAAGGACATAATAAATGCCATCATTCCAGTCCCCATTTCTTTCAGGGTTACCTAGTCCAGGTCCCGCTTACCTAACCACTCACACATCCTTTTAGTCTTCAGTAATCGTGTCTAAAAGGAGAGCATCCTACACGTCCACATTGCTATTACGGCCATCAGGGATGGAGTGCTCTAGTTCTCCACACACCCCCTCCCCCAGTTATACCTTCAGTCTTTCAGTGTGGGCCCCTTGTGAGTAATGCACATCCATTTTAGATGGGGTGCCAATGCTGCCTCCCAAGTAGAAGTCTACATAAGTGCAAAGGACTAAAGAAAAACACAAAGACTTCTTTAAATCTAGCAATCAATATATGTATGAAAGAAGAGGGGGAAAAAGCATTATGTAACTTTAAAAAAGAGTTCATGAAAATACTGAAAGTCAATATTGATATCAATTTAAACCAGATTAATTAAATCTAAGATGTTAAATGTAATAATCATCGTCAGCACAAAGAAGATATATTTAAAATATACACGAAAATAAAAAGGGACTCAAAATAGTTCCTTAAAATAAATTCCACAAGAGTTGGTGGTAGAGAAGGCAATGAGGGGTAAAGGCATACAAATGACAACATGAAAGAAGTCTTTCCTATTAGTCACTACCATGAACATAATTGTCTATATACTCCTATAAAAAGGCAAAGAGCAGCAGATTGGGAAAAAAACAGAAGTTCCAACTATGTGCAACTTACAAGAGATACACCTTAGACCTGAGAAAAAGTGGCTATTTTAATGTGAGACAAAATAGACTTGCAAAACATAAGGAAGGGCACTATTTGATGATCAAAGAGATACTTTATCGAGCCGATATACCAATGATAAATATATAGGTACCGAACATCAAAGCCCCAAGAAGCAAGCATGGCAAGACTGACTAGATCTTGCATTCTTGGGACATGTTATCAAGAGGGAGAAGCCCCTGGGGAAGGATATCATTTGTGGTAATGAGTAAGGCCCTCAACAGAATGAACTGGGAAGATGGTTGCAGCAATAGATTCAAGCACAGCAACAATAATAAGGATGGTGTAGAATCAGGCAGTGTGTCATTCTGTTGGACACAAGGTTGTTATGAGTCAGAACCAACTTGATGGTACCTAACAATAACAGCAACATTACAATTCTCAAGAGACAAAGACAACAACTACTACAACCTTACAGGCAAGGATAGCGAGACTTCATCTCAGATACTGAGGACTCGCAGGCAGGAAAGACCAGTGCCTGGAGAAGGACATGATGCTTGGTAAAGCCAAGGAGCGGTGAAAAAGAGTAAGGTCCTCTACAAGATGCACTGGCAGTGTCTTCAATAACAGGCTCAAAGAAAAGAACCATTGTGAGGATGAGGCAGGACCTGGCAGTATTTTGCTGTTTTCTGTGAGGGTCAATCTGAGTAGGACCTAACTTGAAATGCACCTAATAACTACACTACTTAAAGGAGCCCTGATGGTACAGTGGGTTGTTACAACCACGACAGAGTGACCAGTTCAAACCCACCAGCCACTCTAAGGGAGAAAGATGAGACCTTCTGTTTCCATAAGATTTACAGCCTTGGACGCTGTCCGAAAGGGCAGTTCTATTCTACTCTATAAGGTTGCTTTGAGTCAGAATTGACTCAATGGCAGTGAGTTATTTTTTTTTTTAACCAACTACTTATAGGTAAAACCACTACTGATAATTTATTAGTGTACTGATTTAATAATGCAACAAAATACCACACACTGAGTGACTTCTAAGCATAGAAAATTAATGTCTCACAGTACTGGAGGCAGGAAGTCAGACCCGGTGTCTCATGTTGCTTTTCTCTAAGGCGTTGAGGAAGAATCATTTCTATGCCTCTAACTCAGATTCTGGAAACCCCATGAATTCCTTGGCTTGAAAATACACCAGCACGTGGTATCCTGTCTCTGTCCTTGTGTCTTTGTCCCTTCTATTTTATAACAACCTCAATCATACAGGATTAGTTGCCATCCCCCTCCAGTATGCCTTCATATTAACCTAATTGATAATGGGGTTGCATTCACAGGTTCAGAATTAGGTTTTCAAGATATCTTTTATAAGGACTCTCTGTTCTTCCCTTGAAGTCATGATCCATTGTAGTGGAACTCTACAAAGGACACCAGCCAAATTATGAGAATTGTTACCATGCATCTAGAAACATTTCTGTGTGCCCACTAGGTGGCAGGCACTGTGCAGTCTCTGAGATACCAAGAGGAGTAACATTGTCTGTGCTTAAGAAACCAATGATACAATAAGGAGAAAAGCTGGTTGACAAATTCTAACAAAAAAGTCAAGGGGCCAGTAATCTCTGACCTAAATTAACAAAGATTTTGGGGAAATACCTCATGGTATCTTTCAGGAAAAAATTTACACCATTCCTACAAGTCTTATTTTACTTGGTAACTACGCTCTTTACATCCTTTCATTTAAAGAACACGGCTATCTACTTAAAAGGTCCAGGCTCTCTCAATTTCATTTTATCTCCTTGGTTTTCCCTCGAAACTTCTGAAAAGATTCATTATCAAAAGAATATGTTCCATTAACCCACTGACTATGCATTAGCATTCAATGTTGTGCACCATAACAAATTAAGGATAGCCTTGAGAAGAATGGGAATCCCAGAACACTTCATTGTGCTCATGCCGACCCTGTACGAACCAAGAGGCTATTGTGAAAACAGAACAAGAGAGTACAGCATGGTTTACAATTCATAAAGGTGTACATCAGGGTGGTATCCTCTATCATGCTTTTTCAATCTGTATGCTGAGTAAATCATCAGAGAAGTTGGATTATATAAAGAAGAATGTGACATCAAGATTAGAGGAAGGTTAATTAACAAATTTTTTTTAAACATATTATTAGGGGCTCATACAACTGTTATCCCAATCCATACACACATCAATTGTGTAAAGCGCATTTGTACATCATTCTCAAAACATTTTCTCTCCACTTAAACCCCTGACATTAGGTCCTCATTTTTCCCCTCCCTCCCCGCTCCCCCCTCTCTCATGAGCCCTTGATAGTTTATAAATTGGTATTTTGTCATATCTTGCCCTGTCCGACGTCTCCCTTCACCCACTTTTTGGTTGTCTGTTCCCCAGGGAGGAGGTCACATATAGTTCCTTGTAATCGGTTCCCTCTTTCCTACCCACTCTCCCTTTACCCTCCCTGTTTCGCCACTCTCACCACTGGTCCTGCAGGGCTCATCCGCCCTGGATTCCCTCTATTTTCAATTCCTATCTGTACCAGTGAACATCCTCTGGTGGTTAATTAACAATTTTTGATAAGCAGATGACACAACCATGCTTGCTGAAAGTGATGGGAACTTGAAGCACTTGCTGATGAAGATCAAGGATTGTAGCCTTCAGTCAAGATTATGCCTCAATATAAAGAAAAGAAAATCCTTACAACTGGTAGGTAACATTGTGGCAAATGGAGAAAAGATTAAAGATGTCAATTTCATCTTGCTTGGATCCACAATCAGTGCTCATGGAAGCAGCAGTCAAGAACTCAACCAACATGCTGCATTGGGTACATCTGCTGCATAAAACCTCTTTAGCATGCTGAAAAGCAAAGACGTGACTTCAAGGACTAAGAGGTGTCTGATCCAAGTAAGTCATGGTACTTTCAATTGCCTCATGTCTATGTGAAAGTTTGACGATGACTAAGGAAGACTGAAGAAGAACTGATGCATCTAAATTATGGTGCTGTTGAAGAATACTGAAAATATCACGGGTTGCCAAGAAAACAAACAAACCTGTCTTGTAAGAAGTAGAGGCAGCATGCTCCTCAGATGCAATGGTGGCGTGACTTCGTTTCACATAAGTTGGACATATTATTGGGAGAGATCAGTCCTTGGGAAAGGCTATCATTCTTGGTAAAGCATAGGGAGAGCATGAAAGGAAGAAAGCCCATAAGATGGACTGGCAAAGGGACTCAAACAGTAGACGTAAAAGTAACTATTAGGAGGATGTAACAGAACAGTCAGTTTTTGGTCTGTGTACACAGAACTGCTACGTCAAAACCGACTGGATGACACTTAACAACAGTAACATCCAAGTACGCATTAACCATCTGCTAAGAAAGCAACATAAATATACTACCTTCCTTGGGTCTAGGGGATAATTCAGGGTGTTTTTCTGCTATAGTCTTCTTTTCAGCTGTTAATACCTGGGGGCAAAAGATAATAAGAAATTTAAATGGAAATGCCTAAGAAACAACAATATTTTACAAAGTATTAAGAACCTTAAACTATATCTTCCTTAACACATTCTCACTTTTCTTTACCAATTTAAGTACTCCAGGAACACATTGTCTTATATTTACCAATTTAAGTACTCCAGGAACACACTGTCTTATAAACTCATGCTCTGTTATATGTTTTCCCAGACTCCAGAGACCTGAGTAATCAAAACTTCTTCACAATAACATTTAGTACTCATAACTGTTCATAAACATGATGGTAACCACCTGTGCAGTCTTATTACCATCTGTAGCCCCCAAATCTTTAGTTTATCATGCGATTCTTTGTGTTATACATACTTCAAAGTTACTGTGTATATAAAAATTAACCAAATTATTTCAATTGCCAAAACAATGACTATATAAACATTTTTCTTTTTTTTAAATAAATAATTTTATTGGGGGCTCTTACAGCTTCTATAACAATCCATACATCAATTGTAGCACGCATATTTGTACATATGTTGCCATCATCATTTTCAAAACGTTTTCTTTCTGCTTCAGCCCTTGGTATCAGCAATTCTTTTTTTTCCCTTCCTCTACCACCCTCCCACCCTTGTGAATCCTTGATAAATTATAAATGAACAATACTCTCTTCATGTGTGGGTTAGTGCCCTTTTCCCCCACTATCCACATCCCCTTTTTTCTTTTCTGCCCTGTGTTAGTCTGGGTAGACTAGAGAAACAAATCCATTGATACACATGTGTATAAGAAAGAAATTTATATACAAGAGCAATTGAACATTGAGAAAACATCCCAGCCCAGTCCAGATC
>NW_022103896.1:78946968-78977208 GCF_000313985.2 Echinops telfairi | reverse complement strand
GTCAAGCACATTTGTATATATGTTGCCATCATCACTTTCAAAACATTTTCTTTCTACTTAAGTCCTTGGTACTAGTTCATTCCCTCACCCCCAAGCCCTCCTCATGAACCATTAATAATTTATAAATTTTTTTTTTCATGTCTTACACCAACTGTTGCCTCCCTTCACCCATTTTTCTGTTGCCCGCTCCCCTGGGAGGAGGTTATATATTGATCATTGTGATCAGTTCTCCCTTTCTTTCCTTCCTTTCCCTTCTCCTCTTGGTATCGCTACTCTCATTATTGGTCTTGAGGGGTTTGTCTGTCCTGGATTCCCTGTGTTGAGAACTCTTATCTATACCAGTGTACATATTTGTCTAGCCGGATTTGTAATGTAGAACTAGGGTCATGATAGTGAGGGTAGGAATCATTAAAGAACTAGAGGAAAGTTGTATGTTTCATCTTTGCTATACTATACCCTGACTGGCTTGTCTCTTCCTTGTGACCCTTATTTAAGGGGATGTCTTATTGTCTACAGATGGGTTTTGGGTCTTTACTCTGAGCTCCCCTTCATTCACATCAATATGAGTTTTTGTTCTGGGCCTTGATGCCTGATACCTGATCCTATCAACACCTCATGATCACACAGGCTGGTGTGCTTCTTCCACGTGGGCTTTATTGCTTCTCAGCTAGATGGGTGCTTGTGTATCTTCAAGCCTTTAAGACCCCAGATGCTATGTTTTGATAGCCAAGCAACATCAGCTTTCTTCACCATATTTGCTTATGCACCCATTTTGTCTTCAGCGATCATGTTGGGAAGGTGAGCATCACAGAATTCCGGGTTACTGGAACAAAGTGTTCTTGTGTTGAGGGAGTACTTGAGTAGAGCCCCAGTGTCCATCTGCTGCCTTAATACTTAATATATAAATGTATGTGCATAGATCTATTTCCCTATTGTTATATATAAATATATTTATATATGTACATACCTGTATTTAGACCTCTGTAAATGTCCGTTGCCTTCTAGTTCTTTCCTCTATTTCCTTTACTTTCCTCTTGTCCCACCATCATCTTTGGCCTTCATTCGGGTTTCAGTAATTCCTTTCAGCTACGTTGCGCTTGATTAAGCCCCACCAGGCATCCTACATCCTCCTTGCCATTGATTTTATATCACCTTTTGTTCCCTTGTCCCTGGGTTTGTTGGCACCCCCCTTCATTTCCCCTGCTTCCCCCTCTCCTATGTCCCCCTGGAACCATAGGTCCTGTTGTTTTCTCCTCTGGTTTGTTTATCCTGCCTATCTTCTCTAGATAGACATGCATAGACAATAATAAGCTCAAAAACAAGACAAAGCAAAACAAAACAACAAAAGAAAAGCCTACAGATAGCCCAGGTCTGCTTGTTGACCTTTAGGAGTGTTTTCTGGTTGAGTCGGATGGGGTGCCATGCTCTGGCCCCAAAGTCTAATTGCGGTATTCCAGGGGACTTCATTGCTTTGCTTCCCTTGCTGCCCTGTTGCACACCCTTAGTGTTTCTCCCTGGTGTGGTGGGGTCAGATCAGGCACAATTCCCACACTGTATTTCCAGTGTTGTCCCCTGTAGCACTGTGGGGAAGTAAGAGATGTTGCATCTCATTGTGGGGCCGGCCCTATGGTCCTTTCTGTGCACTGGCTGCTCCAAACAGGAATATCGTCCTTGGGGCTTGGTGGGCCAGGATGTGTTCCACCCTCCCTTCCCTGTTCGTTTGCTCCTGTGTGTCTGATTAGACATGCCTCTCTCCCTGGGCTATAGCTTCAGTGCTGTCCTCTGAAGTGTATTCTTATTGAGGATTAGCGGGGTGGGGTGGGGGATGGTGTCCATGTAGTTGGGATTGGGGACAGTCCTGCAGACCTCTCTATTGGTTTATTGCTTCATGCCTATACCAGGGTTTTTTAATCCATTTGCTGTTTGAAGGAAATTTAGGTTGTTCTTTGCAATTATGAGCTGCGCTGTGATGAACACTGGAGCACAGATGTGTGGTTGTGCTCTGTTATTACTTCTTCTGGGTATATCCCCAGTAGGGGGATTGCTGGGTCGTATCGTAGCTCAATTTCCATTTGTTTTCGGTATCGCCAAATCGATTTCCATAATGTTTGCACATACCTACAGAACTACCAACAGTGGATGACAATTCCTATCTCACCACATCCCATTTGTTGCTTTCTGAATTTTTTAAATGGGCTATCTTTGAGGATGTTAGGTAGTATCTCATAGTTGTTTTAATTTGCATATCCCTATGGCTAATTATTGGGAACATTTTCTTATATGTTTATTGGCCATTTAGATTTCCGCCCTTATGAAACTTCTGTTCAGGTCTTTTGCCCACCTCCTTAATGAGCTATTTGGTTTTTTCTTTTCTTATTGTAGGTTAGCAGAGTATTGTAGAGTTTAGTAACAATGCCTTTGTCTGAAGCATCATTACTAAAGATGTTTCCCCAGTCTGTGGGCTCTCTTATTATTTTCTTGGTGAAGTTTTTCTATGTACACGTGTTTTATCTTCAGTATATCCCACTTGTCAATTTGTGCTTCCTCTGTGTTTGTGCCCTTCCCTATCTCTGATAGCCTATGTATTCCCTCCACCAAAATTCTGAGGTTTGTCCCAATTCCCTCATTGATGGCCCTAATATTTGGGGGTTTTACCTCGAGGTTTATGATCTACCTTGTGTTTATTCTTGTGCATGGAGTCAGGTAAGGGTCTTGCTTCATTTTTCTGCAGGTAGATATCAATTTTTTTCTAGCACCACTTGTTGAAGAGGCTATCTGCTTCACATTGGATATTTTTTGGACCCTTATCAAAGATCATTTGTCTCTATGCTGATGATTTCATTTCTGGGTTTTCAGTTATTTTCCCTTGGTCTGAATATCTATCATTATACCAGTACCAACCTGTTTTGCCCACTGTGGCTGTATAGTAGGTGCTAAAGTTATAAATATTTCTTAAATGTAGATCTTATGAACATGTTTGCTCAACAGCTTGATCTTCTAAGAACAATTGTAATGTGTATCTCCATTTATAAACAAAATAAATAAATGATAAGATTCTGCAGGACATCCAGAGGTGAATACTACATTGCTAAAATTACAAAAGGAAACGAATGAATGAGCCAAAAAAAAAAGTATAGTAAAGCCTCAAGTACAGTCTTCTAAAAAAAGAAGAAAGGAAATTCCAAAGAAATATAATTATAGTTGTTTGAAGAATTAGGAACTTAGTAAGATTTATTAGTTGGCATTCAGGGAAAATAATTTTACAACTACTTTACCGGAGTTCCAAAAGAGTCCTGAAATCCTTCTCCGCACTTGAGCCAGGCTTCTGAGAGGGAGGCAGCTGCACCCACTGTCCCGAGTTGTGCATCTCTGGATCGCACTGGTCCCTCTCTTGGAAGAAAAGGGTATTCGACATCCCAATTCCTTTTTCTCTGTGCAGATGGTTTTTAAAGAAAAAGAGGAGGAGTAAACTTCATGAAATATGCATTGAATTAGCTATGGAAATCCAAAATGGCTGGGTGAAAACACATTTTCTTAATATTTCTAAACCTCACATAAAAATAGAGCAAATCAAATGAAATAACAACTAGACAGCAAATCCCAAGTACATAGTTAATCCTTAAAACTAGTTAAGCTCCAACTTACAACATTCATAAAACATGAAAAAAATTGTAATTTATGAATTATCAAGGGTTTGTGAGGGTGGGAGCTTAGGGGAGGAAGGGGAGAAAAATGAGGAGCTGATACCAAAGGCTCAAGTAGAAAGAAAATGTTTTGAGAATGATGATGGCAAAAAATGTACAAATGTGCTCAATACAATGGATGGATGTATGGATTGTGATGAGTTGTATGAACCCCCAATAAAATGATTTAAAAATATACTTTTTTTCAAGACCAAAAAAAAAAGAAAGCACGCTCCTTAGAAGCACGGATTGTGAGGCTTCTCGCATACTTTGACATGTTGACAAGAGTCCCTGAAAAGAGTCATCATGTTTGTAAAGTCCAGGGCAGTGAAAAGAGGAGGATGGAGTGACGCAGTTCGTGCAACAATGAGCTCAAGCATGACTTCTGCTACACTCGGGTTGCTGTCACTGGGATCTGTCCGGACGGACATCACCTAACAAGAAGCTCTGCGGCGTAACAGTGTGTGAGGAAGAAGCGGGAAGCAGCGGAACAGAGGACGGCTCTGAGAAAGGGAGAACCATCCCAGGGACCAGGCACTCATTAGAACCAGCTGCGAGGAAAGTGTCAGCCCTGTGCGCCAAGGGAGAGGCACCACCTATGACACTTGTTGCTGCCCAATAGCGACTCATCTCCTAGGGAAGACCTGCGGCTGAAGAGCAGCTGCTGGGAGTGAGTGATTCAGCTGAACAACCTGGAGAGTAAACGGAGACAGGGGGCTCAGATAAGTGGTGGAGGGGACTAGAGCTACAAAATGACAGTAAGTTAAACACGTGGCTACTTTTTGTATACTACCAAAAAAAACTAAAAACCACTCAGAAACAACAACAACAGAACAGAAGTCAGCAAAGGTATCCTGAATTCTCCCTCCAAAAGTTTAGAAAAACTATTATGACATAAAAATGAGCAACTAAAAATTATATTAGTCCCATTCCTAAATATTCAAAAGAAATATACAAAAAGGCTTAAAAGGGAATGCTCATAGCAATTTTATTGTTACCTAAAACTGAAGCAACAAAAATCCATTATCAGGAGACTAAACAAGTGATGATGCATTAATTCAAACAATGAAATACTATTCTGATAAAAAGAAACCGTGGATAAATTCAGTGTGGATAAATCTCATAAGCATTGTGCTGAGTAAAAACAAACAAACAAAAGCAACATGCTGACACAAAGGGTATGTATTACACTTACATGAAGTTTTAGAATAGTACTAACTCAAGTTCTAATTCAAGAACTACGTCAAGTTGAAAAATTATTCTGGGGAAATAGATGGCATGAGAAGTGTCATTTGTCAGGGAAATAAAAAATGTCCAACATCTAACAGGGATATATTTACACTTATTATTTCACCAAAGAAGAAATACAAAGAGCCAGCAGAGAGCCAGCAAACACATGAAAAATTCGACACCATTAGACAGTAGGCAAATTCAAATAAATAATATATTGAGAGATATCACTTCGCTCCCACAAGAGGAGTGAGACTACAAAACCAGAGAGCAGGAGGGGTTGGTGAGCAAGAGGAGCAGGTGGGGCTGTAGACGGCAGAGCTGCGGAGGCAAGCTGCTCAACAGTTCCTCAGAGGTTACAGAGTCCCCAGCTTCCATCAATCCCTCTCCCGGAAAAGGAAGTAAAAGCAAGAATGCAAACATATCCTTGCACACTAGTGTCCTCAGCAACACGACTCCCAAGGTGAAGAAAACAAAACAAACCCAAAACCCATCAACAGATGAGTGGCTAAAAAATGTGGTAGAGAGCTATACTGAAATATTATTCAGCATTAAAAAATGAAATCTGGATATATGTTACATGGGTGAATCTTGAAAACTTGCTGAGGTGAAATAAGTATGATTCCACTTATAAGAAATATCTTGAATAGGTAGTTTATTAATAGTTACCAGGGACAGAAGGAAGGAAAAATAGGGGGAGTCATTGCTTAGGACAGTGGTTCTCAACCTTCCAAATTCCTCATGTTGTGGTGACCTCCCCAACCATAAAATTATTTTCGTTGGTTCTTCGTAACTGTAATTTTGCTACTGTTAGGATCAGGTGACCCGTTTGAAAGGGTCATTTGACCCCCAAGGGGTCGCAACCCACAAGTTGAGAACCGCTGGCTTAGGAGCTCTTGTTAATGGTGATGTAAACATTTGGAAACAGTGGTGGTGGCATAGCCTGATGACTACAATTAATGTCACTAAGTTGCAAAAAACGCTGAAATGACAAATGTTTTGTGATACATAAAAACCTATTGCCATCAAGTTGATTTCAAATCATTATAATCCTTTTCTGAGACCAAAAATGTTTACAGGTGCGGGCAGCCTCATTTTTTCTCCCAGAGTACCAGAGTAATTGGTGGGGAGATATTAAATCATCAGCTTTGTAGTTGTCAGCCCAGCACATTATCCATCATGATCTCTACATACACACACACACACATACACACACACACACATACACACACACACACACACACACACTCATGAGGGGCTTCCAATAGTTTGTGGACAAATGGAATTAAAAATAATGAAGTTTCCATGTGTGGCTGTGTGTGTGGGGTGTGTGTGTGTGTGTGTGTGTGTGTGTGTGCGCGCGCGCGCTACAAAACGTGCATGGAAGAATTCCATGATCTTTTCCCCCCCATTATCTTTTAATTATATCTATTCATAAACTACTTCAGTCTGCTTATTTATGAGACAGATAGACTATCAAATAAAAAATACCTAAAATTGGAGAAACACATTTTGAAACTACCTATCAAAAAACAACACCTCACCATCTTGAAAATACCAACACAGAAACAGCCCCAACCAAGCAGCCAATCACAGTGTCAGTAGTTCAAATCCACCAGCTACTACAGGAGAAATAGGTGTCTTCATTTATGACAGCCTGCAGCTTTGGAAAAGCTACGTGACAGCTCTACTCTGCCCTATGGGGGCACCAGGAGTAGAAGTGACTTGCTGGCTGGCGTTTTGGGTTAAAGAGAAACTTAGACAATGGAAAAATATAAACACTGCTATTTGAGTGAGCCCATTGTTGCAGTCCTTGTGCCAGTGAAGCCATCTCACTGAGGGTGTTTCTCTCTTTTGCTTACTTCTTTTTTTCTTTATGAAGCATGATGTCCTTCGATGGGGATTGGTCATCTTGATAAAATGCATAAAAGTTGCACCATCCTCACTTGTAAGGGGCATTTTGATTATACTTCTTCCAAGACAGATTTGTTTGTTCTTGTGGCAGTGCATGGTATCCAATTTTATCTAATAGGAAGATTTTTTTTTAAACTGCTAGAGTCTAAAATTGATCAAGTATATGACCAAGATACACTGAAGCTTGGAAGGTAAAAATTGGAAACAAACAGGAACAGTAGTTGGCAAACATGGCTTGACCATCAAAACAATACATGATACTATGGGATATAATTCTGAAAGATCAATGACTCATTCACTGAAAACACTTTATTTCAAAACAATGAATGACTGTATAATAATACAACAGCCCTCACTAAATAGATGGCACAAGAATCAAATGGACATTTAAGTTGTATAAATTGCTGAATGTAAAACTGATGATCTGCTCTGTAAATATTCACCCAAATCACAATAAAAAGTTTTTAAAAGAGGAAAAGACAACATCTGTGGGAAAGTGACAATGGGTAATCTCTGTATCATTAGTGAGCTTAAGGCCAGGGGCTCACTGTGGTACAGATCAATTACTCCTATGCAAGTACAAGTTGAAACTGAAGAAAATTAAAAACACGTCCACCAGGGCCAAATATGACCTTCAGTATATATCACTTAGATCAACAGACCATCTGAAGAACAGATTGACACTTTCAACACTAATGACAGAAGACCAGATGGGTTGTGCTTTGATATCAAGAATGTCACACATGGAGAAAGTAAAGTCATTAAAAAGACAAGAAATAAGGTGCCAACCAAAGTGGTTATCAGAAGAGACTCTAAAACTTACCCGTAAGTACAGAGAAGCTCTCCATTAGTGGGGGGTGGAGGGGGAGAGATGATGAAATAAAAGAACTGACTAGAAGATTTCAAAAGGAAGCTTAAGACAGGATAAAGCACTACAATGAAATGGCCGGAGACACAGAAATAGAAAACCAGAAGGGAAATCCAGGCATGACAGAACTAGAGAAAATCAAGGGGCAATACTGAAAGACTGTAGTGGAGGAAAGAAAACAAAAAAGAATGATACAAGAAACACCCAAAGAAAATGGAAGGAATACACAGTCACTATACCAAAAATGAATTGGTCGACATTCCGCCATTTCCAACGCCTCTGTTATGGAAGGCACTTTCAGGCTGAACTGAAGACACAAACCCCCAAGGAGGTGGTGCGTGATGACAGCATAAGCAGTAGCTTATACTACACAATTATTGACAAAAACCAACAAATGTTGACAAAATCAATAATGTCTGAATTCAGGACACCAATTAAAGAGTGGGAGGAATACAGGGGACACTGCAGCCAGTAAAAGGTCAATATAGATCACATGAGAGTAGAACTTCTTCCCCAGAGCTTCCTCACCCTGCCCCTCAGCTTCGCCATCATGGAGCAGCAGCAACCAGCACAGTCTAGCCCGACTTTGTGAGCAGCTAGATCTCAGTGCAGGGCGGCCAGAGTGCTCCTTAGAGGCAAGGATGGCAAGACTTTGCCTTACTAACTTTGGACCATTGTCAGGAGAGACCAATCCCTGGAGAGGGACATCATGCTGAGTCAAGTAGGGCAGCAAAAGCGAGGAAGGCTCTCAATGAGATGGATTGACACAGTGGCTGCAACGATGGGCTCAGGCACATACCAGTTGTAAGGATGATGCAGGACCGTGCAGCGTTTTGTTCTGTTGTGCATATAGGGTCCCTATGGGTCAGAACGGACTCTATAGCACCTAACAACAAGGCCTCAGTGAAGGCATCATGGGCAGGATGCCTGAGCAGGAAGCCCTAAGGTCTTCCTCACTGCAGCATTATGGGGTACCTCAGGCCTGGGATTGTGTGGGTCCTGGGAGGGAGTGGCATGTAAGCACAGTGCACCCAACTTTGTAAACAGCTGGTCCTGGTGGATGCATCACAGACAGGGATGCCTGAGCATGAAGACGACTTAAGAAGGGGCGTCTTGGCACAATGGAGATCTGAGATCATATGGGTCCCATGAGGAAACCGTGTCGCGTGGCAGACCAGTGAAAAGACTGGCTCTGTTGGGGAAGGATGTCTGAGAAGGCAAGGGTCACTATGAGTCGGCATGGATTCCAGGGCAGTGAGTAGGCCCAACACCTGTGACACCCGGGAGGAAATAGAATTTGGAGTTCAATGTACCCAAGGCTTTTGAGTATTCAGGCCCCAGTGAAGGTACCATGGGCAGTAAAGCCGGAACAACAGAACTAACCAAGTGTTCTGTGGCACCCTGCCAGTCTGAAATCATGCAAGCCCCAAAGGCAGCAGCAGACTGTAGCCCAGGCTTTGTGAACTGCCCGATCCCGGGAAGCACAGCTCAGTCAGGTTATGCCAGAGCACACAGACCTAATAACAGACCTAACAAAAAGGGTCGTAGGGCACCACAGGCTCTGAGGAAGAGGTAAGTAGAACACAATATGATCCAGACATTGTGAAGAGCTTGGCACCACATAAGATACTACAAGCAGGCTCACAAACAAGAAAAAGTACAGGGTGCACTACAGGTCAACGGCTCCTGAGTACTGTACAGAAGTTGCACAAAGTACACAATTTGGCCTGGACTGTATGGGCAGAGAAACATGCTGAACACAGCATGAGCCACACTCTTGAGAAGGTTGGTCTGGGATGGGGTGGCACAGCAAGCACAGCAGGGTCCCCAACCTCCTAAGCCCTGGGGAAGAAAAATGGTAAGCATAGTGCAGGCCTGAACCCATGAATAGTAGGGACATGTGGTGAGTTAGCAACAGCTGCCACTTTGGGGGTGGGGGTGGGCGGGAGTAAGAGTGAGTGGGAGAGAATTTTGAGGCTAATGTTCCAGGAGAGGAGAAGTGTGCACCAATTCTGTTAACAACTGCCATTCTGTAACCGAACAAGTATGTAACAACTGCAGCTTTTGGAGAGTAGGGGGTGTGGGTGGGGGATATGAGACCTGAATCGCATGGCTGGTGCTTACATGCAGGGGGTCTGGAGTAAAAATTCAATGATAGCTGGTAAGCCCAAATGAGAAGGCGGGCATCTCATATACAACATCTCTCGGGGTGAGTCTTATGCTGAAGTAAAATGATCATTGTCCCTGTTGACAACACAAACTACACAGGCGTCAACAGGGATGGACTTAGAAGGTGCAAGGGGCATGTTCAGCACTCCCAACCATCAAGCACACTAAAATATATTTTCCCCCCTGGCCCCCCAAATTAAAAAAAAAGATTTGTTAGATTTTATTTGTAAGACTTTTAAGTCTCAATTAATCCTGAGACGATTAATTCTCAATTAAAAGGAATTCTGGAATTACACAAGGACTGTATTAGAATTTGTAAAGTGAAGCAAATAATCAGTTGCCAGGCAGAAAATTAGGCTGGCAGTATCAGAGCTGTCCCCCCAAATACAAAAATTAGAGGTAAATGGGTGAAAGCCCTGCTGGCATATTGGGTTAATCTTGGGCTGTCAACCATAGGTCAGCCATTCAAATTGGGATAAAGATAGGGCTTTTCCTCCGGTAGAGTTGCAGACTCAGAAACCCAGAGGGGTAATTCTACTCTGCCTCATATGGTCCAGATGAGTCAGAATTGACTTAATAGCAATGAGTGTCATTTTTTCTTTGGTTAAGGAATAACATAGATTCCATTCACTAATTTCAAAGATTTGGGAATCATAAAGTTTCTTTTTGCATTTTACTATTGTCAAAATCAGGATGTCTTACAGTTGATGACTATGTTTGGCTTGGGTTTTCTACTCCCTAAAATCAGTTATAATATTGATAAGTGTCAGAGAATCCATCGAGAAGCAAGGAAATATGGTAATGATAAAGAAGTGGAAGTAGCGTCGGTGGATTACTTTTTCTGGAAGCTTTTGGGTAAAAGGAAGGTGAGTCAAGAAAGGAAAACCAGTTTACTTTCCTTTTTAATTTTTAGTCTGCCTGAGACATGTTTATTTACAAGCAGGAAACTTAAGTCTCTGAAATTACTAAGGGCACAATTCAGAAGAACAATTAAGGAGACAGGTAAAAAGATGTAATCAAAAGCACACATTCAATAAATGAAAATGATTCGTGCAGATTTCCAGCACACCTACTTCATACCTAGGCACTGTGGTAGCCACAGGTACACAATGGAGAGTCGTAAGCTGGACTCCCTCTCCCTCTAGAGCAGGAGGGGAAATATTCAGAGAAAGTTTAGGCAGCAGAAGGATCTGAACCAACTGATGAAGCCATTGGAATGATTACCGAGGTCTTGGTGGATTATTGGACAGAATAGAGACAAACGAAAGGAATGCAAAGCATTTTGTCAGACGCCGGTTTCAGACTCAATATCTAGCGGCCACGTCCTTCGCATCTAAGAGCGCGAGCCCCAGCTCTTCCCAGGAAATCGCTTCTTCCCTCAAATACCCCCCGCTCGTCTCCCGCTCGTGCGCGCCGGTCCTTCAAAAGCAGAGAACGGAGTCCGCACGGCGCCCGTGCCCGTCAGCCCGCGGCCCGCGGTCAGCTCCCGGCGGGACGGCGGGGCCGGGGAACGGGGTGCAGCCCTGCGGGCTGGGGGCTCCGGGGTGCTTGCTGACAACGCCGCGGCGGAGGGCGCCGCCGGTGACAGTGGCACAGCGTACCTTCCCGCCGCTGGCGTGGCCTCCGTGGGACATCTCCGTGGGCGCGTCTCAACGCCGGGGCGGGACCTCTTGCCCCGCCAAACAAACAGGCGCGCGCGTGCAGGGACCGCCTCACTGAGCCCGCCGAGCGGCCGCCGGACCCGTGGGGAGGCGGGGCATCTCCGGCCTTGCCCCTTCACCAATCGGAGACCTCACCTTGCAGGCTCCGCCTGGCCGCTCCGCCCAGAACACATGCTGCGATTGGTCGGAGCGAGGGCGAGGGGCGGGGTTTTCCCTAGACCTGTTGCTTCCGGGTTAGGCCGGGCATCCTGGGGTCTGGTTTAAAGAGCTGTTGGCTCCACCTCTCACCTGTCAATCTGCGGCCGCTCTCTTACATTACTCGTTCTGCTCACTGTCCCTATTCCTCACCCAACCAGAGCCTGCAACGCAAGCTCTAAGTGGAGCACCGCTGGCCATTGTGGCTCCTTTGGGGGCGAGCACCCTGCGCATTGCTCAACCTCGAAGTGGTTGCTGTTGTAAGGGTTTAATGAAGACCGCCAATTCAAATATTCTATCTATGTTAAGTGTCACCAACTCAGTTCTGACTAAAGGTGACCTAATTATCCATCTTTCAAATGCATTATGAAGTGGTTAAACATACCATGGCTTGAGTCAAGCTCCTATTGGTCCACAACGTGTCATCTTTGCTCTGCAACCCTCTAAAGAGGCCTTTCTGAGCAGTTTGCCCAAGGCTGTACCGCATTTGATTTCCTGTCTGCCTTTTCCATGAACATTGATGATGAATCCAACCAAGATAAAACCCTTGACAACTTCCATCTTTTCTCCACTTATGATGCGTATTGGTCCAATTGTATAGTTTTGTTTTCATTATAGTGCGTTCTGATCTTTAATCTGGCAGCCATTATCTTGGATTTTTATTAGTAGGGCTTAAAGTTTTCTTCTATTGCAGCAAAAAAGGTTGTGCCATTTGCATCCTTGTGGTTGTGTTACTATATCTTCCCCCCAATTCTGATGCCATATTCTTCTTCAGATAGTCCAGTTTCTCAGATCATTTTTTATTTAATAAAATTATTAGCTTATTATTAATAGCATGATTGGAACCAATATAAATATACATCAACAATAAATTGCATCAATTGTTAGTAAGGTCCAGCAATAGAATATCACAGTAACAAAAAGAATGGGATACAATTACTGAGCGCAACATACAAGACTCAGAAATATTTGTAATGAATAAAAATAATCAATATAAGATACAAACGTATACATACTGATAATCCTGTTTGTATGACGTTCAATAACATAGAATTAAAGTATAAAGATATACTGGTAAATCAGGCATGTGGGAACCTACTGAGGTGTTGGAAATACTGCTTATCTTGATGGGAATTTTTATTACACTGTTTTAACGGTTATGAAAAGTCATTAAGTAGTACATTTAAGATTTGTCAACATTTTTTAAACATGCAATAAAAAGCAACAGATAAAACAATCATTCTTGGGAAGAAAAATCATTCTTGTAAAAAATTATTTTTTTGGTAAAAATTATTTTTAACATTAAAATTTTTTTTAACATTTTAAAACCATTTTATTGGGGGCTCTGACAGCTCTTACAACAATCCATGTATCGAGCCTATTTGTACATATGTTGCCATCATCATTTTCTAACACTTTACAGAGATGCAACAAGCCCACATGGAAGAAGCACACCTGCACGATCATGAGGTGTTGACAAGATCAGGTAACAGGCATGAGAAGACCCAAAACAAACAAACAAAACAACATATTGTTGAGAACTGAGCAGAGACTCCAAAACCATCTGTAGACAATAGGACAGCCCCTCTCAGAGGGGTCATAAGGAAGGGATGAATCAGCCAGGGCACAGTATAGTACTGATGAAACACAATATTCCTCTGGTTTTTTTGAGGCTTTCTCATCCCCTACTATTATGACTTGCGTCCTGGCTTTCAGTCCTGGCTAGACTGGAGCATGCACCCTGGTACAGATAAGAGTTCATGACCCATTGAATCAATGAGAAAATTGGAACGACTTTAAGAGCTTCATTTAAAGTATGAATACTCTGCCAAACATAATGAAAAACACCCCCACAACAGAAGATAAAGTAGAGTACATGGACTCCTAAAACTACAACATTTATTTCTATACACCAAAAGATTCATCAACAGACTAAAAAGAGACTCTACAGATGAGGGGGTGGTGGGGATGGTACTTGGTTTATTGAATAAAGGTTTAATCTTGAAACTCTATAAGAAACTGCAGCATCTTAACCAGAAAAAGACAAATAACTCACTCAAAAATATGTATATACTGTATATGTTTGTAAATACAACAAGAAGATGGTCTTTGGGCTCTTACCTAAGTACAAGAATGGTTTATTCACACTATCGCTGAAGACAAACTGGGTACATAAGCAAATGTGGTGAAGAAAGCTCATTGTGCCCTGCTATTAAAAGATATAGTGTCTGAGGTCTTAAAGGTTTGTAGTTAAACAAGTGGCCATCTAACAGGGAAGCAACAAAACCTACATAAAAGAAGCACACCAGCCTGTGTGATCATGAGGTGTCCATCGGAATATGTATCAGAAGTTCAAAAACAAGCAATCAAATCGGTGTGAGGGAGTTTGGATGTAGTGAAGACCCCAAACCCACCTGTAAGGTAATTCCCTCTCAGAAGGAAGCAATGATAAATCCAGGGGGTGATACAGAATTGATGAAACACATAATTATCCTATAGTTCTTTAATATTTCCTCCCCCTACTATGGTGGTTTTAATTTGTTTTACCTCATTAATCGTGTTAGACTTGCATATGTTCATTTGTGTAATTAAGATTGTTTGATACATGAAAGCCAAGGTAGATAATCCTTTAGAAACCTTAACAGGAGTAATGGTTCCCTAAGGGTATGGGAAAAGAGAGGGGGAAGGGGAGGAAATGGGGAGCTGATGGCATTAGTGACTGTATAACTCCACTGGAAGCCAACAACAGAACTGTATGTGAATGGACATATTAGATGGTGTAAGATATGGCCAAAATAAATGAAAAAATGAATAATAAGGGTTCCTGGGGTGGTGGTGCTGGGGTAGAAGGGATAAAGAAGAGCTGATATCAAGGAGTTCAGGAAGAAAAAAAATGTTTTGAAACTGTGGCAGCAAGTGTACAATACTGCTTGATGCGATTGAACTATGGAATGTTAAGATATCTGTAAGAGATCCCAATAAAATGATTTTTTTAATTTAGTAGGAAAAAACTGTAGTCAATGTCATTAAAGCATTGTTGAATTGGTGCATGTTTTGCAACAACAAAAATAAAATAAGTGTAGGAGGAAAGCAATGAGCAGAAGACATGAATAGACAGTTCACTAAAGGTGACCCCAGGGGCCAACAATCATAGGGGGGAATGCTTGAGATCATTCACTAGAAGAGGAATACAAATTACGACAGCAATGAGATAACATTTCACATCAGCATTCTTAGTAAAAAAAATTTTTTTTAAACCCAGAAAATAACATGTTTGAAAGGACACCGAAGGATTGGATTATTTATATGCTGCTGTGGGATTGCACAATTTAAAATTTTAAAGTTAATATGGAAAACAATATGGCACTTTCTTTTTTGTGGGGGAAATTTTTATCATTTAATGTCAATTTTCATGAACTATTTGAAACCTCCCTCATATTAAACCACTCAGATTAAAAGCATATACTAGTAGGTAGAAATTGAGTGACTAATGCTTCCCATAGAGGCAAACTCTTAAGAAGCAGTCCTATTTTTTAGTGATCTTAAGAATATTAATAATAAGATGATGTTCATGGCTGTTAAGAGATGTTCTATCTTTATAATGATTTTTCTAAAGTAAATCAAAGACATATAAAACATAGCTATAATGCATGGATTTTTCGTCTTCACTTAATTCTAGCCCCAATCTAAGAACAACTAGTTCTTTTTAAAAATCATTTTATTGGAGGCTCGTACAACTCTTATCACAATCCATCCATCCATCCATTGTGTCAAGCACTTTTGTATATTTGTTGCCATCATCATTTTCAAAACATTTTCTTTCTACTTGACCCCTTGGTATCAGCTTCTCATTTTTATTCCTCCTCCCCCCACCCTTCCTCCCTCAAGAACTCTTGATAATTTATATATTATTATTTTTTTCCATGTCTTACACCAACCACTGTCTCCCTTCACCCACTTTTCTGTTGTTCGTCCCCCTAGGTGGGGGTTATATGTTGATCATTGTGATTGGTTCCCCCTCTCTCTTTCTCCCACCCCACCTTCCTCTTCTCCTCCTGGTATTGCTACTCTCATTATTGGTCCTGAGGGCTTTATCTGTCTTGGATTCCCTGTGTTTCCAGCTCTTATCCATACCCGTGTACATGTTCTGGTCTAGCCGGATTTGTAAGGTTGAGTTGGGGTCATGATAGTGGGGGTGGGGAAGCATTAAAGAAATACGGGAAAGTCGTGTGTTTCATCGGTGCTGTACTGCACCCTGACCGGCTCGTCTCTTCTGTAATGGATGTCCAATTGTCTATGGATGGGCTTTGGGTCCACTTTGCACTCTCCCTCATTCACATTGATAGGATTCTTTGTTCTGGGTCTTTGATGCAATATGGCACTTTCTTAAACAAGTGAGAATAGAAATACCATATGACCTTGTCATCTCTCTACTCAATTTATACACCAAAGAAATAAAAAACCCAATACAAACAGATATAGGCACACTCACACTTATTGCAGCACTTTCTATAATAGGAACTATTTACCAATAATTCCAATTAAAGAATTGTGGAAACTGGCACACTAAATTGCCAGACTTGTGCTAAAAAATCAACCTGACAGGTCATTTTTTGTCTAAAGCACCTTAAAATATATGAAGGGCAATTTCCTGGTTAAGAGTGAGATAAATTAATTAGGACAAATATTCTTATTAATGTGGTATTTTTAAAAATGGAGTTAATTGGAGGTGTTAAAGTAGGTTAGCAACTTTGGGGGAAATGTGTACTAGCTGATTGAAATGCTTTCTAGACTTTTTGAATCTGTAAGAATTATGTGATTTATGGGGGGTGGATTATTTCTTTTGGAAGCAGATTTCATTTTGTTTTGTTTTCCCTTGATTTGAATAAAACGAAATGATATTTCTTAAAACAAATGGCTTAGTTGTCTGTGATTTTAGACTCCACACTTACTTTCTGTGAACACTAGAGGGCAGACTAAGAATAGCTTTATTTTCCAGGATCCTGCAGTCTTCCTTTGCTTATTGCAAGTCTAGATTCTAAATGAAAGCATTCTAGATGTCATATATATGCTTATTTTTATTTATGTTTACAATTCCCATTTTATTGCTTTAATGTGTATTCATGATTGTCTCTAATGAAAAGTCTCAAATATTATAGTTGTAAAAATGTTTCTCTATGATAAAATTCATCCCTTACCTTGCATGAAAAGCACCACTAAATTGAAAGAAAAAAATAAAACGAAAAGAAAGAAATTAAAACTTTTCCCTTAAAAGATACATATTTTCTTTTTTCTTTTTTAACTTGAGGCAAAGAACAAGCAAGGCAGCCGCACACTAGTCTGATGATCAAAGAGCAAGAAACCAAAGATACATATTTTCTACACTCACTTTAATTAGATTACAAATTCCTAATCAAGGAGGCCACATTCACACACTTCCACTTAAGGATCCATTTAGGAAGCTGGAACGGGAGATAAAAGCAAGTCCAGAGACAAGCACTGACAGTCTCTGAGTTGCCTCCCCCAGTTGTGATTTCCCTGGTTCCTCAAGTCTGTTTTCAATTACTGTCTGCTAGGCATGGTGTAGATGTTGCTGTTATGAGATAGGTTGCGATCTGCGTGGTTGCAGGTTTGAAACCCCCAGCAGCTCCACCAGGGAAAGACTAGGTTTTTCCCTCCTGTAAACAGTTACAGTCTGGGACACCCACAAGGGGTCGCTATGAGCAGCATTGATGGCAGTGAGGTTATGCACAGGGACCTAACAACAGCATGCAGTCTCCAAGGAGACTTGGTGGAGTAGTGGGCTAGTTGTGGCACTGCTAATCTTAGTCCCCATCAAGCATCAAGAGGGAGGAATGGGGAAGCATTGCATCTTGTTAAGATTTACAGGCTCCGGAACCTTATTGAGTTTTATTCTGTTTCATAGTGTTGCTAAACATCAGGATTAACTCAATGGCAGCCGGTATGAAAACTCAGGCCTGGCGACATTTCTTGGCATATACTGACTCCCTTTTTTGTGTGTGTGTATTTGTGCCACTTCTTCAAATTCATTGCCATCTCTGATATGAAACTTTCTGTTCAAATGACTGCCTCTTGGTCCATATGAGCATAATGAAGTGTCCTGGGATGATTTGAAATGCCATACACAGTCAAAGACCTTTGCATAGTCAATAAGACACCAACATTTTTCTAACATTCTTTGTTTTCGGCCAGGATCCATCCAACATCGGGAGTGATATCCCTTGATCCATGTCCTCATCTGAATCCAGCTTGAATTTCTGGAAGTTCTCTGTCAGCATGCTGTTGCAATCACTTTGGAGTTATCTTCAGCAAAAGTTCACTTGCATATGGTAGCAATGATACTGTCCAATGATTTCTGAGTTCTGCTGGGTCTCTTTCTTTGGAATGGACACAATCATGGATCTCTTCCAGTCAGTTTGTCAGGCAACTGTTTTTGAAATTTCTTGAGGTAGCTTAGTGAATGCTTCCATTGGTACATCAGTTTCTTGAAACATTTCCATTTCAGCAATTCTTGAGTCTTGCTATTTGCTAATGCCATTAATGCAGCTCGGAGTTCTTTTTAAAATACCATCAGTTCTTTTTATTTTTATGAATCATTTTTGGGAGCTCTTACCGACGCATAACATTCCATAATACAAATGAACAAAAATAATTGTACAATTGCTACTACAGCAGCTTCAAAACACTTTCTTCTTGTACTCTTTGATATCAGCTCCCCTAGCTGATGCCAAGGGCTTAGGTGGAGAACAAATGTTTTGAGAATGATGAGGGCAATGAATGTACAAATGTCCTTTACACAATTGATGTATGTATGGATTGTGATAAGAGTTGTATGAGCACCTAATAAAATGATTTAAAAAAATCTCAGCTTCCCTTTTCCTCTCCTACCTCACCTGTCCCCTCAGAAACTCTTATTGTTATTGTTATATATTATAATTATTATTCTATCATATGTCAACGTATAATATATAATAAATGTGTAAATATATAATAGAATAATAATGATATGTGTATCTATACATATATGATAGCCATATCTTACTTCATCCAATATATCCATTCACCTACAACTCTGTTATCCACTCCCTTCGAATGGAGTTATACAAAGTCATTGCTATCAGCCTCCCGACCTTTCCCATATTCTCAGGGAATCATTACTGCAAGTGCTGTTTCCATCCTGGAATTCCTGCATCAAATGATCTTAATTACACAAATGAGCATACATAGGTCTAACAATATTAATGAGGTAAAGCATAAACCGTAATAGTAAAAGGGAGGAAATATTAAAGAACCAGAGGATAATTATGTCTTTCATCAGTGCTCTACTAGACCCTGGATTTACCACTCCTTCTGTGCAGCCCTTCTGAGAGGGACTATCCAATTATCTTACTGGTGGGCTTGGGGTCTCTACTACATCCAAGCCCCTTCACATCTATTTTGTCACTTGGTTTTGACCTTCTGATACCTCTTCCCATGGACACCTCATGATCACACAGGCTGGTGTGCTTATTTCCTGTGGGTTTTGTTGTTTCCCTGCCAGATGGCTGCTTGCTTAACTACAAGCCTTAACTACATGCTGTATCTTTTTATAGCTGGCCACGATCAGCTTTCTTCACCACATTTGCTTAAGGAAGGATACACACTCAGAGGAAGATAAAATAGATGAGGGGGACATACTAACGATAAAACATTTGTGTTCATCGAAAGACTTCATCAAGAGAGTAATGAGAGCTCCGGGACCGGGCAAAGATACGTAGCAATGACATATGCGACAAAGGGCGTATCACTAAAATCTACATAATCCTGAAAGCTTACAATAAGAAAAAATGAATTGTCCATGTGGAGGTGGGAAAATGTCTTACAAGGAAACCCGAATGGCCAATAAACATACGAGAAAATGTTCCCAATCAGTAGTCATCCAAGAAACGCAACTCAAAACAACTATGAGATACCACCTCACACCCACAAAGATAGCCCAATTCAAAAAACTAGAAAGCAACAAATGCTGGAGGGGGTGTGGTGAGGAACTGTCCCTCACTGCTGCTGGGCCTGTAGATATGTACAGCCACTGTGGAAAGCGATTTGGCAATAGCTTAAACAGATGGAAATCGAGATGCCTTATGGCCCAGCAATTCCACTACTGGCTATATACCCAGAAGCAATAAGAAGCAAACCACAACCAGACATCTGCACACCAGTGCTCATCACGACACAGTTCGCAGTCACCAAGAACTGGAAACAGCCTAAATTTCTATCAATAGATCAATAGATTTAAAAACTCTGCCATATACGCACAATGGAGTACTACACATCCCTTAAAAATAGTGATGAAAAGATGAAGCACCTCATTTCATGGAAAGTGTTGGAGGATATTACGCTGAGTGAAATTAACCAAGCACAAAAGGACAAGTATAACATGAGTCCACTGAGGTGAGTTCAAACAACAGGACAGGCGTAGGGGAAAATGCACATTGCACAGTGCCCGGGCTGAAGGCCAGATAATCTGGCATGATCCAGACCAAACCTAATGATACACATGCCATCAAATAGAAAAATAAAACAAACAAACAAATAATAATATGATACATATGATACTCACCTTCCCGGCATGATTATTAAAGACAAAATGGGTGCACAAATACCATCAGTTCTTAATCATATGCTACTACCCGTTGAAATAATTGAATGCTGACAAGTTCTTTTTGGTACATTGATTCTGCACCCTCCTTCCAACTTATTTATTTATATATTTATGAGTATTAATTGGGCTTAATACATGTATCAGATCATTCCATATTTCAATCACGTCCAGCAAAATTATACATTTGCTACCACAATAAGTTTCCAAACATTCTTCTTATATATGGGCCCCTTGACATCATCAACACTTCACCTTGCCACCACCTACATGCCCCCGTCATCTGTTTTTGATGCTTCTTCCTACATCACTCAATATTTTATTATTTGTGGTCAAATATTTCTACCCAATGAGAAAAGTTGAAGACAATATTAATAGTATAATTTTAGGATATAAAAAAGGTGTGCAAGTATTTTTTGGTTTCTGTATTAGGCTGGGTTCTCTAGAATTCAGCAATGCAAAATGAGACAGAGAGAAAGACAGTGAGTTAGTTAAAGTTTAAAGTGCCAACCTGGCCCATAAACACATGTGGGGTTAATTCAAGGGTGGAGGGATAAATGGCTCGGTGAGCCTTGCCTTTCTAGTTCTAGGGTCTCTTGCTTTGTAATGGTCGGATCAGGGTGCAGCTGCCTTAGCCAGTTCCCTGCTTCAACTGGCAAGGCTCACTTGTTGCAAGACATTCCCAAGGAGAAGCTGCATGGACCTACCCCGATGCAGCCCTGGGTGCTGGAGCAGCCATGTGGAGACCCCTGCCAGCACTGAGATGCTTACACGTTCACTGATTCAGATTTCCTCCTGCAGTCAGTATCATAGTGTGTGTTTTGTGAGATGCAGGAGGACTTTGTGGATTGGTGTTGGACATATGGGTTAATGGGTTATTGTTGGACTTGTTGGCTTGGGCAGCACTGGGTTGGGATATTTTCTTGATGCGCACTTACCCTTTATATAAAACTCTCTCTTATATATGAGTTTCTGTGCATTTGTTTCTCTAATGTACCCAGGCTAACACAGACAGTTATGTCAAGAAAATGGCTCATACAATTGTAGAAGCAGGCAAGCCCAGCCTGACTCAAGTAGCTGCAGGGGCTACTGAAACAAAAAGCAGGAAGGTCAACCAGGAAGCAAGAAAACCACAGGCTTGTATCTGTTGTGTCCAATGTATCCAATGTTGGCAGATCAGATGCCAGATCAGATGGCAGGCTGCTGATGGCTCCCAGGCTCAGCAGGCTATAAGGCAGGCTGTTAGATCACGTCCAAGGAACCAGAGTTGGTGAAGCAGATAGAGGCAGGATCCAGACCCATAAAGAAGCAAAGAAGTTCTCCTCAGAGTAGGCCACATGTTCTACTAAGAGTACCAGTAGTACTTTTACTAAGAGTAGAGGAAACTTCATCAGGGCCGTGACCTGAATAAAGGGGTTGTATCCCATTCTAATCTTCTCGAAACGTATTGGTTGCTCATAGCAGATCCTCTGATGAAGTTGATTGAACTGTGTGAAGTCATATCAAGGGGGATTACTAGGTCTTAACTGCCAGGCCACTGAGAATCCTGATGCAGACAAGTTGATACAGAACCCAACGATCACAGGCTCACTTGCTCTTTTTCTGGGTGATAATAAATCTAAGTAATGGTAAGTGAAGCTCAAGTTGAATTACAACAATAAAATATCACCAAGAACACTCTATTTATTCTTAGAGTATTCCAAACAATTGGAGCATATTAGAAAGCACATTTCTAATAGTCTTTCAAGGGGAAAAAAATCTGATTATTAGGAAAGAATTGGATTTGGGAGATAGGACAATAGATCAAGGATGTTGTGGGTAGACTTATATTAGTGAGAAGTTAGTAGAAGAGTGTAGAGAAACTCAAAACTCTGGATTCATCAGTCTGAATTCCCACATGCAGTTGGAGAAAAATGGGTAAAAATTTTTGGATCAAGGGAGGGAATTTTTACTGGGAAGTAGGAAACCTTTTGAATTATATTTTTGGCAGGGATTAGTGAGTCAATTTCTAAGAATCAGAATTGGCTTATTTACACTCAGCAAAAACCATGTGCTGATTATTTATTTATTCTGTCTTAAAAACACTTTTTTAATGTGAATTGGGTTTTCCATTCAACAACTCTTAGTCAGTACTCAGAGGCATTGAGTTGATGCTGACTCATGGTCACCCTTTAGGATAGACTAGAACTGTCCCTACATTTCTGAGACTCTAACTCTTTAAGGGAGTAGAAAGCCCCATCTTTCTCCTAGAGTGGCTAGTGGTTTTGAATTGCTGACCTCGTAGTTAGCTGCCCAATGCACAACCACCACACCATCAGAATTTTGTTGTTGTTGTTGTTGTCTCAATCATTGTGGTTCCACTCATTCAACTTCTCTGCTTCCTGCTTCTAGTCTCACTTCTTTCCTAACCTTTCTGAACTTTATCCTTCTGATCTCACATGACTGATTATTCTCATATGCATATGCTTCTGTACTGTTATTGCTTCCTTTATGCACCTGCCTATTGTTTGACTGAAATTAAGTTATGAGAGTGACTATTTCCAGACATAAAGTGACTAAGGGCCATAGTTTTGATGGTTTTTCCAGTCTATATCTGAACAGTAGCCTGTTTTAAAAATATTTTATTTTAGATTTGCTCCCATGAAATCAAGAAGTTCCTCTCCCCCACCACCACTCCAGTTTTAGAGTGGTCAACAGTGGTAATGGGGCATCATCTAGTTCTTCTGGTCTCAGCATCCTGGAAGTTGAGGATCACGTTTATTAGTTCTTCCGACTAATTGTTTCCTTGCCTCTTTGATTTTCTCCACTCTTTTTTGCTCTGGATGGGAAGAGACCCGTTGGGGTGTTCTTTATATGGCTACTAATAAACTTTTAAGACAGCCCTCTCCCCAATCACTATTTATCAAAATAGGGTGTAGAATATTATTTTTTGGAGAATATTATACCAATATCATGCAATTTTCCTGGTGTCCCTTGAGACTAAGAACCTGAGTCCCTGGGCCCAGCAAGTCATTTTCTGTATTTGGCTATAGGAATATAGGCATATAGTCATATATGTCCCATGTATAGGCTCCTAGATTCATGATTATATTTACAGCACATATAAACACATATGTATAAATATCATCTGTCAATTTTGTATTATATACTTGTGTGTAGTCCCACTCATGTTCCTATCTCTGTTCAATTTTAGTGTCTATCTATGTATTCCCTTATAGTGGATTGTTATTTCAGGAGTATGAAATTAATGGTATTTAGCTTTGTAGACTTTAATTCTCGTGTTCCTTCCAGTGTGTTTCTTGTCTTCGTCATTTTGTGCTGCCCTCCTTCTTATCGAATAATATTTTTCCTTTCACCAAAGTTAATATATGTCAACACTCTAGTGAGTGATTGCCCCTTCCTTTTCCTCCCATCTGGTAAGCTTCAAAGGATGATTTTGTTTTTCCTATATGAAAATCTTTTCATGAAGCTGCTCTCATTCAATATTTGTCCTTTGGTGATTGACTGAGTCTCCTCACCTAATGTCATTCAGGTTCATGCATGCTATGAGGTGGTTGGCAGATCCACACTTATTTTTCAGTGTTGCACAGTGTTCCATTATGTGTTCATATCACAGTTAGTTAATCCAGCCACCTGTTAATGGGCATTGTGGTGTTTAGATTGTATGCCAATTTTCTCCTTTATTGAAGTTGGGGTGGAGCCCTGATGCCTCCTTGGGAATGTAGCTATTTAATTGAGAACTGTCTCTCTTGCCTTGCTTCACTTTCCTGTTGTTTGAATTTTGCTTCGGCTCCAGGGTCAGGCCAATGGCCCATATTGTGCCTTGTTCTGGGAGCTATCAATGCCCTGCCACGTTCCTGAAGACCTGAATCCATACAACTCTGCACCCCAGTCTGTAATCTCCCGCTTCCCACTTTGCATTCCTGTTCCATCCACCAGAAGTTGCATGATCCTGAAATGGGCTTTGGCAAGCATCAGATCCAGGTACTGGCCCGGGCCACTTTCTTGTTATAGAATTCTTTCTTGATAGAAAGTTTTTTCTTATACATCTACATCAATGGTTTTGTTTCTCTAGAAAACTCGGCCTTACACAGGCACTTACGCCATCTCCATCTGTTTGCTATTGTGAAATAGGGGTGAGATGGTATGGGTGTGCATATATCGATTTGTGTCATAGATCGCATTCCTCTAGGGCAGCGGTTCTCAACTTGTGGGTCACAACCCCTTTTTTGTGGGGAGGGGTGTCAAACGACCCTTTCACAGGGGTTGCACGATTCATAACAGTAGCAAAATTTCAGTTATGATGTAACAATGAAATAATTTATGGTTGGGGGTCATCACAACCTGAGGAACTGAATTAAAGGGTCACGGCATTAGGAAGGTTGAGAACCACTGCACTAGGGTATGTCTCTAGTATTAAGGGTTGCTAGATCATATGGTATTTCTGTTTCCAGATTCTAAGAAAGTGTCCTGCCACTTTCCACAGTGCTTGTGTATAAGTCCTACAAGCATCTCAGCAACATTTGTAGTTTTCTGTTTTTCTTCTTCTTCTTCTTCCAATTTTGCTATTAATGCTGTGGTAAGATTATGTCTCATTTAAAAAATTTATATTTCTTTAATCTCTAATGATCCTGAGTATTTCCTATTGTTTTTGTTCTTTGGTGAAATGTTCTTGTCTTCTGTCCATTTAAAAAGTGGAATTGTGGGTGTTTTATTGTTGAAGCATTAAGGATTTCTATAAGACTTTAGAGATTCGCTTCTTGTCCAATATGTCATTGCCAAAAGATTCCCACTGGTCTGTAGGTTTTCCTGTCACTCTTTTGACTAAGTTCTTTTAGACATCCATTTATATTTAATTTGGGGAAATTCTTGTTGCCTAGTTTCTCTCCTGTGTTTGTGCATTTTTAGTTATCTCATAGAGTGTATTTATGTCATGTATTAAGGTCCTAAATTTGCCCCTAGAGCTCGACATACTAAGATAGAATTCCCTTGTATTTTTGTGGAATTTATTTCCCACATTCTGACATGAAAATATCTAACCAGTATGCCTAGAAACTCACTACTTATTTACAAGGTCCAATAAGCATAGTAGAATCAATGTAATAAACCAGTGTGCAATCTTTTAGATGGACATGTGATCAAATGTCATTATGGACTAAATAATTATATAGACCTAGAAAATTTAATATCTGTAAGGGAGGATGGCGCAACTGTATTGATGATCTTGTGAATGGAGAGTAAATTGTGCCTGGTGATATTTCCTAACAGGTTTCAAGAAAAAAAAATCCTGATCAATAGCTGCATACCAGGTATCATAGGATGTGCTCAAGAATCAAAACCACATGTGAAACAGCAGTGCCATTGGAGTTGCCACCTATGATCCTGATAATGCACTGTAATTCTCCAAGCTTCATCTATTTTTCTGCACAGGTCAAATAGGCAACTTACAGAGGGAAGTGATGGAAGTCACTAGCCTCACCTCCTTCAAGTCCTTGATGGTGGCATTAATATTTGCCATTCCTACAAAATGTATAACTATTTGTTGTTGTTAAAATGAAGAAGGTGGGGCCCTTATTACGGAAGTGAGCAGGTTACCAAAAGCCAGGCTCCGAAAACAGTAAAGACATAGTCACTGGTTCACCGGAACACCTCTCTTTAACCAACAGCCAAGTCTTTCTTTGGTCCTCAGCCTCTGTTACTGGGCCTATCTATGCCTCTGGGGGCCTGGAAGCCAGCTCACTACTGCCTCGCGTCTCCTTGTTCTCCTTGTTCTGCCACAACTCCTCTGATCTGTTTCATGGTCTTCTTGCCTCTCTTGGCTCTTTTGTTCTATCCCACGATATCCATGCTGCAGCGTCTGGTGACTTTGATCTTGAGCTCTGCCCCTTAACACAGAGACTCTGCATGTGCTCCATGGGTGGTTCTCATTCTTTTGTGGTCCTGGGACTAATCTTTGTATCCCTGATTAAAAAAAAAAATAGCTGATAACCTTTTAAATAGTTTTACTGAGATATAATTCATATACCGTACACTTTCATAGCGCAGTCAAATTAAAAAGAGTTGTATATACAACACTACAATCAGTACCAGAACTTTTTCTTCCTTAGAAATATGTAACTATTTCAATTTGTTATGTGGTAAAGGTAATTTTAGTTGCTCTCTGATGGCCTTTTCTACCAAATGCCATGAAGCCAACATTTCTCTGCCAGTTGTTGATTATGTCTATTTAGTTATGCATTCTGGCACTGGACAAATAACTATAAAATGAATGCAGGGACCCATTGAGACTACTGTGAAATGGACCTGTAATAAAAATCGATTGATTATCTGACTTCCATAAGCTCCGACTTCGACTGATAGATCACAGTGATGTTTTAGATCTCTGAAAATTAGTATTAACTCAGAGCTAGTAATTAATGATTCCCAAGAGATTTAATTTTTCATTTTCCCCAAACCCACTAACTCTGGTAATAATATAACAAACTCATCAATGAGAGTTGGGAGAAAGGTTAACAGTATACAATTTCAAGATAATATGATTTTCCCTTTATTCAAGGAGTTGTGGGTCTAGAAACTGGTTGTAGTCTGGGAAAATATTATGGGGTCACAACTATGTTTTGGTGATTCTGGTTCATTTGACTCAATATTCTTCCATTTCTACAAATAGAGTAGGAATTTAGTGGATTGGTTATCTATTTCTTTTCTGGAATACAAATGTAGTAACCCAGCTTAGTATGAGCAACTCCATTTTGTTTTAAACTGTCTTCAACCCCCTGCTAGCAGCTAGCCCCACCCCCCGCCCCCTTTTACCCTCCGCTCCATCCCTGCTCTCCTGATAGATCTTGGCTCTCTCAAGATGTCTCTGAACTCTGCCTGCACAATTAGCAAGAAATTTAAACTATCCTTGTAGCCCTTGAATTATTACCTGCAGCTATGCTGTTTCCCCTCACCCTGCTCTACCCTGCCAACCTGATATGAATATCACTGCTTGAATATCCTTCCCCTTAAGCCAGCCCACTACTTGGAACTATGAAAATCCTGTACTTTCATTGTCCTGGGTCAAGAGTGTTTTTCAGGGTGCTAGTCCCCCCTTGAACCAGCTGTTAATAAAGACTTTACATATTAATAAGTGGTGTGGATTGATCTCATCTGGAACAACACAATGATGAAATATGAAATTCAATAGATCAGGTTATATTGATTCCTCTTTTAGCTCTGCTGGCCATTTAGATAATCCCACCCCTTTTGTCTGATGATTAAGTGCTATGAATCCATTCCTACCACTTTGAATCTATTATCTACTTTATATTTAGAAATTCCAGTTTGGAATTCCAGTAGAAATTCCCACTGGAATTTCTGACCTATGGAGAAAAATAATTGACACTAGATTGCTTTACAGATACTAGCTTGCTGTGTTACTCTCAGTTCCCTAGAGAAGCAAAGCAAGTTGAAGCATATAGTTGCGTATATACACATTTTCCTTGATTATTTATCTCAAGGAAATGGCTCATTCAGGGATTGAGGCTGGAATGTCCCAAATCTATAGCTTAGGAGATGATGGTCTAGATGCAGGATTTGAAAAGAGCGGAAAAACCTAAGAGTTTTGCCAGAACATCTGTATACAAAGGGAGTGTTGAAAGTTTGTGAGAGTGTGACTAGGATTGTGTATTTTCTGCAGAGGAATGCGGTGTCGCTGTCGTCTGAGGGAGGGGACTCTGGAGTAGGGGAAGGATTCAAGTAGGCATCAGGAGGAACTGTGGTCTGAACTGTGGTCAGAACTGTGCTCAGAACTGTGGTCTGAACTGTGGTCAGGAGGAACGTGAGAACTCAGTGCACAGCTACTCCTGGACCACAGTGAGAACGTGGTGATAGCCTCGTTCAACCATCTGCTTTGAAATTTAACAGCAGAGGTGGCTCAAGAAACAGTCCAAAGAATTCTTCTAGAACCCTACAGGTACCAACTTCAATTACCAGGTAAACAAGGAAGAACCAAGCTTGTAATCATTGGCTAAAAGTTCCAGAAGACAAACTGCAGGTTATCCTTAAAGTGACAGAAAGGCTGCATCATTGATACTGAAAACAACTCAAAACTTCCATGTGGCCTTCTAGTGGCTCACAGCATCTGTGGAATTCCATCTGTCCTCCATTTCTTGCTTTGGAAAAAGTCCTGACTCTCGATCACCCAGATGCAGCCAGACAGTTTACCTGCCTGCTTTTAGAACTCCATCAGGGGCAAGGCCTAGATATATACTGGAGGGCTAATTATACTTGTCCCACTGAAGAAGAATATAAAGCCATGGTCCTACAATAGTCTGGTGCACTATTTTGATTAGCTGTAGGTTTTATGCACTTGTTTTCAGATTACAAAGAAAATTTAAAGCCTCTACTTAATACAATTGGGCTCTTTTTTCCCCCTCCAAATTAGGGATGCTTATGCTAATCAACACTCCAAAGAATATAATGAAAACAAGAGCTTTTGTGAAGATCTAACTGAATAAAGTTCTCGTTTCTCACTATTCAGGCTACACAGTCAAGGCCTGAATGCACCCAGGTACCGAATATGTGGCACAAGAGAACCAAAAACGTAGATGTTAAAAATACTGTGCACATTGTGTTGAGAATGTAAGTTCTTTTGAATACACTCAGAATACTCTGAAAGAGCTTAAATCTAAAGTCTATAAAAAATGATGCATGAAGTGGGAAACCTGAACTCACAGCCCCAATAAAACCTGTACGTAAGACGTTCGGGAAAAAGTGTTAAGCCACTTTGATTTGACCTGATCCCTTATTTTAATTGTTTGTCTTTCAGCTTCTAAAGTATTTGCTCCAATGGTAGCTAGTCTCTAAAAACGGAACGAATAAAAAAAGACGTGCATTTTTTCCCCCTATATGAACCCCCTTGTACCGATAACCTCCTGGTATAAAGTTGAAAAGATTGAAAGAAGCCACATTTAAAGAAGTCTAATTTGGATGTCAGCATGTGCTGCGAATGGGACACTGTGATTCACGTTGTCCTACAACCACATGGGTTCTCTTGGTTCTGTCAATAAGGAAAGGACTGTAGCCTCCAGGAAAAAAAAAAGTTTGTGGGAAACTCTCATTACCTTTTCATTAAACTTTGTCCATGAACCGTTTAGATCCCATTCACTTACATGATGCAGGCCACAACCTCTAAGGAAGCTTCTTTAACAATTGGATGGTCAAAGCAGATCCCATTATGAAATTTATTATATTATTACATAACTGTTAAGCTACATTGTAACTGCTAACTACTGAAAATCATGGTCTCATTGTTACACAACCTAAAATATCAACCACATACCTATACATAACTTGTTATATTATATATAATATCTAATTAATGAAAATTATAAGCACAGACTTATGCTTAGCATGATACAGCTAACACACATACAGCTGAAAATACACTAGGCCATTTATAGCTTATGTTTCATAAATAAAGAAAGCAAAATGTTTGATAGATGCGTAAAAGGAAGAGATACTCAGAACAATTGCATTCTCATTTCAGTAACTGATCATGTGATCATAGCTGGTATTTAGAACGACCTTCTTCCACCACACAGTCTGCATTACCTTTGCTTCAGCACACACATCAGCTGCCTGATGAGGTGACCCAAACCTTTATCTCTGAAGGCTCTGGGCCATTACTAGTCATGTTGTAATTGAGTTGCTATAGCTTTTTACTGATTTAATCAGAGGGCATGATAATCCTAAGATATGTCCTAACAAATCTCCTGTTTTGAAGACATGCTCTTCTTTTCCTGTAGTCAAGAAGACTCAAACTCACCGTCATTGAGTCGATTCTGACTCATCGTGACCCCATCGGGCAGAGCAGAACTA
>NW_022103896.1:78945000-78946868 GCF_000313985.2 Echinops telfairi | reverse complement strand
TGGCTGGTGGTTTTGAACTGCTGTACTTTCAGTTAGCAGTTCAATGCATAACCCATGATGCCACCAGCTATAAATCAAATTTTCCCTTGGTAAGCAGAATCAGTCACGCCAGGCTTTACAGTAACTTATTTCTTTATCTGTTGATCTAGAGACACGAGGAGCCCAAAATGGCCGAGAGTACTCTTAACTCCCATTTCAATGGAATAGTGTTGTGTCTCCATCTGGGAATATTTCTACCATTGGAACTAAGACCATTGACCTGTAGAGTGTAGGTCAGGGGACAGGAAGCAAACATTTTTCAAGTGGGTCACTCGGTATAATAAATAGCGTATGGTGTTACTCCCATATGTTGATTGCTTCTCTAGTGTTGAACCATCCTTGCGTACCTAGAATGAATCCTACTTTACCACAGTATATTATTTTTTATATGATATTGGAATATATTGGCTAGAAATTTGTTGAGAATTTATTGCTATCATTCTTTTGTGTGTGTGTGGTATTGATGACTTTGTCCTATGTATTTTTCTGTGCTGATATACATTTTTACTTGGTTTTAATTTTCTTTGTTGTTGATTTTGTGTGATTAAGCCCATAAGTTTTTCTTATGTGAACTCTGTGTGGCCTTTGCAATGAATGATTGATGTATAATCAGCATAGATGTAGACTGGTGTGGGAGGAATGGTTTGTGTCAGAATAGATAAAGAAGGTTCACCCATGGAAGCTTGTCTGACTTCTGCCTTGTGGCAGTAGAGATACCAGAGGAAGTCAGATATAAATCTCTATTGCTGTTTATCAAATCCTCTTTCAGATCCAGTTTGTATTCTTGCCTTGTTTCCATCAGGATCTGTAGGGATTCCATTACCCTGGCCTTTCCTTGTCCTATGTGTGCTGTCTTCTGTGCCGCAAATGCGTGTACTGTGAGCTTCCACTCTTGTCTCTTCCATCATTGTTTTTGTTTTTTTCTCCCTTTTCAGTGAATGCTTTATCTTCTTGTTTGATGCTAAGAGTTCCAGGATTATCATCTCCATATGTTTCACTGGGTTTTCTGGTCTCTGTTGTAGAGGGATTGGGTGACATGTGTCACCAAAATGCCACCTTATCTCTTCTTAAGGACTTTTAATTAGTTAATCAAGCCCCTCCCCCAAATATTTAGGATATTATACTTGCTTAAAGTCAGCTGACTGTAGACTTTAAATACATCATAGCAACATCCAGATCAGTATTTGATTAAATAGCTGGAGGCTATAGCCTTGCTGAATTGACACGTTAAGGTGCCCAGAATATTGCGCATTGATACTCCGATCACACTTCTGTTCTCTCCTGATAATAGTTGTGATAGAGTGGGGAATCTGAGAGATTATAAAGGCAGTGATTTGAGCAGATCAAGCCTAAAATGACTCTTAATGATTCCTGCTTCTAGTATTCATTGTTATACAATCCCCTCATCTTGAATGTGAGCAAGACCTGTGACTTTCATCTAGTCAATAGAAACTGACAAACATGATAGACTGTTATTCCTACAATTATGTTATGTTATATAAGATCCTAACCCACTACTGGAGTCACTCCCTAGCCTTGCTCTCTGAGGTAGTTTATTGTGCCAACCTGGCTGATAAACACATGTGGGATTAATTGAGGGGTGGAGAGATAAATGGCTCGGTGAGCCTCGCCTTTCTTGTCTCTTGCTCTTTGATCATCAGACCAGTGTGCGGCTGCCTTGCTTGTTCTGTGCCTCAATTTGCAAGCTCCACTACCTGTGGGACACCTAACCCGTGGACTGTGCTGCTGTCATTTGAGGTTCCTTCAAGACCTGCTTTGCCACACCATTGGGATTTCCATCTCTTGAGCTGGGGACTGTCTGACCCCGG
>NW_022103896.1:78926406-78943329 GCF_000313985.2 Echinops telfairi | reverse complement strand
TTTTTTTTAAAGGTGTGGGATTAACTCTATGCCAAACATTAGATCATTGGCCTTAGTTCCAGAAAGATAATCTCTAAAAACCTTTGAATTTCCCCAGTGATTAAAATGAGTTTGATGAGACTTTGAGACTCCATCTGGGGGTTTCAGTGAATGAGATAACTCAGGTGGTGGCTGGCTCGGACCTCAGGGGAACGGAACATGATTCCATTAGCCTTGCCTATATAAGGAGGTGCCAGGAAAGTAAAAGAACACAAAAGTCCCCTGGTATTATGCGTGGTGAAAGGCATTGATGGATATGGGAGCTAGAGTGTCCCTTTTGAGAACGTTGGAGTTCTGTATTAGGGATTGTCCCAGACATTGCCCTATGTGTCTTTTCATTTGTATTCTTTCTGTTATACTACAGCTCTAGCCATAAGCATAGTTCCCATGAGTCACACTGGAGGGAATCGGCAGGTCAGATGGGAGACGAAGCCCAAGAATCACTGGCTTACAGTGATCTCCCTAAAGACATGGGAGAAAATGCTGGATTTCTTGCCAGTAGACCAGAGGTGAAGGTATCCTAGGGACGCTCAGCGTTTGGATGGCATCTGAAGTCCTAGAAGACTTTCTCGTCCGGATGACTGCACGCTATGACTTCTGAGGTCTGACCTAAATCCAGGTGATTAGGGTCAGAGAAGAAATGCTACACATACAACTTGTGTCAGAGTAAAAGTAGAACAGAGAATCGAGAATGGAGTATTATTTTAATTAAAAATTTTTAATAGTTTTATTGGCATATAATTCACAATCATACAATTTAGTAGTTCAATCATATTAAGAAGAGTTGTGCAATCATCACAGTAGGATGTTTTGTGACTACAATTCATTCTTAACAGTTTGGTGACAGAAAAATGGGATTTGATTCGAATTTTCCATTCAAAAGGTTAAAAGAAAAATGGGAAAATACAAAAAACAGGTAACTTTTCTTCTAAGAGCAGGAAAGAAAAGTGGAATCCATGACCATGTTTAGAACACGAATCAGCATTGAAAGTCTATTTTCTCAACTGTGTCAGAAGTAGTTTGATCCGAAAGACAAACCAGGCAGGAAGAGAAGGAATAATAAGAACACTTTCTAAGAGATCCCTGATGAGACCTCAGAGCCTGTCCAAAAGTTTGGCACAAGAAAGCCCTACAGGACCAGTGGTTTGAGTGGTGAAACAGGGAGGGTAAAGGGAGAATGGGTAGGAAAGAGGGAACCGATTACAAGGAACTATATGTGACCTCCTCCCTGGGGGACAGACAACCGAAAAGTGGGTGAAGGGAGACGTTGGACAGGGCAAGATATGACAAAATTCCAATTTATAAACTATCAAGGGCACATGAGGGAGGGGGTAGCGGGGAGGGAGGGGAAAAATGAGGACCTAATGTCGGGGGTTTAAGTGGAGAGAAAATGTTTTGAGAATGATGTACAAATGCGCTTTACACAATTGATGTGTGTATGGATTGCGATAACAGTTGTATGAGCCCCTAATAAAATGTTTTAAAAAAAAGAAAGAAAGGCTGTCTCAGGTGTACACCATGGGGATACGCCTTGAGCACCTCACAGGTGTACTCCCAAATTGTATTTTTGTGTAAAGTTCATTTTACATGCATGGAGGACACATATGTAACTGCAATTTTCATATAAACCCCTGAGCTGAAGGGGCTGGGCTAAGTCTGATAGATTAGGAAGCAAATTCTAATAACTCAGATATTAAAGGAGATATTAGCTCTTACTGACTTCATGAAAGGATGGAGTGTTTTCTAAAAGAAAAGTTGCCTCCTGATTACATATTAAACTACATGAAGTCATTAAGAATTTCAACAAAAACACAAGGTGGGGAGTTTTTAAGTGGATAATGTAATAAGAACTTTTAAAAAAAGTTTTACAAATATGTTTTTTATTGTAAAAAATTTCAAACAAGTACAAAAGTAAAAAGAATAGGAAAATGGATCTCCATGTTTCTATTACCAACTAATATCCAGTCTTGTTTTACTTACTATGCCAGATATTTACCTTGCAGCCTGGGTTATTTTGAAATAATTCCCAGCAATCATTTCATTTCAATGATAAATATGAAGCATGCTTTGAAATGATGTCCATATTGTAAGCCTCTTAAATGTACCACTAGAATTTGAAAAGGAGCCACAAATACAAAATGATCAGACCTTGATGGTAGTATAGGGCATAATCTCCTCATCCTTAAGATTTGTGCAATGAAATACTATTAAATGCATGTAAAGGCAAATTTAAATGTAAAATAAGAGGCCAGCAATCCTAAATCTAGGCTGGAGGGTATCTGCCAGATATCTTTCCCTATCTTTGGCTCAGGATACTTAGAGTTTATTTTTTGTGTGTAATCTACCCTTTCTCTCTTCCCTATTTATTTCTTTTTAATATTAGCCCTTTATTTTTATTAATGTCTAATGTTCTAAATTTTTTATTGTGAACTGGGTGAAGGTTGACAAAACAGATCATAGAGTTTATATCCAGCAGTTCATATCCATTTTGTTTCATCTCATTCACTATAATCCCCTCAACGTACCATTCCTTATTCCACCTTCTCCCCACACTCGCTGATATCCTTCTACCTTCTTTCCTGACCCTTCTGAGCTTGGTCCTTGGGAAGTCTTGCCCTTTTGATCTTCAGAGTTGGTTACTCTAAGTTATGCATCTCTCATTAGTTGCTGTTAATTCCAATTCATGACTGCCTCAGCTGTGGACTTAAACTGCTCCAAAGGATTTTCAAGGCTGTGATATTTTGGAAGCAAACCAAGAGACCTGTCTTCTGAGAAGCCCCTGATTGGTTTCCCATCACCCTTTAGGCCAGTGCTTCTCCACCTTCCTAATGCCACAACCCTTTCATACAGTTCCTCATGTGGTGGTGACCCCAACCATAACATGATTTTCATTTCTACCTCATAACTGTAATTCTGCTACTGTGATGAATCAGGCGAGCCCTGTACAAGGGTCGTTTGACCACTGAAGGGGTTGTGACCCACAGGTTGAGAACCACCGCTTTCGGCTTGTAGTCAAATACTCAACCACACACACCATTTAAGGACCCTTTCCTTAGGTAGTTTTTGCTTATTTCTTAAATTCAGTCCTCAGTAGTCATTACTTTATTGAAAATGAGGTTAAATTGTTTTGGTGCCTGTCATGTGACTGTGCTCCTCACATATTGTATTTTCTACTTATCGAAAGCTGGTGGCAATCCTGCATCGAACAAGCCTACAGGCTCAATTTTCCCAACATCATGTGCTCATTTAGTGTGGTAATTCTCACAGTATTTTAAACTTTTTCCCTAATGCTATTACACACTTAATAGACACCAGTAGAGTGTAAACATACCTTTTTCATGCACTGGGAAACCAAAAAAATGTGTGACTGGCTTTATTTCAATATTCATTTTATTGTAGTGGTCTAGAATCAAGCCTGCAATATCTCCGAAGTAGGCTTACATTATTATATTCTGGGTTTTTTTTGTATATATGAAGATTATTGATTCCTGTTTGTTAATGTGCTACCCCAACTTTATGGTGAATTCTTTTATCAAATCTAACTTAATTTTGTTTTTAAAAATGTAAGGCTAAAGAATATTTTCTTTCATTAAAAATATGTAATCTTTGTAAAATAGTATGAATTAAATAAATTTGGGAGGACAGTTTGGCTACAAAAGCATTATTGTTCACCAGGAATGGTTTTGATTTCCTAAGAGCTAAATCACTGACCTTTCAGAGCATAACCCATGCATTATTCACAGTTGCTTTATTATTCTAACTGTACATATAAAGAAATAAAAAATACTATATGCCATATAAAAACAGTATGGCATGATATTTGCCAGGCTGTAAAGACAACTAGTAGAGTTTACATTTGGAATTTAAAATTACTTTCTCTAGCTCATTCAATACTATATTAAATGTTCTGTACATTTAAACTTTTCTCTCAAGTTTGTTGAAGTTCCACAATCTTTTCAATCAGCAAAATTTCTTTACTAAGGCAGCTGCACCTGTTTAGTGCACAATAAATGCTTATCTAGAATATTTTAGGTTTGTTTTCTTCTCAAGCTAGTAAAGAGTAATTTCCCTTAACTTAGTGTATTGATTTTATGGCCTCTATCAGAGACTGCTAGACCTGGAAGCACCCCAAGAAGCACCTATTCAATACCCTTAGCTCCATCAAGAACCAAGAACTTGGCATGAAGAAAGCCTGCAATTTCCTTCTGAAACACATTCCAGAGTTCAATAACCCATAAGACTCTAAGAAATTTTTTCTTATATCCGTCTTAAATTATCACTGGCACATAAATTTTGAGTTTTCAATCCTAAATAACTGGAGTAAATTACCTTCACAGGGAAACAGAAATCCACAGAGGAGCTGAAGGTGTGTTCTCTGTATGAAATAAATGGAAAATATTGCTTCTGTGGGCCCATGTGAGTGGTTTTCAATCAGCTACCTCAGTGCTACAAGGTGCTTGTGCTGCAGTCAGCTGGGGGATTGTCATTGGTGCTCTTGGGGCAGCCCTCTTGGACTCTCTTGAGTAATGTTAGAAGCGGAGCTGGAGCTGCCCGCACAAGGTGATGGATGGCACAGAGTCAGACAAATGGTGGTGTGCTGTTGCAGTGATGGGCTACGTACACTGAAAGTGGATATGAGTGAACACACTGGGTCTGAACAGACAAGGACAGACTGAGCCTTGGTTCCTCTGGGTGCTTGTGTGTCCTGAGGCAGAAGGGGCTGCAGCCACAGAAGGTCCCTTACTCGCCATGCCTTCTGATAAAACCCTCTGTCATTTTTAGTTTCCTTTCTTTTGCTTATGCCCTAACTGTTCATTTGCCTGATGACTTATGATGGGGTATAGCCCTGTTTACAGGAATAGGCACAACCTCTATTGACGGGAAAGCATGATGATTGAGCACAATCCAGCTCAGCAGCAAAAATGAAAACCGAAGGGCAGACTTACGTTCTTAGAAGCTACTGGGCGGGTCTTGCACACTTAACAGCAGTAAGCAAATGTTTAGTGTCTAAAGCCCTTGGACGTTATTGGGTTGTTTCTTCTTGTTCGTACGGATAACCGAACCTCTTCTGACCACTATAATTTTGATCCACAACTTGAAAGGGTGTCATTTTGCCTTTGTAATTTAACATTATGTCATAGGAATTTCTCCATGTTACTTTAAAAAATAATTATCCCTTTAAAATGAAGTACTAATCCACACCTTGATGCACTATCATTTGTTCAACCAATTCCTATGCTCAATTGCTCAGGTTTCTGTGCGCCCACACACACACACACCACATAATGTTGAAAAGTTTAATTCATGGAACTCTTCTGATTCATTCCCACAAGAGGGATGACTGGCTTTTAAAAAAATTATCAACTATTTCTCTGTGATCTTAACTCATATGAAGGTTTGGCCATGTGTGGCAGCCAATGTTGTGAAACACCAGCTAACCGGCTCCCGCTCAGAGCAGCCTGATGTACAGCAGAATGAAGCGCAGGCCAGTCCCGCACCATCATCACACTTGTTGCTCTGTTTCAGCTCGTTGTTGAGTATCTTCCTCATTTCCACTGACCAACTACTTTCCCAAGCGAGATGGCCGCCTTTTCCAGGTACTGGTCTCTCCTGATAACATATTCAAAATACATTGAGATGAAATCTCATCATCCATCTAAGAAGCTCTCTGGTTGTTACTTCTTCCCAGACAGATTTGTTTGCTTTTCTGGCATCAACATCATAATTCGAATGTATCAAAAACGTTTCTTCTCTTGCCTTCCTTATTCGTCATTTAACATTCATGTGCATATGACATGATTAGAAATACTATGGCATGGGTCATGTGCACCTTAGTCCACAAAGTGATAGCTTGCACTTCAACACTTTAAGGGAGTCTTGTGCAGCAGATTTGCCAAAACGATACGTGTTTTGATTTCTTGACTGCTGCTCCTATGAAAAGGAGTCTTGGTGTCATACCACCTGGTCAGCAGTTCGAATCTATCAGTCACTCCTCAGGAGACAGATGCGTTTTTTTTTACTTCCGTAAGCAGTAATAGTCTTGGAAACTCTTAAGGGTACTTCTATCCTGACCTATGAAGTCACTGAGTTGGAATAGATTCAATGGCAAAGAATTTGGTTTTCGATTTGTTTCCATGAACATGGATCGTGGATGCTAGCAAGATGAAATCCTCAACTTCAGTCTTTTCTCCATTTACCACGATAAGGTGTATTGGTGAGAAAATCTGCTTCTTTACAGGGAGTTGCAATTCACACCGAAGGCTGCTGCCTTTTATTTTCATCAGCAGTGCTTCAAGTCCTCCTCAATGTTCACTTTCTTTCATTCTGGCTTGCTTAATACTGCACCCCTCTCGAAACATGTTAGTATATGAAGATTTGTCTCCGGGGGAATGGTGCTTTCTAAATGATAAAGGTTACTGGAATTCAAAAGTCACTGGAAATGTTAGGAAGAAAGCCCTGAAAGTGCTGTCTATCATCCTTCACAGGAAGCTAGGTGGAAGCAGAGTGTGCGGGCCTGCTGGGAGTGTCCTGTTGAGCTGTGCATTCAGTCGCTGGGAGCCAGAACCGACTCGAGGACACTGCGAGCATCCTTTAATCAACAAAGGCAGCATGGTGTGAAGCTTCTGTTTCTCAACATGGCCTCCCTCCAGATCTGCCTACACATTTCTAAGGGGTCCTGCCTTCTTCCTAACTCTTCCTCAAAGAATCCCATGCCCTGTGATATACACCACCTCAGAATGACTGTTTGGGCATCCCCAAGGGGCCCGAATCATGTTCCTTTGACATATCCTGTGATTTTTGGAAATAAGAGGAGGTATAAAGGGACGTAGGAGCATGGGGTAAGGTTTCCCATGGAAATTCTTGCAGGACAGACCTCACTATCCTCAAGGAATTTCTCCCTTGTGGCAGGTACATTGTTTTAAAGGGGAAACATTCCTAGAACATTTTGTTCCCGAGTTTTTCCTCACCAATGTAGTTGGATTTGTTTTTCTAACCTCTTTATAATAAGCCCCTGTTCTCCCTATGTTTTAAAAAAAATCCATCACGTTTAGAGATTTGGATTTGCTCTGAAAACACTTACCATAACTTTCTGAGCTGACCTCTTTGCTTTGAATTATCCTGGCCCAGCAGATCCACTCGGAAGTTACTATTTTCTTTGGGCCTTGTTTTTTTCTTTGAGGGCATTCGAATGAGACAAAAACTAGAGCATTGCCGAGAGAATTTATTTTAAGATTTTAGATGCCCACTGATCATGATAGAATGTTTAAACACATTTTATTTGGGATAAACCCAAGCACGTATGAATTAAAAGCACAGTAGCAATACTTTTTGACTCACCCTCTGGTTATCACTTTGTGATTACTCTCACTCTTAAACACGGTGAAATACATAGCCATGGTTAAGTGCGTGATTCAAAGTCGAGTAAGCTTTGGGGTTTGGACAGCTAGGCTAGCAGGGGCTTTTTAAAATACCAGAAGCACTAGGAATCTATTTTGTGTCTGTAACCACATATAACTTTAGCAGCAATGATGGGGAAAGACCTAATTTCATAGGGGGTTCAACAAGAAAAGCAATTATATTAGAATATTAGATGATGTTGACGTAATTCAAATGACAAGACAGCCTACTTTCTATCTAGAATTTTTCCCTTTCTTTTAACTACTGATCTAATAATATACATGATTACATGTAGAAAATAGATGAAGTGTATTTGATATTGCATTAAATATAAAAAACACAAATGGAATATATTCTTTCAATGAATCTTATGTTCTCTAACCAAGCAGTTCATTTACTTAGGAGTTAAAAGTAAATCCAGGAGAAAATGAAAATCTGATATAGTGCTTGTCCTGTGAATGTAAATGTAAAATTTTCCATTATGTGAAAAATTAAAGTATCACATGGAGTTTTCATGTCATGATCTTGTATAATTTTTTTCTCACCAACTGTTTAAGTAGTATGGCTTTAAACCCAATCCTTGAAGTGATATATTGGGGGAGGGAACATTAGATCTTCACAATACAGGAGGAAAAACTGAAGCGAGATTCTAGGTAACTGATTAAGACTAATATCATCCATCTTTACATTTGGCAAAGAAAGGAAGACCATAGGTTATAATTATAGATGGGGGTCTTAAGATGTAATGAGAATTTCAATAGTATGTATAATATTTATATTGTTAGATGTGCACTTGATAAGTATGGACATGTATAGGAAGGGGTGAGGCAAAAAATCAGAGGTGTCTATGACTGTAAGATATATTAGTTCTTAAAATAGTATTAAGAAAAAGCAAGGGAATTATATAAAGGGGTTGGATTAAATAATTATGGGTTAAATGGATGCTTTGTGCTAAGACCCAGTCAGTTGTGCTAACACAATATATGCATTCTTTAAAATTCCCATGCTACAAAAAATCATGTATTAAAATTGACCCACAAGGATTGTGGGGAAAATGAGGTGAAAATGAGGTAAGAGATAAAACACTCAAAACCTTTTTCACTGACAAAAAAATGAAAGAAATTATATAAAGATTATAGCACAGTTTCACGCGATAAATGTTTATGAAATACATAATACTACAATACACTTGGCAAGTTACTTTGTAAGAGATCTGAATTCGGTCTATGGAAGTGGATGTTGGAAACTCTTGTGAGGTTGGGTTATTTGCATATTTTAAAAAATTGTTTTCTTGTGATCTGAATTACAATTTCCAAAGAAAATAGTTTTTCTTCCATTTAACAATTCATACACATTTTGTTTCATGATGCTGATTACAAAACTTTTTCTTGTGATATGAGTAAAAGTTTCCAAAGAAAATTGGTTTTCCATTTAACAATTCATATGCATTTTGTTTATAATATGTTCTGATTTCTTTTTGGTTGAGGTTTTTCTATATTTTGTTTAGTCATTGTTATTGGTTTTGCTTGTTTGCTTGCTTCCTGTTTGTGTTTTGTATGATTGTCTGGGTATGAAATCCAGGATACGTAGATCTGTAGAGACAGTAATTGGATTGATAATTGCCTAGGTGCATGGCAGGGGAGGACAGGGGGAAATGGGGATTAACAACAATGAGTATGAGAAGAAAATGCTCTAAAATTGTGGTGATAAGTGGACAAATCTTAATATGAATGCATGATTAAATTGTGCGATACGTGAGGTATGTACTAATAAAAGATTTATTTTTAAAGAGAAATGACTGTGGCTGGTGAAGTGCACCTTAGTCTTCAAAGTGACGTCCTTGTTCCTCACACCTTCAAGAGGTCTCGTATAGCAGATTCGCCCAATGCAGAGCATTTTTTCAATGCTGTTTCCGTGAGCATTGATTGTGAATCCAAGCAAGGTAAAAGCATTGACAACTTCCATCTTTTCTCTGCTGATTCAGTCGTGAGAATTTTAGTTTTCATTGTATTGAATGGCAATCCATACCCGAGGCTGCAGTCCGTGATCTTCCTCAGCAAGGGCTTCCAGTCCTCCTCATGTTCAGAAAGCAAGGCTTTGCCGTCCTCAGACCATAGGCTGTTCATAAACCCTCTGCCAGTCATGGCGTGATGTTGCTCTTGATCTAGTCCAGCTTCTTAGGAGTCCTTATTATGGTACTGCATGGGAATACATTTCTCTAATCTCCCACTCCATGATGACAGGACCTCTCATTTTATGGATTTGTTTATCTTTTTGCTCATATTATTTTCCTTATCAATAACCATTTTAATGAAAATACTTCATGTTTATTGGGAAGTTAGTATGGTTGAGATACATCTAAGTATTTTACAAACACATTATTAAATGTGGACAACCACTTATGTAGTAAATGCAAATATTATCCAAATTTATAGACAAACCAAACTAGATCACAAGGACTATAAAACTTACCCAAGGTAATAAAATTGCCAAAATTCAAACATGTCACTTAGTAAGGGATTTGAAATTATTTAAAAGAACCTTTAATTTCCCTTGAGTCCTATAGTATGAAATTTATCTCATTAAAAATGTGTACAATGATTCAGTTTTAAAATACTGCACTTTGAAAGGTCATCTTTACACCTCCACACACCCTCATCATCAACCGGCTCCTCATGCCATTCAAAAAGAAACTTACAGCCTGTCTCTGGTTTTTAAGTTTTCTGCTCTCTTACGAGTGAGGCTTTTCTCTATTTTAGTTTGTTTTGTTGTCGTTGTTGTTTGTATATTTTTCTGTGTATGAAATCCAGGATAGAAAAATCTATAAAGACAGTAACTGAATTAATGGTTTACTGTTGGGATGGCAGGAAAGGTTAGGGGGACATGGGAAGCTAATAACACAGAGTGCAAGAAAGAAGAAAATGTTCAAAAATTGCTTGTATAGCTCTTCTTGATGTGATTGAACAATTGAATTGTATGGTATGTGAAGTATGTGCCAATAAAACTGGTAAACAAACAAAGAGGGTTATAATGAGATGCTTTCTAGTGGAGTAGTGAAATAAACTAATGAGATATTTTTGTAAGATAAATAACTCCATAGCAAACTTAGTCTAGAATACAGTCCAAAATATATTAAAAATAATAAAGGAATTCTATTCAGAAGTCACACTTTTCCCTCTTTAGTAAAGGAGGTGAAAGGGGAAAAGAGTAATATTTAACCAATAATCACCAAATGCTTTCTGAATAGATGTGGCGGCATTCAATAATAATAAATTACAAATATAAATGCTAAGGCAACCATTCTTCATCCACATTTAAAACTTACTTAGATACGGGACCAGGTAACAGACATCAGAAAACCCTTAACAAACAAAATCATATGGTTAAGAACAAGGGGGATCGGATCAGAGACGTAAAGCTCATCTGTAGACAATGGAACATCCCCCACAGAGGGGTCACAGGGAAGGGATGAGCCACCAGGGCGCAGTAAAGCACCGATGAAACACAAATTTCCTCTGGTTCTCTGAGATTTCCTCACCCCCACCACCATGACCCCAATGATGCCTCTCACTTCAGACTAAACCCGAGCATGTACACAGCCATAGATAGGAGAGAAGAGCTTGCAACACACAGAACCCAGGAGCAGGAATGGGAAGAGAGATACCAGGTGGGAAGGGTGAAGGTGTGCAGGAAGGGAAGAAGGGGAAACTGAGTGACGCACAACCACACACACCCCTCCAGGAGAAAGAACAATGGAAACCATGGGGGAAGGGAGACAGTGGTCGTTGTGAGACATGGAACTAATAATTTATCGTCTATCAAGGGGTCACAAGGGTGAGGGGGGTGGAGGGGGTATAAACGAGGAGCTGATGCCAAGGGCTCAATAGAAAGTAACTGTCTAGAAAAGAATGATGTCAACATATGTATAAATTTGCCTGATACAATTGATGTATGGATTGTGATAAGCATTGTAAGGGCTCTCAATAAAATGATTAAAAAAAACTTCCATAAATACTGAATGGACATAGGGTCTATAATCATTATGATAACCAACAAGGACGGGCAGGGTATATGGTTCCATGATAAAAAGAAAGATGCTAATGTTATCTTTATGTCTAACCAATGCAAACAAACATGCTATTGTCTCACAAAACATTTGGAAATCTGTATAACACATGAAGTCATTCATCTCCTAAAAACAAACAAACCCCCCACTTATCTACATGCCTTTCTACTTTTATTGTGTTTAGAGATATAGCCAGTACAATTAATTACATTTGAATGAAATGAAGCAAAGAACATATAGTAAAAATTTCCTTAAAATCTTTCTACGTTATAGCTTTATTGAATTTCTGAAATTAAATTTTAAAGTAATGTCATGGAGAAAGCAAGAGAAACCCCATTTAAAATAAGCCTATGTGATTACCATTTCCATTTAAATTAAAGAAGAAAAAGGCTTCTACCCTTGGGAAAGGGCAAGGGACTTGTTGAGGGCCAGTATTCTGCTCTAGTAGAAAGTGTGGTTTATGGATCAGCAAGGATCTTTTGTAGGGCTGGGTTTCTTTTCATGTATTCTTTGAGGTTGTCCTTGTCTGGGAAGATTCTTACTTCTCCATCTATCTTAATAGATAATTTGTCTAGGTAAAGTATTCTTGGGTTTATGTTGTTTTCCTTCAATTTTTGGAATACGTTACTCCATTCCCTCCTCTTCTTCATCATTTCCACTGATAGGTCTGAACATACCCTTATTGGGGTACCTTTATATGTGACTGTTTGCTTTTCCGTAGCTGATTTTATGATCTTCTCCTTTTCCTCATACTTGGATAATTTGACAATTATGTGTCTTGGTGACTTCTTCTTGGGACTCAGTCTGGCTGGTGTTCTTTCAGCCTCTTGAATGGTTGCCTGATTTTCATTTATTAAGCTGGGGAAGTTTTCCTCTAAGAATCCCCTTGCTGTTTTCACTGTTGACTTCTTTGTGTCTTATTCTGGTAGTCCAATTATTCTAACATTTTTTCTTTTTATAGCATCAGACATGGCTCTCAAGTTTTCTTCAGCTTCTTTGATTGTCTTATTTGACTACGTTTCCCGTTTGCTGAGGTCTGTTTGGTTATCCTCTAGGTCACTGGTGCGATTCTCTGCCTCCTCAAGCCTATTGGCAAGGTTTGTCAATTTGTCACTGGGTTTTGTTATTTCATCCCTTAACTCTTGTATTTCCCTTTGGTGCATTGCCTTTATCTCCTCTATCATTTCTTCTTTTTTCTGAATTGCTTCCCTCATATCCTTTATGACTTCAAGCAGCATTTTGAAAATTTATTTTTGTGGCAGGTCAATATCTGCTTATTCTATGCCCAAAATTAGGTTCATGACTTCTTCCGGCATTGTTTTCTGTTTTTCCTGCTTTTTCGTGTTGTTTTAGAGGAGCCTGGAGCAATCTTCCTGAGTTGAAGAGCTCTGGGCTCTCTCTGGGGGGATTCTTATGAGTACTGCTATGAACTACCTGTCGGTAGCTGTACTTAGGGGTCAGGCTATCACTATATCTTCCTGTGGCTTCACTCTTATCCTAGCCATCCAGGATTCATTTATTTGGAATGTGTGTTGGATATTCCTCTCATGTGACACTGGTCAGGTTGTTGTGGGTCCATGAGGGTGTTACTTCCCTGGCCGATCTCTAGGTTGGCTTCACGGTTCTTGGAGCACCTCGGCTGGCCTGTGGTGTTTCCCTCTGCACTGGAGTGCTGAGGAGGGTGTGTGGGTATACCCTCCTTGGTGCAGAGCTCTGTAGCTGGCAGGGGAATTACTGTAGACAGAGAGATCGCCTTGGAGATTTGGTGGATATTCCTGCAGTAGTGTGGAACACCACCAGTGGTGGTCAAGCACTTCCCCCAGTCACTTGTAGGGCCTCGGGGTTTAGGCTGGGGATGCCCCCACTGTTTGAAGGGCAGAACCCCATGCTGCTTGGTGTGTGGAAGAGGACCAACGTGAATTCCCCAGCTTCTTGCCAGGCCAATAAATGCGGTTGGGAGCTCCTCCAGTTGGGCCTTCAGAGTTGCGCTAGGCAGAGAGGAGTGGCCTGGATGCTGCTAGTGGCTTGTGACAGCAAAGAGAGTGAAAGGAGAGGAATAATAGAGAAAGAAGAAGACACAGACTGGCTTAACAATGCCAAGCAAACTGACACCCACTCACACACACACACAACTCAAATGCACAGAGTAAACAAAATTGAAAACAGTAAAAAAAAAAAAAGTAAAGTAAAAGAAAGAAAAGAAAACAACAGAAAAGCAGAACTGGATCTGCTGATTCTGTGGTAGGAAAGAGAGACGAGCTAGGAGAAGAAGAGAAACGAAGAAAAAGCGAAAGAGGAACACGAAGAAAGAAAGAAAAAGAAAAAAAGAAAGAGAAGGATAGAGAATTTAAAAAATAGATAAAGAAATAGCTGACCCCATGCTGTGCTGCATGTAGCACTGACTCATCCTGTGGGCATCACTGTCTTAGGGGTCAGGCTGCCCACTGGGTGGGCAGGGTTGCCCTAGGCAGAGTGTAGGGGTCTGGGAACCAGCAGTGGCATGTGAAAGGAATGAGAGGGGGAAGAGAGAATCATACAAGCTGAGAGAGAAGTGAAGAGAACAAAGAAAAGAAAGAGGAAAGAGTGAAAAAGAGAAGAAAGAGAAAGAAGAGGGGAAAAAACCCCAACTGTGTTCACTAAGATTGGCTGTGATGGTAAAGAGGGAGGAGAGAGAGAAGGAGGAAATAAAGAATAAAGAGACAGCTGATCCCTGATTGCTTGAATGTGGGGTCAGAGGGGTTTAGACTCTGCCCACAATGGCAGGTTGGTGTGCCCTTTTAATGTAGGGACCCAGTGGTGCGTGGCAGAATTGCCCTAGTTGCCAAGATCGCCTTAGATGTCGGACGGAGGTTTCCTCAGCAGCGCAGCTTGGTGTAGATGTTTGTACCAGCTGCCTTGTGTGGTGTACAGCACTCCCATGGAGAGAAGGCTGGAGTTCCTCCTGCTATTTCAGTTTATTTGCCCTAAGCGGAGGGTAGTGACCTGGAAGCCAGTAGTGGCGTATGATAGGAGAGAGTGGGAGAGAAGAGGAGAAAGAGGGAAAAAGAAAAAGAAGAGGGAAAAAGAAGAAAGAGGAAAAAAAACAACACAAATCTGAGCTTGTTGAGACTAACTGCGGTGGGAAAGATAGAAGGGCTAGTGAATAAAGAGAGAATTAATAGAGTAGTAGGTAAGGACATAACTGAGACTTGATCACCTGTTCGTGAGGCTGGAAGGGTTCCAACTCTTCCTCAAGGTAGCTGGGTGGTGTACCCGTTTGATGTAGGGTTCCACAGATGCTGTGTGGGATTACTTTCAAAGGCAAGATCGCACCTGTGACCAGGCGGCAGTTGAGCGCTGGAGTTCACTCAAGTGGACTTCTTAACCCAGGTAACCCTGAGTACTTCCCCCTCCTCCCCCTGTCCCCCCTTGCCAAAATCCAAAATGGGTTTGTCAGAGTTCAAACTCCTATTTATTTATCTATTTATTTATATTAAAAGATCGATTTATTGGGGGCTCTTATAACCATCCATACATCAATTGTATCAAGCACATTTGTACCTGAGAGCTTTTGTGCAGGAGCTTGACATGTGGCATAGAGTGCCTCTGGGCACTTACTTGGGGAAGCTGGGCATGTTAACCCAAGGGAGTAGAACTGATTGCCTTCAGGCTGAAGCTTACTGGAGTGGTATGTTTCTGGGCACTTAATTTAGGGACCTGTGTTGGCTGACCCATGGAGCTTAAGCTTAATGCCCTCCAGTTGAGGATTACAGTTGAGTGTTCTGTCCCTTGGAGTTTTATTAGCAGACCTCAAATTACTTTGCAACATGTCCTGATATCGTGAGCATTTCACATTGGCAATACAACTTAAATTCTTGAATAAGCCCTTTGATCATGAATTTTGCCTGTGAGTTCTGTGTAGCCTTTGCAATGAATATTAGAACCCAGAGATGAAATAGAGGATACCAGTGAAGACAACACACCCACCACTGGGGATATTTGAAAGTTTTGTATCAGGAAAGGCACTACAGAGAAAGAAGACCCAAACTTAGCTTAACAACAGAGGTATGTCCGTTTCATGGAAATCTTTCTATTTATCTTAATGTCCACTATTCTACACCACTATCTGGCATTCAATTCCAAATTATGAACATAAAAGCAGTTTAAAAACCAAATAAACCACTGATGGTAATGAGATTAATTAATAAAGCCAGTCTCAGAGATAATCTCAATGTTGGAAATATCAGACAGAAATTTTAAAAGAGCTACAACTGATAATGTGGACAGATTTGTGAAACAAGTATATAGCATGCATGAGGAGTTAGCACAGGATGGGATGTGTAAAGGGCTTTTTTACAAGGTTAAATAGTAATATTTTAAAAAGTTATCATTTAGGATTTCCTCTAATGGGTTTTTAAATCCAGAATCACAGAGACAAAATTTGTTCTCTTTTAATCAACTCATTTTTCTACCTACATCTGCCATTCCCATCAAGTTATCCTAAACAATATAAATTAAAAATAAACTATTTCTTCTAATCAGATTGTGACCTCTAACTCTATCAGCTGTGTCTTGAAAACTGACACTAGCCCACTTTTAGCCAGCTTCTCAGAGAGGCATTTTGGGCAGTTTCTTAGCAAGAGCTCTATTGCACCGTTTTTTTGCATGCCTCCAAACCCGTTGAGAATACGTATTTTCATCTTTAGGGAGATGGGATTTAAATCAGGATGAAAGCAATAGAGTAGTTACAGAGGGCCCTAATTTGGCCCAGTGAAGGAGTATGTAGCAGAGTCACCATAAGCCAAAAGCCAAAAAACAGAATGAAGAAAGTGGTATGAGTGGCTGTTAATTTATGGACAGACAAAGGCATCAATGGTTGTTGTAACACTTATTTGACCTAAAGTCTTAGCAGTATGTGAACCTGCCTAGCTAGGCCACTTAGAAAAAGTGAAGAGTTAGCATGAAAATTTAAGATTAAGCTCCAATGTTATTGATGTTAGGTGTGATTAAGTTGTTTTCAACTCATAGCAACCCTGCACAAATGAAGTTAACACTGCCCGGTCCTGCACCGTCCTCACAATTGTTTCTATACTTGATCCCTTGTTGCAGCCACTGTGCCCATCCATCTTCTTGGAGGTCTTCCTCTTTTTAAAAAAATCATTTTATTGGGGGCTCATACAACTCTTATCACAATGCATACATACATCCATTGTGTCAAGCACATTTATACAATCATTGCCCTCATCATTCTCAAAACATTAGCTCTCCACTTAAAGCCCTTGGTATCAGCTCCTCATTTTCCACCCTCCCGCTCCGCTTCTCCCCTCCCTAATGAACCCTTAATAATTTATAAATTATTATTATTTTGTCATGTCTTACACTGTCCAATATCACCCACTTTTCTGTTGTCCGTCCCCCAGAGAGGAGGTTATATGTAGATC
>NW_022103896.1:78914933-78925484 GCF_000313985.2 Echinops telfairi | reverse complement strand
TGTTCTTGCATTGAGTAAGTACTTGAGTGGAGGTCCAATGCCCATCTGCTGCCTTAATACTAAACCTATAAATATATGCACGTAGATCTATTTCTCAATCATCCTATATAAATATATGTACATATGTACATGCCTGTGTTTAGACCTCTATAAATTCCCTTTGCCTCCTTGCATAGATGAGTGAGAATTCCAGTGCTTCGTTAGTTAGTTGGAACATTTCTTTGTTGTTGTTGTTGGTTGGGACATTTCAATCAATTTCTGGACCCTTGCTTTTGGATAATGCTTTATGTGCAGCTTGAATATCTTGGCTCTTGATGATATGCTACTTCCTGAATGGTGGAATGTCAACTAGTTCTTTTTGGTACAGTGACTGTGTATTCTTTCCATCTTTATGTTTTGTCTATAGTATCTTCCAACCGTGTACCTCAAGGCTTGAATTTTTACTTCAGTTCTTTCGGTTTAAGATATGCTAAGTGTGTTCTTCTTTTTTGGTTTTTGAACTCTAGGTCTTTGCACATTTCATTATAACAATTGACTTTGTTTTCTTGAGCAAACCTTTGAAAATTCTGCTTCACTTTTTGACTTCATCATTTCTTCCATTTGCTTTAGCTACTGTATGATTAAGAGCAAGTTTCGGAATCTCTTCTGCTTTCTTAATGAATGGTGTTCTTTATGTCCTCCCACAGCTTAGGAGGTCCTTTTTTAGTGCACAATGCATCAAATCTCTGCGTGAGATGTTTTACAAATTCAAGTGGACTCAAGGTCATATTTGGGCTCTTGTAGACTTGTTTTAATTTTCTTCAGCTTCAACCTGACTTACATATGGGCAATTGCTGGTCTGTTTCTTAATTAGCCCTTCACCTGGTTTTAACTGTTGATATTGAGCTTCTCTGTCATTTTGTCCCACAGGAATGAATTTGATTTTTGCACATTCCATCTGGAGAAGTCCATGTAGACAGTTGCCCTTTGCATTGTTGAAAAAAAAATATTTGCAATGAACAAACTTCCATTTAACAAAATGAGTTTTTAGTGGGTTACATTCCCAGGAATCTTCACAGGCTCCCTACCTATACTCCACTTAACAAGTGGACTTGCTCCTTTCTCTACCATTCCACTGTTTCTTGGGTTACTCTCATCTAAACATCTTTTCTCCTTCTGTCATCCTCTGTAGAAGCTTACTTATTCTTTAAAATCCAACTACTTTATTCTCAATGAGCCTCATCCCCTTGGAGGTGATTTCTCTCAGTCTATGAACTTTATTCATACTTTTATCATCATGTCACACTTTACACTGATACTCTGTTTTTGTGTATATATAGTAAATCATTAGGTTATAAGCTTCTATAGGGACAAAGTTTACAGTCCACCATTTTGAGTGTTCTTCATGAAAATTATAAAAGGATGCTCAGTGAAAATGAAATAAATGGCCTACTCTCACTTACTTTTTCTATTATAATTATCTGCACAAATTTTATTGTTTTTCTGATTTTTTTTATTCAACTATTTTGCTAAATGACTCCCTCTCACCACCAGATTGTATAAATCATTTGAGCAGGGAGTTTGTCTTTTCCATTTGTAAGTCTCCAATGCATTGAGCATCATCTAAGAACACTGTTCAGTACATCATAGATGCTCAATTAGTTAACTGAATGATAGAAAACCAAAAGGTGTAGTTTCTGGACATGATGTCAATGTTCTCATACTCTAGAATAACCACAATTACTTTGTGGTTAATAAATCAGTTATCATTATAAACAATATGATATAATATAAATATCATATATTATAAATAATATAATATGAATATTATAAATAAAATATCCAAATTATCTTTGAGATAACACTTAAAGGTACCGAACTAAGGATCTACAATCAATACTCATGGAAGCAGGAGTCAAGAACTCAGTGATCAATTGCATTAAGCTGATCTGTTGCAGAAGACCTCTTTAAAGTGTTCAAAAGCAAGGATGTCACTTCAAGAACTGTCATGTACCTGACCCAATCCTGTTCTTTTCAATTACTTCATATGCATGTGAAAATTGGAAAATGAATGAAAAGAACCGTAGAAGAACTGATGCATTTGAATTATGGTGTTAAGGAAGAATATTGAAAGTATAGTGGACTGCCAAAAGAACACATCTTGGAAGAGGTGCAGCCAGGAGAGACCAGTCCCTGGAAAAGGACATTATGGTTGGTAAAATTAAAGGGTAATGAGAAAGGGGAAGATCCTCAAGGAGATGGATTGACATAGTGACTTCAATGGTGGTCTCAAACAGAACAACAATTGTGATAATGGTACAGGACTGGGCAGTGTTTTATGTTGGGTCACTGTGAGTCATTATGACTTGGGTGGGGGCATAACAATAGCAACAACAAGTAATTATATAGCATTGCTATTTATAGGCGGGAAGCTTAGGGAAGAGGGCATTTAATCCTAAAGGTTTACTTGTCAGCAAGGAATAGCTAGCCAAGCCCATAAGAAAAAGCGACCTTCTTAAGACATCAGGCAGAGTGTAGAAGGCTATGGGAAAAGAAAAAGAGTAGATACTAGTTACATCACAAGCCACACATAAAATTGAGCACTTCCACTAAGAACCCACTAACACAGAGAACCACACCTTTCAGTGGATATGGGAGGAGACCAGTTGGGCATGAAGGGCATATATAGTGAAAGCACAGCCCCATGTTTCCCTTTTCCCACCCTTTGCTCTTTCTGGAGGCGGCTTGTTCTTGTCTGGGAGAACACACTATCAAAACTTTGATTTAACTGATAAAAACTTATTTTAACTTGCTATCATGCTTCTGCTGTGTGACTTCTTTCCATGCCGAGAAGCAAATACTGAAGAGAATTAACCCCTAGCCTAATGCTGTGAGTTGGAAACCACTCAAAGGCACTTAACAACAACAGCACGAACAATGATTATTATTATATTGGTATGCTAATTTTAAGTAATATATTACTAATTAATATGTTGGAAGGTATAGTATTTTTCACAATTAAGTATTATGAAATAAGGATATGTTAAGGGTTTTTCAATGATGCTAAAATTCAAGAGATAGAAGACCTGGATAATCTGCTAAAACTTCCTAATGACTGATCAATTTTATAATTGCTGGTATGGTCCATTTTATGCTTTAGTTTTAGACATGATGTATAAGACATATCTAGCCAATTCTTTTTCTCTAGTGTGGTCAAAAGGTACGAGGCTGATAATAGGTCATTTCATCAAAAAGAAAAGCACCTATTATCTGTCAAAAGCACCTATTATCTGTCAAAGGTCTGCTAGACTTTCCTCGTGTCTCTGAGAATGTAAAAAATATATTTTAAATGAACAAATGCAGCTATTGCACACAGTTGACATGGTTTTAGATATGACAAAATGATAAGATTTCTGGCCAGCAATTTATTACAAAAGCTTTAAAAAAAGGTTCTACCCAAATCCTCCCTTTGTTGCTGTTCATTCTCTCTGATTTTCAATTTCACCTTTAATCTTATCTATGTGTTCTTAATTTATTTTTAATGTCACCTATTTCTGATAGAAACATGATCCCACTTCATTTTTAATGCAACCTTGAAGCTTCTTGTTGGACAGAAAGTAAATACACTTAGCATCTGTGTTGAGCTGAGGATGCAAAAATGGCAAGATGCATTGCATAGTAGCCCTCCTTTTGTAGCTGGTAACTGATGGAGCGCTCAGACTTGAACCCCTGACAAGTCTGGGCTGGACTCCGACCTCCGGCAGCATTAGCTGTGTGCATGTGAATATTTTATTCCCTCTTTTGGCAATCTACTCTAGCAAATGGAGCCAGGGAAAAACCCTATGGAACACACCTTCCTCTGATACATATGCGCTCACCATGAGTCAGAGTTGGCTTAATGGCAACTCGTTTTACTTTTAAGGAAGATTTCTCTCTTCCATTTATTTGTGTTCATTTTCCTTTTCTTTTTCCTCTCGTATTTTTGTTATTTTTCTTACCACTGTCTTTTTTACCCTCAACTAAGTCTTCTTTTACAGTTAAGAAACAAGAATTCCCCAAACCCAACAATCCATCATGACAAATATCATTGTGAGTTGACTTACACTCCTCTTAGGTTCATAGTGCTGCTGCAACATAAATACTACATGTGGATGACTTTACCAAACAGAAATTTATTGTCTCTCAGTTTAGGAAGCTCGAAGTCCAAGTACAAAGCTCTGGCTGCAGGGAAGTTTCTCTGTTTAATCTGGGATACTGTTCCGCGTCTCAGCTTCTCTCGAATTCTTCTTAGAATTCCTTGGAGATCTCAATATGCCATCTAAATGTCCCCCACTGGAGCTTCCTTGTTTCCGTGCCTAATCTTTTTATATAGCAAAAAGGATTGGTTTAAGGCATACCTTACAATGATATGGCCTCATTACCATGAAAGGAAACTGACTCTAAGATGGCATTACCTTTCTAGGTCAGGATTGACAGCACATATTCAGAGCTAGCACAATTCAATCCATAGCATACCCTGGCCTTTTTTCGCCTGTATTCTTTGATATATACCAAAACTGGGGTGGGGGTGGGGGGCCCTTTCAGTTCGTCTTGCAGATTCATCCCTCAGGAAGTCTGAAGACTTGCTCTTGTCTTCTCCAGTCTCTGACCAGTGAACGACGCTGCTCGATGGGGGTCTCTCATGAATCACTACTTGAAAACTCCAGGTGCCTCTTCTTGCTTTCTCCTCTCCTGTGACTTTCTGCAGTGTCTGGTGAAGCCGACCACCCACTCCATGTTGACATGCTTCCCCTAGACATCTTTTCATTTCCTAACTCCAAGTCTACAGAATATTCTCCTGTTTAGCTTTTCTCTGATCCCCTGGCTCTTGGGTGCAATGTCCTCAAGGTTCCCACACATCAATGGACCTCAGCCACTACCATAAGTTCAACTATTGCCTCCGTTCAGATGATTCAAATCTGTACCTCAAATTAGGCTCTTCTAGGCACCACCTCTTGAGTTGTAACTCTTTGCTCAAAAGGGCATGGTGAGAAATATCCCCCCACTTCATGACCCCAATTTTACCTTACAAATCTGGCTAGACCAGACCTTGTACACTGGTACAGATAAGAGCTGGAAACACAGGGAATCCAGGACAAATAAACCCCTCAGGACCAATAATGAGAGTAGTGATACCAGGAAGGTAAGGGTAAGGTGGGGGGAGAAAGTGAGTACCAATCACAATTATTGACATATAACCCCCTCCCTGGGGGGCAGACAACAGAAAAGTGGGTGAAGGGAGACAGCGGTTGGTGTAAGACACGGGGAAAAAATGATAAATTATCAAGCGTTCATGAAGAACGGAGGCGGGGGTGGGGTGGGTGGAGGGCGTGGGGGTGGGGATGAGATACCAAGGGCTCAAGTAAAAGGAAAATGTTTTGAAAATGTTGATGTACAAATGTGCTCGACACAATGAATGTGATAAGAGCTGTAAGAACCCCCAATAAAATGCTTTTAAAAATAAAGGAAACAACCAGCTGCGCAGCAGGAGGAAGATCAGGCTTTCTCCTCCCATAAAGTGTTATAGTCTAGGTCCCCACCGGGACCAAGGCCTGGAGGTGTGGTGGTTGTACATTAGGTTGTGGTCGACAGTTCTAAGTCGCCAGCCCTTCCGCAGGAGAGAGACCGGGCTGTGTCATCTGAAAACCCAAGAGGCAGTTCTGCCCTGTCCTACAGGGTCACTTTGAGTTGCCGTCGACTCGATAGCAGTGAGTGTGAGTGATGGAGCTTCTCTGAGTCAGATTCAACCTCAGGACAGTGCTGTTTTCAGAGTTAGGCTAACAAGTAACACCTTATAATGGGCTCAACCTTTTAGCCGATTTTTAGTCTTTATTATTGTCTGCTTTCTTTTTGATGGAGGATTTACTTTGCTTTATTTTGCAGTTCTTGAGTCGGGTATTTTTGCGTGTATTTACTTTGTTTGAAATTCAGGACGGGTACATCTATAGAGACAGTCACTGGATTACTAGTCTCAGCGGTGTGGCCAGGGAGGTTGGAGGAAATGGGGAGCTAATAATCAAGTACGAGACTTAAGAACGTGTTCTAAGGTTGATGGTGGTGATGATTGCTCAGCTCCCTTTCATATGTTTAAACCACTGGATTGTGTGGTATGTGGATTATATGTCAATAAAACTTAAAATTAAAAAAATAAAAGGAAGACTGGACATGATATAGGACGGTGCCTCAGAGCCTCTTTGAGCCAGTGGCATGCTGAAGATGGCTTGTACCCACTCCCAAGAGCAGAGTTTATGCATGTCTTGTTGAATGGCATTCAAGGATGACCGGCTGGTCGTTCAAATCAGCAATGATGAGCATACTTACATTATTCATTTTATTTGTTCCCTCAGTGCTGGTGAGTCTGTTCTGATCCATATATTCAGTAGACCATATATTCAGTAGAACAGAACTGCCTCTTGTGCCATTTTCACAAGATGAAATGTTTGAAACTATTGTTGTGTCCCTGGGTCAGTGCATCTCATTTACAGTCTTCTTCTTCTCCTCTTGTTCTTTTGGCTCACCCTCTCTAACCTGACAGGATGCCTTTCTCCATGGACTGGCCACTCCTGACAACAAGTCAAAAGAACAGCGACATTCACCATGTGTATGTATAGACAAGAGGGCTTCGACGAGTGCAAGGGAAGATGAAATTAAAGATAATAAAAATTCCGTGAACATTTCTTTCAATTAAAAAATTTACTACAGTTCATACAAGTCCATTTGGTTCATTTTAACTCCTTCATTGCCAAACCTGGGGGCAGAGACTGCTTTACTTCTTGTTGTTGCAGTGGTACTTGCTGCAGTGAGCTTTGAACTTCCCATTATCCTAATTTTTCTTAATCTTGACAGATTGGGCATCCTTTCACCTGACTGTGGGCAGGAAGTTCTTGATTTCCTGAAGTTTGTGAGACGTGGCGAGTTACAGACTTGCACAGCAAGCTATGAGAACCAAAAGGGGATCTACGAACCTTTTGAAACACCTCACAGATGCATATGCCTATGTTCAACTGTGCTTTAAATGATGCAACTATACATATTCACATACTTGCATGAATGTGCTTTCATTTGCAGGTGTCATGTCTGAAGACAGAAAGGAGAAGGCAATGAAATGAATGAAATAAAATATAAACAATGATTGGATTTGAGGAAAGAGTGCATGAGTTCTTTGCTCTGTCCTTTTGTTTTCTTTTTTGAACATTTAAAATCAATCAAACTAAATATATTTTGAAAGTTTTGAGGATGGAGTACAGACATAAATATAAACCAAATGTCGACTATCACAAGAACAGATAAGCAGGCTGTAGTGTATTTACACATTGGACTCTAATAAGTAATATATAAAGAATAAACGACATGCTACACATTGCAACAAAGACGAATCCCCCCAAATAGCATGTTGCATGGAATAAAGCAGAAACAAAATTTACACTGTCTGATACTATTTAGGTGAAATTCAAGAACAGGCAATAACAATTAACTGAATATGTTAGAAAATAGAGTAGTTGATGCTTATGGGGAAGTAAAGATTTATTGGACAAGAATATGAAGAAACTTTCTGAGGTGATGAATGGAAATTTCTATAGGAGTAGAGATTGCACTGGTGTATAAATTCATCAAAATGTATAAATTATACACTTAAGATTTGTGCATTATACTAAACCCTATTTCAGTTTTAAAAATGTGGCTACATGCAGCTCACGTTTAAAGCAGAGATAAAATTAAACTTCAAGATATTTTAAACATGTGTTTGAGTCCATCTATATAATTTTAGTCAGTGCTAGGCACCCTCCTAGCCTGTGTTGAATTCTAATGATGGACTCATTCTCAATTCTAACCCATGAGTTAGAATTACCACTTTAAATAAATAATTTTAGTAGCATCAGAGAATGATATTTTCATATTATACTAATATTCAAAATTACTTTCCAAACTTATAAGCAGGGAGAAACTAAGCCCCAGTCCTAGTGCTCACTAGCTGAGAGATTTGAAAATGACCACACCTCTGCTGAGGCGTAAGTGAGTAGTCTGTGGGATTCTTCATAGAGATTTCCAAACACCCAGATTCCAAGCCCACCGTCGTCAAGCAGACTGAGACTCTAAACAACTCTCTGGCACAGAGTAGACCAGACAGTTCCTGTGACCCTCAATCGCTACAAAAAACGTTCTCATCTTGTTCCTTTGTAAACACCTCCAATCTCCTGTTCCCAGCTAACCTGCAAACCCTCTGTGCATTCAGGGCTCCTGAAAGAGCTCTCTGGAAGGTGCAAATGTTTACTTGCTGGCCTGTTAGTCAATGGTTGATGCTGTAAGCCAGGCAGCGGCATCGCAGGAGACAGGCGTTTTCTGAAGGGTCCCAGAAAACTTATGGCGCAGTTCCGCTCTGCATCTGTGGTATCCTCTGAATCATAATCAACTGTGAGGCAGCTAACAACATAATTTTGCATATTTAATTATGATTTTAATATTTAATTACAACTTCAAGGTAGGTGGTGGACATTTTTATTCTTTGAGTATAACATATTAAAATTTTTTTATTGAGCTATCATTAGCATGCATTTCAATAGTTCAATCATATCAAGAAGAATTGTTTAATCATCACCACAGTCAATCCTGGAACATTTTCTTCCTTCTTATACCCACTGATATGGATACCCCATTTCCTCCCCTCCTTTTTCTATGCTCCCAGGCAATCATTAATCCACTACTGCCTACATAATTCCACCCATCCCAATTTCCCTCTACAGATAAACCTATAGAAAATGACAAAGAAGACCCAGCACAATGACCATATAAAATAGAGAAAGACCGCAATATAAGAGAAAGCAGAGAATAATAAAAATTTAGATTTCATTCATGTTGGGTCTGGAGGGAGATTGAATTGCAAGGTGTTACATTCCAACCTAAATACAGTTACCAAAATCCATTTGACAATGCTCTTTGTCTGATACTAGTCTATGTGTATTGGGGATTAAGGGGGTGCTTAATCCGTGTAGGGATCCTGCAAATGGATCTTGGGCTACCACTGTCATCCACAGCTTTCCATTAAAGGGGTGCTTCAGATTTAGGCGCTGCTGTCATTTCCTCTTTCAGGTTTGGATCTTACTATTTATAATCCTTGGGTCACACTGGCGGGTGTGCTTCTTCCATGTAGATTTAGCTGACTTCTCAGTCAGTTGCATTTTTTGAGACAAGTCTTTCAGATCCCAGACTGTGTTTCATGATACCTTGGCATCATGTGATTTATTCAGCACACTTTGATCTCTTCATGAGGATGAGGACCAGGCAGGGCCATGTCTTAAGAACTAATTGTTCTTATATTAGAGCTATGATCAAGTGAAAACTCAAAATCCATTTATGTAATTATGGTTTTTATAAGTCTCCAGTTCACTGGAGACGTCATTGTCATTTATTGTAGTATATCACAAGTCATCTCCATGAGGCTTAAGGGAATTCTATTGATAGTAATGTTATTTTATAGCTTTTTTATAGTTATTTTGTATTTTATTTTATAGATAGTGATGTTGATCAATGCAAAGCACTGTTGTGAAAAGAATTTTATACATGTGTAGGCCAGATTAGAAGACAACATGACCCGGAAATCAGAGCTTGTCTTTATTTTGTTTTCATCCTTAGAGTAGTGGGCTCATACAATATTTATCCTTTTGGGGTTGACTAACTTCACTCAGCATGGTGGTTTCCAGATCCTTCTGTGTATGAGGTGTTTTGTGATTCCATCAATGTTTTTTTTTAGTGATGCATAGTTCATTGTGTGTTTGTACCGGGGTTTCTTTACCCCTACTTTTACTGATGGGAATTTAGGCTTGTTTCCAGTTTCTTGCTATTGTGAGTTGTTCTGCTATGAACACGGGAGAGCATACGTCTGTTCGTGTTCTGTCTCCTACTTCTTTGGGGTCTGTACTCAGCAGGATACTGCTGGGTGGCGAGACATTTCTATTTCCAGTTGTTTCAGAAGTGCCACATCATTTTTCACCATGCTTGCACATGTCTACAATCCCACCAGCCGTGTATGAGTGTTTCAATCTATCCAACCCCTCTCCAGAATGTGCTGTTCTTAGTTTTGTGTGAATTGGGTTATCTTTGTGGGCGTAAGGTGATATCTCATCATTATTTTGATTTGCATATCCTGGATGACTAGTGATTGTGACAATTTCCTCATGTATTTGTTAGCCATTCAAATGTCATCGCTGGTGACTTTTCTGCTCATGTCCTTTGCCCACCTTGTAATTGTCTTATTTGTTCCCTTCTTGTTGAGGTGTTGCAGAAGCCTATATATTTGTCCATTGTGTTGTTGTTAGAGATGTTTTTCTCAATCATCTGTACACCGTAATATTTTATATAGACCATCCTTTTAAAAAAACAAGGATGGGAAATGAATGTCCAAATGTGCTTTACACAATTGATGTGTGTATGGATTGTGATAAGAGTTGTATGAGCCCCTGATAAAATGATTAAAACAACAACAACAAAAATGTGCTTTACACAATGGATGGATGTATGGATTGTGTAAGAGCTGTA
>NW_022103896.1:78913105-78914669 GCF_000313985.2 Echinops telfairi | reverse complement strand
TGAGGTAGTCAGTTTATTGTGCCAACCTGGCCGATAAACACATGTGGGGTTCATTGAAGGGCTGAGGGATAAATGGCTCGCTGAGCCTCGCCTTTCTAGTTCTCGGGTCTCTTGCTTTGTAATGGTCGAGCCAGGTTGCAGCTGCCTTAGCCAGTTCCTGCTTCAGCTGCCAAGGTTCACTTCCTGCAAGACATCCCGAAGGAGAAGCTGCATGGACCTTCCCTGATGCAGCCCTGGGTGCTGGAGCAGCTGTGTGGACACCCCTTGCCAGCCCTGAGATGCTTACACATTCACTGATTCTACTTTCTTCCTGCAGTCAGCATCATTGCGTGTGTTTTGTGAGATGGAGGAGGACTTTGTAGATTGGTTTTGGGCATATGGGGTATTGGGTTAATGTTGGACTTGTGGGCTTGGGCACCACTGGGTTGGGATGTTTTCTTGATGTGCACTTACCCTTTATATAACACTCTCTCTTATACATATGAGTTTCTCTGGATTTGTTTCTTTAAAGTACCCAGACTAACACAGAGGGTCGCTGTGAGTCAGAACCAACAGCCCCCAACAACAACATTGTTGTAGAAGGTGATCCCTATTTACATAGTGGGTTAGGTGTCCCACTAGCTCTATGCAGGACAAAGTTGAGGCTGTCTGCTTCTGTAAAGATTTTCAGCCGAGGAAAACCTAGGGAGCAATTCTGCTCTGCCTTATAGGGATACTATGGGTTTGAATGGACTTGATGAAAGTGATCTGGTTAGGTTTTAATTGTTGTAGAGTAAATCATATAAATGTTAGGGTTGTTGCATGTAAGGGGGTAAATGTGGGAGACATAGTTGCTATCTATGTAGAGATTTTATGCTGTGTGTGGCTATTGTCTCTGATTCACAACGGCCTTATAGGACAGAGTGGAATTATCCCATATGATTCCTTAGGTTGTAATCTGTACTAGATCTACCACCAGGTCGTTATATCTGTTCTCCCTCAGTAGTGCTGGTGGATCAAACACTGAGAGTTCAGTTAATCTTCACATCACTATCAGACCTCCCTTGTAGAGCTTCCACGTAAATATAATTTAAGTTTTGAGTGTATCGATCCTCTAAAAACAGATGAAATAAATATTGCTAATGTTATAAAAGAGGATTCCTGGTCGTATAATGGGTTATGCATTGGGCTGCTAACTGCAAGATCAGCAGTTCGAGACCACCAGCTTCTCTTCAGGAGAAAGAAAGGGCTTTCTATTCTGTAAAGAATTTACAGTTTTAGACATTCACAGAGGGAAGTTCTAGCTAATAGCGTATAGGGTCACTAGGAGCCAGGCTTGACTTGATGGCAGTGAGGGGGTCTTTTGTTGGTTTGGTCCCTGCTATAGATTGTTAAAACAAGGGCAATTGTGCAACTCTCTTGGATGATTCAGCTGCAGGCTTTCCTCACAGACCAGGGCGATTGCGTCAGTGTTCTCTGAAGCGATCCTCCTGTTGTGATTCTATGACTCCAGGGTAACCATGGGTACAGGTCATGTCGACAGCTTTTTAAATGCTGTTCTTGGAAAAACAGTTAATCTTGGTAG
>NW_022103896.1:78907238-78912152 GCF_000313985.2 Echinops telfairi | reverse complement strand
GAACCCCTAATAAAATGTTTTAAAAAAATAAAGTGTACAGGTTGGAAACCCCCCCCCCCAAATAGAGCATTTAAAAAATAAAAAATATTATAAAAAATAGAGCATTTCTGAGAGGGCGAGTGACTTCTCTTCTATGGAAATAGCTGTGATTCTGTAAAATGGTCATTAAATTCTACATCTATCTTTGAGGGGAACACATTCATCATATTTAAGTAGTCAGCTGAGTTCAAGGACATATACATATTTAATTAAACACAGAGGGGGGCCCATAGATCTTACTTTTAAATAACTGTCAATAGTAAATATTTGCCAATAAGTTACAGTGTGACTGAATCATGGGCAAAAAGAGTATTTTAAATCTGCACCTGGATTGCAACTTCTGGTTCTATACTACATCATTTACAATTTATCTCAGAAGACACATAAAAGCAAAGTATTTAGGGGAACTGAATCCTATCAAGGGAAAATTTTGAATAGAAACACCTCTGGTTGATATGCAAATTTTTATTATAGTCCAGGATTACTGACAGGTTGTTCCTGAATCATTTTATTTATGATTCCATGAGATATTCAATTCTGAAAGGCTGATTGCTTTTAAAATGCCTGGACTAGGCCAAGACTGCTGTGTTGTTTCATAGGGTTGCTATTAGTCGGCATCAACTCAATGACAGTGAGTTGTTTTTATTTTAAAGTTAATATTACACCATGCCTTCAAACGAGGGGTTTACCTTCCCCTTCCCTCAAAAAAACCCCCCAAAATGGAAAATTTTCAAGGTGATGTATTTACTTTTTTTTTTTTTAACACAAAACAACATCATCACTTTCAAAGTACAGTACTCACTATTACATTTTATACATTTGTCAAATCTGCAATTTCGTTCTTGGAAACATTTTTCTAACCCATCCCTTTGGATGCTGACAACATCGCCCTCATTTTTTTCTTCATTCTTCTACATCATCAGGTCGCTGTCCTTTCATGTTCCTCTTCATTCACAGAAACAAAAAGAAATCTCATGGAGCAAGGTCAGGTGAGTCAGGTGCCTAGGGCATGAGAGGCATGATGTTCTTTTTATTTATTTTTTACCAAAAACTGGCTCACTGAGATGGCTGTGTGAGCACGTGCATTGTTATGGTGGCAAAGCCAGTCCTTCATCTGCCACAAATCAGACCTTTTTTGTCACACAGTTAGGCAATCTTTTTAGAACCTCTAAATAAAAAGCTTGATTAACAGTCTGACCTGGTGGAACAAACTCGAAATTCACTATTACCCTCACTTCAAAAAACCAAATGAGCATCGTTATTTTTTGCGGGAGGGGGGGGGGCATACCCCCTCACCTGTCCATTGCATCTGAAAGTAAGGGAATGCTTACATGGGATTAAAAAATCACACCCCGATGTACCTTTTAAGATATGGACCTTTCATTTTACCTAACACCAGACTCTGGAACTATACTGAACGTTGATGTGAAGTGCCAGAATATTCACCCAGTCGAAGACCCCGGGGACTAGCCAGATGCTTGAAAGAAGTGGCAGCCATAACAGTCAGGTCTGCAGTCCAAACCTGCACTAGGAAGGTGAACCTAGTTAAGAGAACTAGTTTAGGTGCATGGGTTTGGATTTATGGCAGGTCCGATCCCAGGGGCCTCTCACAGTGTCTCAGGCCAAAGCAAACTAACCCTGAACCATTGCCTGGCTTTACCCCGTGCGCTTCAGGCACTGAAGCGGGTTGCATGGTGAAAAAAGGAAAGAAAGAAAGAAAGAAATAGCTTGGTCCCCAGGAGTTAAGTTAGTAGGGTTAGGCTTTATTATTTGCATCCATGAATGAGTATTTATTGAAATATTGTACATGGTGGGAGATTGGACAACTGGTAACACTTGTACCAAAATTATCTCTTTGCTGACTGACACAGTGCCCCACTATTCCATTATTCACTATAGTCCTTACTGATCTACCTAAATTATCAAAACATGGGACAATGCTTTTAGTGTCGAAAGGGAACAGCTACCCAATTCCCTAATGTTATTGCTGTCAGGTGCCATCGTCAAGTAGGTGGTGACTCACAGTGATTCTATGTACAACAGAGCAAAACACTGCCCAGTCCGACACCAGCTTCCCAATTGTGTTGGATCCCATTCTTGCAGCCACTAAACTTACTGCCTTCAAGATGATGCTGAGAGGCAGCAGCCCTACATGGGGTGTGCTGAGGCTTTGCATCTTTCCAAGAGTTGATCGTGGCTGTTTTGTACAGCAGTGAGCTGCTGGTGCAGAGCAAAGGCATGGAAAGCGCCACACTATGGGCGTGCCCAACACTGGATACTTCAGAGTTTCGAAGAAAAGATATTTGGGTTTCCATACATAGTAAAGCGTCTCACCTCCTAGTTGATACTTGGATGTTGACAGTTTTATATCGCCGCTTTGTTCTTCTTTTATGTCACATATCTAGCTGCTCAAGTAGTAAGAAAACCCGGGGTGCTCCCTTTTTTGGCATTTGCAGGAGATTCAGGCTCACCTATGTGCAGGTACCTTGACCTTAGCGCTCCCCCCCCACCCATAAAAAAAAAAGCCAAGTTAGTGTCGTTTTGTATGCTCTCACAGGCATTTTGTACCAGCTTGGGAAGCATCCCTGCTCTCCTCAGAAAGCCTTGACAGTGGTAACTAGATTCTGTATTGATGATCAGAATACACAATCACAAGAGAAGCATTATCCACCTTCAAATCACTCTGTTTACATGAATAATAATTGCCTTATTGCATGCTCTCTCTCTTTTTCTATTAGATAAATTTTATTGCATCAAAGCATTAAGGACAAGTGTAAGGACTCATTGGTCTGTAGGCTGGATACCTCCTAGAGCTTACCCATCAGTCTGTTAAACTGTTTCTTTTCTCTGAAACATAGATAACATCCCCAATTTTTCAGTCATCTGAACTGTTGTTGTTTTAAAGCAGCTGAAATTTATACAAGTTCAGTGTCATTTTGAAAAAGAATTAACTCATTTTCCTGGGCCCAAGACACATAACAAGGAACTGTGTGCTCCTCATCTGAGCACACAGGATGTATTTTTCATCCAATAAGTTACAAATTTCAACCAGAGACCTATTTTCTTGGATCACAACATTGACGGGGAAGTGAGATCCCCAGAGCTCCTCACCCTGTGTCACACCCTGGATCATGTTCTGTACATGAGTACAGCTAGCCCAGACTTTGACAGCTCAAAGCCTCTGCTTTTTCTTTTTAAGGAGACCGAATTCTATACTGATGTGATGTAAGTTCTTCCAAAAGATTTCCTCTGGGACCTTTCACTGTGTGCACCTTCACGGAAATGTCCCCTTCATTCTCTGGAATGGCCACAGTCTACTTGCTGAGCATGGTCTCCTTTCTCTCAGTAGATGTGGTAAAAACAAAACAAAAACATTCTTCAAGGAACTTCTTCCTGAAAATAGAACACGAAACCAAAAAGCAAACTCACTGCCATCAAGTCAGCTTGGAAAGCCCAGTCTTTTCTTTGTCAGAGATGCTGGTGGTTTTGAACTGCCCACCACGCGGATCACAGCACAAAGCGTAACCCCCACAGGATTCCACATATGAAGTTAGTTTTTGTCCCATAAACCCTAAACCTTCATATGTAGAGTTCCACATATGAAGTTAGTATTGCATACACTCGAGTAGAAGCCAAGTTTTCCAGCACATTTTTAATGCAGTTTTTGTGGTAAAATGAGGTGCCTTGGCTGATATTCAGGTCGGCTTATACTCAAGCATATGCGGTAGATAGTTTTTGTCCCATAGACCCTAAACCTTCAAGCCTAGGCAACACATCTCAGGAGGTACTTGGTTATACTTAGAGCAGTTCAGCAACTACTCTCTGTTTTGTGGTTGTTGAGCTGTGTCCCCTGGTGGAAAAATTGATGACAGCACCATTTCTCCCTTGAACGGTGGTGCCCACTGGTGGACAGGTTAACTCCAATATGTTCTCTGGTGTTTTTGGATGACACTGAGAGTTAAAAGCTGAACTCTGGAGTCTGTCAATCCTATTTAGACCAGGGAATGGAGGGGAACAATGACAGATCACAGACAAGAGAAGGGAGGAGGAATGGCAAGATAGCCACTGAAAATCAAATGAATGGTAGTGGAATACTGCCAGGTATACTAAAAGCCTTACGTCATCATCGGATCAAGTACCAGAAGATGAACTCCTCAGGTGAGACGGCACTGGGAGCAGCCTTCACAAAGTACAGTTGACTGTAATGACGTGGATGGAGTAAAGCCATGAGGTGTTATAATTATTCATGTGTTCATAGAGCAGGGAAGTTAATATTTTAAAGAACTATGTCCCTGGAAAACCGACTCAGCAGTTCTCATTTTTGTTGTTATTGCTCTGATTTGTTTGTCTTAATGCATAGTTTGGCAGTGTGCTTGTTGGGATCTTCATTTGGAGTAGCCCCACATCTGTATGTTAGGCTGGAAGCTCTTGGGTAGGAACTGATTGCTGCTGCCTGCCTTGAGGAAGAGTTTCTTTTTCTTTGGATAAATCTCAGCTTTGCTTTGAGACCATTCAACTAATTGGATGAGACCCAACCACAGTATAATTGGATCTCATTAATTTAGGCACAAGGCCTTAAGAGCAAAACATTATGCAGGATCCCTGGTCAGGGAGTGGCTTACATGTTGAGTTGCTAACTGCAAGGTTAGCAGTTTGAAACCAGCCTATTCACAGGAAAAAAATGAAGCTTGCTATTCTTGTAAAGATTTACACTCTCATCTGGGGGGCTGGCCCCAGTCCCAAATACTAAGTGGATACCTGCCCCTCCCCCGAGAAGTTTTTTCAAAGGATGGCACTGAATCCGCAGCTTTGGGAGAAGGATATATCTGACCAGAGCACACAGGAGCAGATGACGGGGGAGGAGGAGAGACTGGA
>NW_022103896.1:78904375-78905478 GCF_000313985.2 Echinops telfairi | reverse complement strand
TGTATGGATTGTGATAAGAGTTGTATGAACCCCTAATAAAATGATTTTAAAAAATTTACACTCTCATAAAATCATAGACTCACTATGAGTTAGAATTGATCTGATAGAGATGAGTTTTGAGTAACCAAACTATGGAGGAGAATCCCCTTTAATTAAAATGAATTTAATAACATCTAGAAAATACCTTAATATCAACATAGATTAATAGTTTATTTAAATATTTTATTTAAAAACTGGGTACTATGGCCTCTGGAGAGCTGTATATAACTTGGTTGAAGAAAGATGATATCTGAAAGATGTTTAATTTTGTTCTGTTAATTATGCAAAGTTATATTACTATGTGAATGATAAAAAATATGGGTAACTTTGAGAAGAATGAGAATTTCTGAACACTTCATAGTGCTCATGCAGAACTTTACAAATGAAACAAAGGAATATTGCATTGTTTAAAACCAAGAAAGGTGTGTGTCAAGGTCAGAACTTTTCACTATATTTATTCAATCTATATGCTGAGCACATAAGCTGAGAAACTGGTTTATAGCGAGACATCAGGATTGAAGAAAGGGTTACAAACAATCTGTGAATGGTTGTTGATAAGTGGCTGGATTGTGGAAAGCAGAGTTGATGGTAATGTAACCCTCCCTCCTACACAACTCATAATTTTTTAGAAAGGTCAGAGAGGACAGAGAATATTTAAATATGCATTTAAGGGTGGTCTTGTACTATGAAACCATCCCCAGCCAAGCCAAAACCTGGATTTTCCCTGTGACCAAAGAAATGCAGGTCTTAGATGGTTTAATCTAAGAAGACTGAGAAAAAGAAAAGAAAAAGATTTTTGGACATTCAGTGTGGATGAGCTACTTCAGTTACTCTTGACCGTGTGTGGTAAACCAAGCCAACCGGCAATAAAATACAGGGAAAGGGATCTATTTTACAGCCACTTTGGCTACCTTACTTCTACTTCCTTGAGTGCTCTTCCAGGCACTTAAAATCTGACTTACATCTCCATAGGGAGAAAGCCACAAATCCCAATTCTACCTTACAAATCGGGCTAGACCAGAGGATGTACACTGGTACAGGTAGGAACTGGAAACAGGAAATCC
>NW_022103896.1:78889457-78901655 GCF_000313985.2 Echinops telfairi | reverse complement strand
CATGTCTCATAGTGGGGTCAGCTATATGGTCTTCTTTGTGGATTGGCTGCTCTGAGAAGGGATATCCTCCTCAAGGTTTGGTGGGCGAGGATGTGCTCCACTCTCTCTTCTTCCCCTTTCATTTGCTCCCAGGTGCTCTCATCAGATGTGTCCCACTCCCTGAGCTGTAGCTTCAGTGCTGTCCTCTGAAGTAAATTCCTCTGGGGAGAGGGACGGCTGTCCACTTAGTTGGGATTGGGGCCGGCCCTTCAGACCTCTCACTGGTTCCCTGCTTCATGCTAGAAGAAATTCTAAGTGCTGTCATGATACCTACGCACTTATCATTTCCCAGTTTGACCTCAGCTTAGCCCCCTTGGCTGCCAGGCACTTGTGTGGTTTCATCTTCGGTATCCTCCCTAGTCAGGGTCACCGTCCTTGCAGAAGGGAATTATTTTTGGTGAGCTTTGCAAGGGTACTTCAGCGACTGTGATGCTAACTACCCACCTTTTAATTATGATGTTTCCCCCTTTATAAATAATGAGGCTTGAGGTGGCTTGATTCTTTTTTTTTTCTTATGTGGCCTCAGTTTTTCATGAGTTCATTATTACTTAGACAAAGCCAGAGTTGTTCAGGGAGATAAACCACAGGTCCATTGTTCCTTCATAAGAGAGTGTCCATATGTAGATTCACTTAAGCCTTTTTGTTCAGGATGCTTAGTATAGGAATTCTCCAGTGGGAAACTATTCTTTTTATGTAGAAGAAAGGGCTTTATATCAAGAAGTAATTTGGTCCTAGGAAGGCATCCCAGCCCAGTCCAACCCAAGTCCCTCCGTCTCATACTAGCCCATAAATCCCTCTTCAGACTCCCGTAACCACATGCAATGATGCAGAATTCAGGAAGATCATAAGCTGGTGGGTGCAGAGTCGAGCGGATCCAAGGTCGGGGGAAACAGGGCATGGCATGGGGAGCTCTCAGGGCTTGTGGCACAGTCCCAGCAAGCAGGAAGGCGGAGGGACAGAGAGAAGGGGAGGTTCCTCACTTCCCCCTGGTTGTAAGAAAGCCATAAGCCCAAGGAGGCATCATGAAGCTGTGACCTGATTGACAGGTTGGATTCCACCTCTACACTTGTATAAAACTTTAAGTTGACATAAAATCATTTAGCTACCATAATAGTTTTATTTGATCATATATATATGTGATCACATATATATATGATCAAATAAAACTATTATGGTAGCTAAATTATATATATATATGTGTGTGTGTGTGTACTTTTACACTAGGCAATTGCTAATCAAATAGGACATTAACTAGTTCAGGATTTGGTGTTTCTGTGCTTTTATCCTACTGCTTGAACCCCCAATAGCTTCCATGATTGCTGGGCAAATATAATAGGAAAACTATTCTTGTGACAATTGTTACAAGAATATATATCTACAATATAAGCCATATCTTCAAGAAGTCACACCTAACAGGGAGGCATTCAGGTGGAAGTGAACTTTTAGTACAATGGAGGACCCAATGCACAAGGGACTTGCATTGTGGTTGAGTAATGGTCCCGACTTCAGACAAATCTTCCCGATGGCGACTTTGCAAAAATTACAAGGGTGAGCAGAGTCTCGACAGTTTACTGGCATTTAGGTAGGTTTCCCTAAAAAATTGGCATCATTCTTTAAATGCAGTGTATTTCCTACTTCTCTTTATTGATCTTTAAGGTTGTACAATGAGAACTGAGATCATACTGAAAGACCCGTGTTAATCTAGCATCAATAAGAGCAATGGTGAACAGTTGGGCTCTACATTAACACTGGGCCTAATGTGAGTAGGACGGACATGATTTCTTTGAGGCTAGAAATATCGTAAATGAATAGCACACACTGGATACTAATGGAGAGAAGAGCTTTTTTGCTATTTCGAACATTTCTCTCACAATTCTGTCAAATGACTTTTCTGAACCACATGACTACTACCACTTATCTCTGTCCAAATGCCATCTCTGTTATTGCAATTATATATGAGATATTTCACCCTATTCCAAAAGTTGGATGAGTCCCACTTGTGACTTGTAAAACATGACATTTTTTTTCTGACTGATGTCCTAAGAGCTTAGTTCATTTTCTATCTGGAACGTGTTTTTTCCCCCCTTCCTGGAAGATTTTAAATAACATCTCAAATTTTCTCTGTTCATAGATTTTCTAAAAGAAGGAACACACACACTGAACACATTCGGACACATAGCAAACCCCTACAGTAGAGTACAATTGTCCCTTTGGGTTTCTAAACTTTCCTGGGAACAGAACACCTCATCTTTTCCCCCATGGAATGACTGGTGTACTTGAGCTATTGCAGCCCAGCTCGTAACCCGCCATACTACCAGCGCTCCAAGGAAGAGTTCATGAAACATTCCGAGGAGGCAAAATGACTCTGTTCACATATATGTACTAACTAACTCATCGCCACAGAGCTGATGCTGACTCATAGTCACCCTACAGGGCAGAGTAGAATTGCCCCTGTCTAACTCTACCGATACAGAAAGCCTCCTCATTCTCTGCACAGCAGCTGGTGGAATCAAAGACAGGTAACTATGCCCGTGTGTGTGTGTGTGTGTGTGTGTGTGTGTGTGTGTGTGTGTGTGTATACACTCTCAAGGAGTTTCTCTCGAAGAGCTACACCATATGGAAATGATGGAACCTAGGAAGAGAATTTGCACATTATACACACCCACACACACACCCACATACATACTCTAGTGGCATGCATATATATATTAGGTTCCATATATAAGGTTTAATTTTATTTGTGTGAGCACTTTGCTCATGTGTTACCCTATTTATAAAGCAGAAAATTGGGCTCTCCTCACCTCATAGTCATTGCTTCCTCTGTTGCATTCTGAAATTGTAGACAAAGCAGATAAGCACTGAGTGAAATCCAACATTTTTTTGCAGTACATGTGGGGACTCTATATAAAAAAAAGATATATATTTTCTTATGCCAGCAATAACATTTACTGAAGTTCATTTTTTAGAATTTAAATAAATGATCTTATATAATTTTATAGGAATTTCTGAAGGTAAGACGCATTTAAAGTTAAAATTTTGGTTTTATTGCTTTAAAAAAAATTTAAAGCTCTCATGGTGACAAGCTATTAACCTACATGAGAGGGGTACCACATTCCCACCACTCCTCTCCTTTATTTAGAAAATAGCTCAGAATCTTGAACATCCAATAATATTTATAAGTTATCTAAACAAGACATATGCTAGACACTGATATTAAATTGTTGATTATTTATAGCCCCTTCTCTTAAATACCTATCACCATTTGGCAAATGATAAGCCCTAGTAAGAAAATTATCAGGTAATATTTGCTTTTCTTATATATATGTATTTAAATGGTTTTTAAATTTTAAGTTGGGTGAAGGCTTTCCGAGTCGATCATCAGTTTTACCTTCAATAACTCATACATATTTTGCTTCAATTCATCCAGTGCAATTTCCTCAAAATCCTCATCTCCTACTTTTTCATGTGTATCTTTATAGAAATTGAACATGGGACAGGTAGAAGGTTAGTCTATGTTTTCTCCCTCATACTCTGAGCTTTCTGGGTTCAGGGTTTGGGAAGAAAACCTGAATCTAGAAAATGCTTCTGCAGGACAACCTATCAAATTTTCCTGAAGCACTTCCTATTTTATTTTCTAAACGGATTATATTCATTTGGCAAAGGAGAAAGTTATTTTTCAGCCATGCTACTTTTCCAGATTATTTTAAATTTATGTTCTTTAAGAGAGCATTAAACCGTAGTTCAGAGTCTACATTACATACCATATAAACAAAATTCTCTGACCTGTTATGAGCCTACCACGCAGTCCCTGGGTGATATAAATGGTTATCATGCTCAGTTGCTAACCAAAAGGTTGGCAGTTTGAGTCCACTTAGTGTGTCCTAGGAAGAAAGCTCTTGTGATTTACTTGCAAAAGAAAACTTCAGCTATTGAAAACTCTGGAGCAAGGTTATACTCTGATACACAGGAATTCAGCATTAGTCAAAAGCCACTTGATATCAGTTAGTTGCTGGATAGAACCCTTGGGATAAGATGAATGTGATCTCTTGGTATTGTGAGACCCTCTGGCATCTCACACTATTTTCAGAGGAAGAGAACCACAAGACAACCATACAATTATTGAACTTGAGGTGCTGGCCTGCTCTTTGGGAGGAAAGCCATGCCCTTATATCGCTACAACAATTCCTAAAAGAGAAAGAAAAGGTTCTCACCCATGACTTTATATTAAGTGCCATCATATTTTAGGGTACCTTTTCAGTGATAGTCAAATGCTCACATATCCTAACAGGAATAGCTCCTTTTGGAAATTAGTTGTTAAAGCAGAAAGGTCCCTGGGTGGTATGAACAGTTTGCACTTGGCCATGGACAAAAAGCCTGGGGAACTACTTCTAGAAAGATAACAGCCTAGAATGCTCCATGAAGCTCCTCTGCTCTGTAACTCAAGGACACACAGGTGCCTAAGAGATGGAACCAACTTGACTGTGATAGTGTTTGCTTTTTTGGCTAGTTTTCACATTTTGGAAACTTTTCTTATTTTCAAGATCATTTTATTGGAAGTTAATATAGCTACCATATCATTCCATAAGTCAATCACATCAAGCAGTATTGTATAATTGTTACCACAATCAGTTTCAAAATATTTTCTTGCTTCTTGAACTCCTTGATATCAACTCCCCTTTCCCCTCCTCCCCACACTGTATCCCCCGTGGAACTCTTATTCTACTTGTTGCTTCTATCGGTTCATCAATCCTGAGTTTCATATATTTTAAAAACTATTGGTTTGGAAGGAGATGCTAAGTGACTTCTAAAGCAAATGTATAATTTCTACATAAGGTATAGTAGCAAAGTGTTCTAAAAATGCCTTCTGTTTTATAGACTATTATTTTCCTGCTTATCTGTTTCCATGTGAGGTAGCTCGGGTTCTAAAACGGAGATCCCGAGTATTAAAATGGCCCACAGTGACCCCTAGTATTAAAATGGCCCACAGTGCTGCTATTGTGAATAAAAAGATACAATCTGAACCTGAGGCTTTTATTCCGTTTTATGCGGCTCAAGTGAGGGGAATGGTTCCACTCAAAAATAAATTCTTCTGAAGGAAGATCCTTCTTAGTTTAATTGTATTATCCCCAGCCCTTTCTACTTAATTGAATCTCATTCTTCTTGCTCTTTATGTTTGCATCTTTAATGCAACAGTTCCACCGAGACCGCTATAGACTCTGAAGGAGTCTCAAGATAACAAAACTCTCGTGGGAAAACACAGGGCTCTGCCCAATGGAAGTGGAGCTGGTGACTCTAAAGCCGGTTTACTTCTCCTGGGCTACCTGGATCAGATGGCTTTCCTCGGCTCGATACTGAGCGTTCTGAGCCTTACTCCAGTGACGGTGCTGCACGTTTTGATGCAATCTCAGAGAGGCCACATTTACTGACCATTTTCTGTTGTCTTCATGCCTGGTCTCAAAGCGTTAGTTACTGTGGTGAGAACGTACCAGGGTCTCTGCTAGGAACGGGTTCCACTGGCAGAGAGCTGTCTGAGCACAGGGCAAGACGCCTGGAAACAGAGCCCAGTGGACCTTCAGGAAGTAGAAGTCTGCCTTGATTTGATAATATGTGCTTTGTCACAATCGTCTTTGTGCCCCGATGGGATGTATTGCTTTTACCTTTCCCTTCTTGTTTTGTTTCCTTAATATAGATTTATACTTCGTATCCAAAAACATATGAGGCTTTAGGATGATTGCTATTTGCATGAAATTCACATTAGTTAACTTCAAAAACAAAAGATACTCCTGTGGGAATTTTGCATTATGGTATTAAAAGATCTCTCCAATACTGACTAGATTCAAAAGTTGATAGAGCTGAAGATTATTTTCGTCCTGAGGATTCACTTAAAATTAATGATGATTTCTCTATTCTTTATCATGAATATTTCTTCTTTAAAAATTCTTGACAACACCTTCTCACCTACTGACACTCCTCATTTAACAGTATTTAGATTTGAACCAAGAATAAGAATAAGAAAAGGAGTAGTGGTTACACCTTGGGCTGCTAAGTGCAAGGTCAGCAGTTTGAAACCACGAGCCACTCTACAAGAGAAAAAGTGGGTTTCTTCTTCCGTAAAGAGTTACAGTGGGCAGTTCTACCTTGTCTTATAGCGTCACTATGCGTCAGCATGGACTCAAGGGCAGGGACTTAGTTTAAAGTGTCAATGAAACACGAGAGATAGCATTTTCTTTTTCCATGCCACTTTGATACAATCTGACATATTACTCACTTAATTGTAACATCTGGGAATATCTGGATTTTATCCCAGTACCCCAGTGTACGACCTGTAGCAGGCATGTTGTTATTGTTGGGTGCCTGTTCTGACCCAAAGCGATCTTATGAAACACTCCATGGTCCGGCACCGGCCTCACAATTGTTCCCATGCTTGAGCCCATGCTTCCAGCCACGGTGTCCCCCCTTCTCCTGGAGGGCCTTCCTCTTTATTGCTGCCCCTGTGCTTTACCAAACATGGTGTTCTTCTCCAGGGACTAGTCTCTCCTGACAGTGTGTTCAAAGTATGTAAGACAGAGTTGCTCCATCCTTGCCTCTAAGAAACTCGGGCTGTACTTCTTCCGAGACAGATCAGTTTGTCCTTTGAGCAGCCCATGGTTCTTTCAGTGTTCTTCTCCAGCCCCACAGTTCAAATGCATATGAGGTGCTTGAAATGCCAGGGCACGGGTCAGGTGCATGTTAGTACTCAAAGTAACACCCCTGCTTTTCAATACTCTAGAGGTCTCATGCAGCAGATTTACCTCATGCAATGCACATTTTGATCTTTTGACTGCTGCTTCTATGAGCATTGATTGTGGATCCAAGCAAAATGAAATCCTTGACAACTTCAACCTTTTCCCCATTCATATTACCTACTGGTCCAATGGTGAGGATTTTGGTGTTCTCTGCATTGAGCTGTAATCCATCCGGAAGGCTGCAATCCTTGATCTTCATCTTCAAGTTCTTCAAAATGCCTCACTTTTAGCTAGCAAGATTGTGTCATCTGCATATCAAAGGTTGTTAATAAGCCTTCCTCCAATCCCGATGCCAAATTTTTCTTCCTATAACCCAGCTTCTCTGATGACTTTCAGCATACATATTGAGTAAGTATGGTGAGAGGCTACAGGCTTGTTACAGATCTTCCCTGATTTTCAGCTATACGTTTTCACTTGTTCTGTTTGCCCAACTGCGTCTTGATCCACATACAGGTTCCTCATGAGCACAATGAAGTGTTTTGGAATTCCCATAGTGCTAGCCACATAATTTGATGTCAACTTGAAGAGCTATAAAAGTGTAGGGCTGGTGTCCAATCTCTCAATCAGGTCACGGCTTGATTGTACCTCCTTGTGAGTGTGGCGTTCTCATAAGGATGGCTCAGGGGACCTCCCCCACCCCACTCTCTCTCCCTTCACCATCCTGCTTGCTGGCCACCCTGACAGCTGCCAGAGCCTTGCCATGTTCCAGCAACCTTGGATCCACACGACTTTGCAATCGCTGGCCTGTGATATGCCTGCGTTTTGCATCATTGCACGTGGCTGTGTGAGTGTGGCGAGGGACTTACAGACTTAGGGAATTGAGTTGGATTTGGCTGAGATGCTTTCTTGATATATAATTACTTCTTGGTAGGAAGCTCTTTCTTACACATATATGACCATCATTTGACTTCTTTTAGTTAACCTGGCCCAACACATCATTCTTCTCAAGGTTATCCATAGTTTGTGATCATCCACATAGTCAAATGCGTTGGCATACATACATAGTCAACACAACACAAGGAAAAATCTTTTTGATATGCTCTGTTTTCAGCCAGGATCCATCTCACATCAGAAATGGTATCCCGTTTCATGTCCTCTTCTGAATCCAGCCTGAACCTCTGGTAGCTCTCTGCTAATATACTGCTGCAACCTTGTTAGATGCTCTTTGGCACCACTTTACTTGCATGTGATAGCAATGATGCTGTTTTATAATTTGAGCATTTTGTTGGGTGACCTTTCTTTCAAATGGACACAAATATGGATGTCTTCCAGGCAGTTGGCCAAGCATCTTTCTTCCAAATTTGCTGGGATAGATGACTAAATGCTCCCAGTGCTTCATCAGTTTGTTGAAACGTTTCAGTCCATAAGCTCCTGAGGCTTTATTTTTAAAAAATCATTTTATTGGGGGCTCAAACAAATTTTTGGCTAACGCTTTCAGTGCAACTTGAACCACTTCCTTCAGCCCCATTGGGCTGAAGGTGGGTTCTTACCCACATGCTATCTCCTGAAATGGTGGAATTTTGACTTGTTCTTTTTGATACAGTCACTTGGTGTATTCTTTGCATTTTCTTTTGATGCTTCCTGCATCATTCAATATTTTTCCAATAGAATCTTCAGTACCAGGAATGGAGGAGATGTTTACTAAATGTCTTCTGAAGAAAAATGAACAAGATTTACACTAGTCTTCTTGACTTTTACTCTTTACATACTCTATCACTAACTTCACCATCTTTCTCCCTAAATATGTGTCACTCTCACAATGTTTTTGAACTATTCATTTACATTATTTTTTTATTCAGGAATAAATATTAGCTACAGCACATAATAAAATGACAATAGGAAGATTAACTCTTGTTTGAATAATTATATCTTGGCTGAGAAATTTATAGGAATTACATAGATAGGTAAGGACTCTGAAAATAGTTAAACACTCAACTGCTAGCTCAAAGAAAGCAGTTCAAATCCACTCAGATGTGTCTTGGAAGACAAACTTGGCAATCTGTTTCTGAAAGGGCAATCTTGAAAAAAAAGTTCACCGTGTGCACACAGGGGGTGGATGAAATTGAGAATAATCTACTTGATGGCATCTAACAACAACATATATGGATGGGGAGGGAGAGAGAGAGAGAAGAGAGACCACTGGGTTGACTCTTTCATGGTGTGAAACCTTATATGTGATAGAACTGAATATTGTTCAACCCTGCATCAGATGCATGTTTGGCAGTTTGTGCAAATTCAAATTCATCGTAGTGGCTTTTGTGCCAGTTCATTTCAAGGAGAGTCTTTCCATGTTTGGTTTTTCTCACTCAGCAACCATTCCACTCTCCTACAGATATAGAACCTTCTTGAGGATGCAACACCAAAACAAGTGAGTTGGGAGATGTTTTGTTCTGTAGCATAAGTTTCCACTGGCTAATTTAGGGAAGTAGATAAATCACTAGTCCTTTTCTAGTTCATCTTGATCTGGAGTCTCTACTTAAAGTTGTCCACCATCGGTGAGACCCTTCTGGGATCTGAAATACTGGTGGCATATCCTTTAGCATCACAGTAGGACACAGCCACCACGGTACAGCAAACTGATATATGGGCAAAACCTAAAAAATAAAATATCTATATCAAAGCTTAAGAAATTAAAATCCCAGCATTAAAAGAGACCTACTTCAGACATCGGATTCCTATATAGAACACACCAGATGGAACCATGGGAATCAGTTTGACTACATCCGAGAAAAGAGATGATGGAAGAGTCCACTATTATCAGTCAGACAAGGGAGGGACCAACTTCAAACAGAACTTCAATTGTTCATATCTCACCTTAATTAAGAAATCATTTTAGAGTAGATGTGTTACATTTTAACCTAACTACATCTGCCACAATCACCTTAATAATACTCTGTCTGATAGCAAGGATATTGATATACCTGGATTGTGGTCAGAGGGGAATTCTCCAAAATCTTAATCCACATGGAAATCCTGCAAATGGATTTTGGGTTTCCACTATCATCCAAAGCCTTCTGCAAACAGGGAATTTAGAATTTAAGCTCTGATACCAATCTTTCCTTCAGATTTCAATTTTATTGTTTAGAATCCTTGGATCATACCAACTGATGTGCTTCTTTCATGTGGACTCAGATGACACCTCACTTAGATGCTTTTTTGAAGACAAGCTTTTAAGACCTCAGAATCTGTTTTTTTCTGATAGGTGGGCATCATCTGGGTTCTTCTCCATTTTTTGCTATAATACCCATAACTTCAGTGATCTCTTTTGGAAGACAACTATTGAGTATAGCCATGTCTTAAGAACTAATTGTTGGATTTGGGGCTTGCACTTAATTCTAAACAAATCTAAGAATGATTAGTTCTTATGACATGGCCTTATTTGATACTAACCCTCCTGAAGATATTACTGGACATATGGGTGCTGTAGTAAAGTTTGGTGAAGAAAACAGATGGTGGCCGGCTATCAGAAAGAATAGTATCTGGGGTCTTAAAAAAAACAAAACCAAGCTCTGTCTTTCAGTCAACACCGACTAATTCTGACTCTGTGGATTTCTAAGACTGTAACCACTGATGGAAGTAGAAAGCCAAGTCTTTCTCCCATAGAGCAGCTGGTGATTTTGGACTGCTTACCGTGGGTATTATAGCGCAACACATAATAACTATGCCACTAGGCCTCCAAGCCTGTCTTAAAACAAGCAGCCATCTACGTGAGATGTCAACAAAATCCAGATTGAAGAAGCACATCAGTTTGTGTGATCCAAGAATTATAAACAATGAAGCCCAAATCTGAAAGAACTTAAGTTATGAATAGAGCCTTGAAAATCAGTTGTGGCAGATGGAGTTAGGTTAAAATGTAACACCTTGATCACCCTTTTCACCGATATAAAGTTGTTTCAGATTTTCAGATTTTCTGCTTTTTTCATTGCTTTTTAAAATTTTGTCATCGTTTTTGTTTTCATTTGTTTGTTTCCCACTTTGTGTTTTGTATGATTTTCTGTTTAGGAAATCTAGGATGAGTAAATTTATAGAGACAGTAGCTGGATTAATAATTACCTAGGGTTATGGCAGGAGAGCGTGAGAGAGAAAGAGTGGGGAAGTAATAAAAATGAATCTGAGAAAGAGGAAACTTCTGAAATTGATTGTGATGATGATCGCACAATCCTTCTTAACATGATTGAACTATAAGATTCTATGAGATGTAAATAATATGCCAATAAAACTATTTTAAAAAGCATAGACAAACAATAAATAAAGGACAGATGTGACACACTGATGAGTTGTGAAGTGACAAAAAGAAGAGATCATTCCAAGATGGTAGATAAGGCAGCTGTACTACCCAGACCCTCCACAGCAAAGACCACATAGGCTAATGGAAGCAGACATGGATTCAGGAACCCATAATTCCAAAGGGAAGGAAAAAGAAGTAGATTAATGCTGAGCCACTGGTGATGAACACCAATTAGAAGCCGGTGATCTCTGACAAACACTACTAACCCAGGACTTGAGTAGGCATCTTGGCATGAACTTCAAGGTGACCTTTAGTGGGACTAAGCACGTGAGATCTGCTTTCTCTTGCAGGCATTTCACTCTTGTTCTGGATCCTTAATCTGGCTTACTTTAGCCTTATCTCTGGTTCTTGGGACTTAAATTGTGGCCTATGACCTGATATTATTTCACCAGCTTCTGAAGCCTGGTAGATGAAGAAGATCCTTCCCAAATCACATGGTTCTCTGAGGGGTTACAAGGATCTTTTGGTGACCCAACAAAGAAGGTCCCCATTAACTTGACAAGTAAGCCCCAGCTGAATTCTCCAACCTGTCATAGTAGGCCCCCAGCATCCCTGAGACCCAGCAAATAAGGATCAGGACATCCCTATGAGGTAGCAAAGAAGGTCCTGTGTATTACACTGCTCTGGCAAGGAAGCCACTGGCTTTCTCAGTGGCCCAGTAAGGATGCCCCTAGCCAAACCCATGCCCTGGCAAGGAAGGCCTTGATTGATCTTGCAACCTGGCATGGAAGGCCCCAGATATCCCTACCAAGCCCAGGCCAACTATTTCCCAACACTAATAGCAACACCACAGTGCTGAAAAGACAGCAGTCAATAATCACACACTCACACACAGAAATACAGGCAGAAACAACTGAGCAACCCTCAGATCCAAATGAATGCTCTGAAGAAAAGGCCTTGGGACTAACAGAAAGAATGAAGTTCAGGTACATTCAGTAGATGGAGGACTAGAACCTCTAAAGCAACTATAATTCCATAAGATAAATAAGAAGATAACAGAATTATACAGTACAGTTAAAAAGCAGAATAATCGAATTAAAGAAATGGAATACTGAGTTAGTTAGCTTGAAGACAATTACTTTGACT
>NW_022103896.1:78885625-78887767 GCF_000313985.2 Echinops telfairi | reverse complement strand
AATGCGTTTTACCAAACGCGTTTTACCAAACCCAAACATCAAATAAAAAATATTAAAACTAGTTTTTAAAAGCACCCTCTCCTAAGATATGTACTAGACCAATGTTCTTTTTCAGTTGACTAACTCTACAAGGTATTTGAGACTGTAAATGTTTAGGGGAGAAAGTAATCTCTTTTTTCTTATGGATCAACTGGTCGTTTGGATCGTCGACCTTGTGGTTAATAGTCCTACACTTACTATTATTAAAATGCACATGTGTCAATAATAATATGTCTCTCTTGTGCCACACACCTTACTCACCGAATCTGGCTCCAGGTGATTTCTTTTTGTTTCTGAAAATGCAGAGGGATTCGAAAGAACAGTGATTTGAAGATGTAGAAGAAAAACGAGTGAGGTGCTGTCAGCCATCCAAACAGATGAGTTTGAAAAATGTTTCCAAGAATGGAATTGCAGATTTGACAAATGTATTATGTGTAATGGAGATTACTTTGAAGGTGTTAAGGCTATTGTATAAAAAAGTTTAAACACATTGCTTTGAAAAAAATTCCATTTTTGGGGGGACCTCATAAATATCACTCCTCTCTCTCATAGATTTAAAATCTTCCCCACCTCTTTATTTGGGTAGTCATTTCTCTGAAGATTATCTCCTGGTCATCTTGTTTGTTAACAAGTAAATAAAACTGCTTTGCTGAAGGTCCACATCAATAAATGTTCTTCTCAACTAAACTACAAAGCTGCAAACCCGTGCAGTTTGGTAACATTTCCTACGAGTGCTCTTATATTTGAACTTAAATTCTGAGCATTAGATTTTCAGGAGGCTACAGTTTGTAGTGGGAACCCTAAATGGATTTTGAGTCTGCACTAAAATTCAGCCTCCTTTGAGTTCTTTCTTACCATTGAGCTCCGCAATTTAAAAAGCTTTGCCCTCTGGCAGAGTGTTTGCTGCAAAGCCACTGGCCAGTGCCAGGAGGGGTGTCCAGCTCATGGGAACTTGCCTGGGTATGCCCTTAATGGAAGGGTGCTGCCAGGAAATGAGTCGTCTGGGAATCAGGGTAGTTGGGAGCCCTGTTTCAATCTTGTAAACTTTTCTAATCTGCAATAGTGTATGTATTTCAATCCTGGTCTCCATTTTGTTCCGTATACCCACCTGCGACTGTGATGAATTGATCTGTCATCAGTCATGCTTTTGTGAAGGATTTATTTTATTTTCTGCACTTTATAATCTATCTGAGTGGCTGTGAATCTTTTAGATACCATTACGGCCTTGTGCTGATGGTCCTTCATCTGGATTATTAATGTTTTTTGCCTTTGTCTGGTCTTTCTCTTGTTTCAGACTTAATAAATGGATCCCTAGAAGATATATTTGAATTTGGGGTATTTCTTTTACTTTGGAATACTTTGCGGGGATATTTTTCCCTGAGTACATTGCTTGAGTTTCCATATCATACCAGAGATGGATCTAGGAACAAATTGCTGCATTTTTAGTCAAGTATCTCTGACAATAAATTAGCCCAAAGCAGAGATAAACAGGCTCTCTAAAAGGCTGCTCTTTTATTTATTTTATCCTGATAATTTTACTTCTGGGTCATTTCTATAGTTTTCAATATGTAGATAGATGCAAGAGACGGTTACAATGCACTGAGAAACCAGGGGGTACAATGAAATGAATAGATTTCTGTGTGGTTGGCTTCAGGCTTTTGCTTTTCTTTTCTCCACTGCATGTTGAAGTGAATCTTAACCACAGCAGATTCTATTTATTGCATGAAGCCTATTTCTTGACATTAGAAACAACAACAATAAACATTAAAGCTATTTAAGCACTTACGTATCTAGAAAAATAACTTGGGTGCCATTTTCATTTCTGAATTGCAACTGTTACTACTATGACTATGACTAATAATTGGTTCATTTGTTGGAATTATTGCTTCACTAGTATAAACCTAGAGTAAGATGTAAGAATACATATCAGGTAGCATCCTAATACAAGTAGATGTGTAAAGTTAAAATGCAAAGTGTAAATGTTTCATTTATACATGATAATGACTTTACAGATAGTTATTGAACTTCAATTTCATCATCACAAATGATCATCACTATCACTGAATTATGCATATGGAAACATTGAAATGCGTTTTACCAAAC
>NW_022103896.1:78883297-78884950 GCF_000313985.2 Echinops telfairi | reverse complement strand
GATTCAAAACCCGTTTTATACTTGAGATAAAAGTCCTTAATAGAGCCTTGACACATACTGGGAGAAATGGCAGAAAATAACATATGAACTTGGTTACTAACTTGTATTATGATAGACATATTATGGTGCTAAAATTGAATTTACCAAAACCAAAAACCAAGCTCACTGCCTTTGACTCAATGCTGACTCACAGTGACCCTGTCAGACAGGCTAGAACTGCCCCTGGGAGGTTCCAAGACTGTAACTCTACTTTTGCCTGAAGAGCGACTCATGGTTTCTAAATGCTGGCCTGTGCTTACCAGCCTACAGCATCCCCACAACGCCACCAGGGCCTCACTAATTATTCCAGTTTTGTGCAACTTAGTGGCTTCAGCAACCATGATTTTGCCCATAAATTGGGTTGTTAGAAATTTAGTGAGGACAGTACTCCTTATGTCTGGGGTTTTAGCCGAAAGACTGAAAGTTGAAAACTGTAAATCTAAAGGTTGGCTCACTTCTATGTCTGGCATTTCAGGTGGTTTGTTTTCTGAGTCTTAGCTGAGTCTGCTTGCCAGAGTCCAATCATAAGCTTTTCTATGTGGCCTGGGCTTTCTCAAACAGGTAGCAGGGTCAAAGGGGGATTCAAAGAGTGGGAGGAGCCAGGTAGAAGTCATAGCTTTCTACCACGCAGTGTCAAAGGCCATGCATCGTTACCACTGTTGCATTCTCTTTGTTAAGGCAATCACAAAGTCCTGTCCAACTTCTAGGTAAAACAGGCTTTGCCTCTGAATGAGAGAAAGACCAGGTTCTGGAAGAGTGTGTGAACCAGGAGCTATTGCTGTGTCCCTCTTTGGGAAATATAATATGCCACACTATAAAAGAAATATTGAAATAATATGAGTATACATAAATTAAACACTAGTAGCTTGTTTTGTATTGGAACTCTGCCACTTTTAAGAGGCACATCTTTGATTTTCTTGGCTTCTAAAGTCATTGTATTGCTAGCAATTTTCTACATTCAATCATTATTATATGACTGTTTTTCAGAACAGCTTTGTATAATTCTTGACACATAGTGATTGTACACTTCTTATTTTTTATCACGTGTTTTCATAAAACATTACTGAATCACCATAAAAGAATGAATGAAAAAAAAGAAGAATGAATGAAATAATTTGTTTTGACATGTTACTGCAGAATCACTGTTCCAGAGCTCAAATATTGAATTATATTAAGAAATAATTCTGTGAAGACAATAACAATGACTCATACATATTCTACAGTGAGAGCAAACTAACATGACACAAGTTATACTTTGTGTATAACTTGTATAACATGACAAAGAAATACTTTGTCTCTAATCTATCCAAAATCAAAGTTTACCTGGGACATTTTAAATAGAATATGATCAGAATAAGAGATGAGGGTTTCCACAAGGCACAAGGTTCCCTCATTGACCCATAGTGCTACGGGGGACAGCATCGGAGCCACTGTGTGGAAAGTGTGCCGGGTCTGGAACATGCACAGCAGCATGAAATGCAAAGGGAGAGCAACAGGGCAGCAGGGGAGCAAAGTAACCAAATCCCTGAGGAATCCTGAAAATACACTCTGACTTGGGGGACAGGGCATGGCATCTCATCAGACGTGATCGGGAAACCCGCATAAGGGTCAGCA
>NW_022103896.1:78878331-78882311 GCF_000313985.2 Echinops telfairi | reverse complement strand
GCATGTATATATGTAAATATACTAATTTATAATGAAAGGGATAGAGACAAATGTACATATATTTATGTTAAGTATTAAGATACTGGACTGACTTTCGGCCTCTACTCAAGGCCTCCCTTAATACAAGAACACTTTGTTCTAATAACCTGGCACTCTTTGATATTCACCTTTGTAACATGATCGCCAAAGACAAAATGGGTGAATAAGCAAATTTGGTGAAGACAGCAGATAATACCAAGCTATCAAAAGATAGTAGCATCTAGGGTCTTAAAGGCTTGAAGTTAAACAAGTAGCCCATCTGGCAGGGAAGCAAATAAAGCCTCAAGGAAGAAGCATACCAGCCTGTGTGATCATGAGGTGTGGATGGGATCAGGTTTGGAGTGGAGACCCAGAGCCCATCTGTAGACAATTGGATCTGTCCATCTGCCCCCTTCCTCCCAACGCACACCACAGAAGGGTTATAAGGAAGGGCTAATTCAACCAAGGCACAGTACAGTATAGCACCTAGCAAACACATCATTCCTCTAGTTCCTGAATACTTCCCCACCCCCAACCCCACCATGATCCAGTTCTAAAGTACAAATCTGGCTAGACCGAAGAACACACATTGGTTCAGATAAGAGCTCTCGACACATGAATTTCAGGACAGATAAACCCCTCAGGAACAGTAGTGGGAGTAGCAGTATCACGAGGGGAGGGGGATGGCCAGGGAGGGGGAAGGGGGAGAAAGGGAGACCCATCACAAGGTTGGATATATAGCCCCCTCCCCCACAAAGTGGACAAATAACAGAAATGTGGGTGAAAGGAGACAACTGACAGTGTAAGATATGAAATAAAAATAACAATATATAATTGATCAATGATTCACAAGGGTGAGATGGTTGGGGAGGGAGGGCAAAAAAGAGGAGCTTATACCAAGGGCTCAAGTAGAAAATGTTTGGAAATGATAATGGCAACATATATACAAATATGCTTAATACAATTGATGTATGGAATGTTATAAAAACTGTAAGAGCCCCCAATCAAATGATTAAAAAGGAAATATACACACACACATACAAAAAGAGATGAGGCTTTGGCCTTGATGTTATAGTAAAAATAAATTAATATATACTTGTTGATAACATAAGTGATAAATGTAGAAACCTTAAAATTATTTTTACAGTAAATTTGGTTTGAGGATTCAAAATAGTAATGTAATTCATAATGTAATTGATTTAATAAATTATGAATACCCACACTTAAGTTATTTTATACAACCATAATAATTGTCATCCTGTATAATATTGAACATTTCTCCAAATCATTATTAATATTTGGGAAAAACACACATTTCCTACTTTCTAAATTACTCAAATATAGTTGATTTTTATTTTACTCTAGACCAATATAATGAACATATACTAAGAAGTACAACTTAATAAAATGTATTAATTATACATAATTTTGCTATAAAGGTGGTATTTAATATTACCTGATCAAAAATCACAATAACCCTATAGGACAGAGTACAACTACCTCTGTGGATTTCTGAGACTGGAAATCTTCATAGGAATAGCAAGCTTCAACCTTCTTTCACAGAAGAGACTGATGGTTTCAAACTACTGTCCTTTTTATTAGCTTCCCGAGATATAACTCACTGTGCCACAGGACTCCTTTATCTGTGGGCTCCTATACACACAGAGTCACCAAAAGTTGGAATTGACTCGATGGTAGTGAGTTTTGGGGAGCATGTAAAAATTTTGTACAACATAGGGAATACTGCATAGTTGTATCCTTTCACCATACATAATCAATCTGTATGGTGATTATGAACCAATGATCTCAGAAGCTGGACTATATGGAGACCCCTGCCAGTGCTGAGATGCTTACAAGCTCACTGATTCAGCTTTCCTCCTGCATTTGGTGTCATTGCATGTGTTTTCTGAGTTTGGGGAGGACTTTGTAGATTGGTGTTGGACATATGGGCTAATCTCGCACTTATGGGCTTGGACTGGACTGGGTTGGGATGCTTAATGTACAATTACCCTTTATATAAAACTCTCTCTTATACCCAAATGAGTTTCTAGGGATTTGTTTCTCTAGTCTACCAAGACTAACACACTCACACTTAATGATAAGGCCTAATCTACAAACAACTGGTTCTTATGTTTTGGACCTGCTTGATATTTGCCCTCATGAAGTGCTCACTGAGTATATGGGTGCTATAGGAAAATGTGAAGAAATTAGATGGTGCCTGGCTAACAGAAAAAATAGCATCTGGGGTCTTAAAGGCTTTGTCTCAAAACAAGCAGCCATCTAAATCAGACGTCAGCTGAATCCACACAGAATCAGCACAGCAGCCACTGTGAGCCAAGGATTATTGGTAATAAAATCCATGATCTGAATGGGGACTGTATTAGAGCTTAAAATCTGATCACTGGGTTGTCAGAAAGTGATGGATGATGGTGAAAGCCTGAAATCTATTTATAGAGCCCCCACATGGAGTAGACCTCAATTGAAGTCCTTTGGTCCATTGACCAAAGATGTGACCAGTCTTGTCCTCAGACATAATGCATTGGGAAGTGGATTAGTACAAATATAATTAGGTTAAAATTTAATATTTTACCATTTGTTTCCCCTTTTGCCCAATTTTAAACTTTTAATCTTTTTAATTATGTTCTGCTTTCTTTTGGATTGGGTTTGTCTATGTTTCTTTTGTTGTGGTTTTTTTCATATAATTTTCTTTATATGAAATTCTATAAATTTATATTAATTCTATAGAGAGAATGACTACATGAATACAGTTATGGCAAGGGAGGTTGGGGAGGTGAGGAGCTAATAATAATAGGTAAAAGAATGACAAAAATGTTTTAAAATCATGTAGTGAATACACAGCTCTTTTTAATACATCTAAACCATTGAATTGTTTGGTATGCAAATTACATATTAACAAAAATTTTGAAAACAAATAAAATTCATTATCATCAAGTTGAATACAACTCATGCCAATGTATAGATAGAGTTTCCAAGACTGTAAATCTGCAGGGGAGCAGACAGCCTCATCTTTTTCCTGTAAAGCTGCTGGTGGGTTTGAACAACTGACCTTCTGATGAGCAGTTTAAAACTTAGTTAACAGTAAAATGTCAAACTTTTATTTTTCTCTTAAGTAGTTTATACTTTATGCCTAATTTTTTTCTTTCATAAATCTAAAAAATCATTGAAAATTAACTTGATGTAAGTCCCTTGAGGATGCTCAGACTGCTGTTTCAGGTGGTGCAAATTCAAGAGTGCAGAAGTCAAGGAATTGTTACAAAGATGGAAGCATCACTGTCAGAAAATATATGGAGGTTTTGTTGAAAAATAATTGCTTTACATCTTGATATTTTTGTTTCATGAAAGTTTCTACAATTATGTAGAAATACTTTTTGATTTACCATCACATATAGAAAAATAATTGGCTTTTGCATATGAACCTTGTAGCCAGTCCTCTTACTATGTTTGCTAATTGTTAGTAGAGTTCACAATGCATATTTGGGTTTTTTTTTTACATAGCAATCATGCCATTTGCAATTGAGACAATTTATAGGTCTTTTCTAATATGTATACTTTTTATTTTCTTTCTCTTTGTTTCCTTTCTTTGGTTAACTTTACCTACCTAGGACTTCTCGTATAGAGAATGAAAGAGGTTCCAAGAAATTTGTGCTCTGGACCCAATCACAGGAAGGAAGAATCCAGTTTCTTCATCTTAAGTATGGTGTTTGTAGATGTTCTTTTCAAATAGAGCAAGTTCCCCTGTATCACTCCTCGCTGAATTAAAAAAATTTTTTATCATGAATGGGAGCTGACTTTGGTTGAATTATTTTCCTGCATCAACTGACATGTTCATATGATTTTTTAGCCCCTTGTCAATAGATTTCCAAATATTGCATACCTGGAGAAAAAATCCTACGTGATCTTAATGTACAGTTGTACACTCATCTTTGTTTATAACACAATTA
>NW_022103896.1:78877102-78878231 GCF_000313985.2 Echinops telfairi | reverse complement strand
ACTATATATATGTGTGTGTGTGTGTGTATATATATATATATTTATATATTGCCATTAAGTGAATTGACTCATTGCAACTCGATAGTACTGCCCCATAGAGTTCCCAAGGATGTTATCTTTATGAAAATAGGCTGCCAAATTTTTCTCCCACATACTGAGTGGTTGGTGTGTCCAATCCACTGATCTTTTTGTTAGCAGCTGATTCTTTAACCACAGTACCACCAGGGCTCTTTCTATTTCCCTATACAATATAATAATAATAATACTTGAGAAATAAACTCATCTCCTGGTTACCCTGTAGGATAGGGCAGAACTGATTTTCATAGTTGGAAAGTATTCATATATTAAAAATATTGACTCTTCCAATATGTGAACAAATAAAGGCATCTTTATTTTTTGCCTTGTTTCCAACCTTCATTGTTCTCTTACAAAATGTTTAGTCATGTAAGTTTTTAATTGGTATAAGTGACCATCCCATGTATTTTTAGTCTAACAAGATTACTTACATATGTATATTTCCTTTGCACAATAATGTTTTAAATTTTATATCACTGGCTGTATTAATGATACTGGCTGTATTAATGATATTACTATTAGAATTACCAAATGTCACATGGAAGTTATTTATATTATTTCTCAAGAAACTGATTATATTCTCCTTAAAGTGGAATATATATATATACCATGAGGCACTAAATGGATTTTGAATTAACTGTGATAGTTGGGTTTATTTTGCCAACCTGGCCAATGAACACATGTGGGATTCATTGAAGGACAGTGTAATAGAAGGGCAGAGAGATAAATGGCTCCGCGAGTCGCCTTCTTGTCTCTTGCTCTCTGATGGTCAGACCAGTTGTAGCTGCCTTAGCTAGTTCTCTGCCTCAGCTGACAAGGCTGACTTCCTGCAAGACATCCCCAAGGAGAAGCCACATGGACTTACCCTGATGCAGCCCTGGGTGCTGGAGCAGCCCCGTGGAGACCCCTGCCAGTGCTGAGATGCTTACAAGCTCACTGATTCAGCTTTCCTCCTGCAGTCGGTGTCATTGCATGTGTTTTCTGAGTTTGGGGAGGACTTTGTAGATTGGTGTTGGACATATGGGCTAATCTCGCACTTATGGGCTTGGACTGG
>NW_022103896.1:78871424-78877002 GCF_000313985.2 Echinops telfairi | reverse complement strand
ACGATTCACCAGTGGGAATTATCTGACTCTGATGCTCTCTTTAGAATGGTTTTGCACTTTTGATTCAATTTCAGTAGAAATAGGCTTATTAAGTTTATCTATTTCTTTCTCTGACTTTTAATTGAGTCTTTCAAGAAACTGATTCATTTCATTTCAATTTCACTGAAGAAAATGGTCAATTTTATAAAAATTGTGGGCATAGAATTGTTCAGAGAGTTCCCTTATTATTCTTTTGATGTCTATAAAACCAGTAGTCCTCTTTTATATCTAATTTTGGTAATTTCTGGTTTCTTTTTTCCTCTCCCCCTTAGTGAGCCTGGCAAGAGTTTGAAAAACTGTTCTGACCCTTTCAAAGAAGCTGTTCTTGGTTTCACTGGATTTTTATATATATGTTCAATTTGTACTATTTTTAACAATTATTTCTTTCTTCAAGCTTAATTTTGCTTTATTTTTCTAGTTTCCTGAGATTAAATTATTGATTTCATATCTTTGATGTTGTCTTACACATTCATTTAATGCTATAAGTTTCCCTCTAAGTCCTATTTTTGTGGTATTGCATAAACTTTGACGGTTGTATCTTCACTTTAAGTTAGTTCAAATTATGTTTTACATTTTACTTGAGCCTTTGTATTTGACCCATGTGCTATTTGGATAAAGGAAAATTGGGAGTAAAAACACGAGATGGAGTAAGTAAAGATTGATATCCCAGGCATTAGTGAATTGGAATGGACTGACGGATGCCATTTTGAATTATACAGTAAGATGTTTCCTATGCCTAGAACGATAAATGCAAGGGGAATGTTGACACATTTATTATCCAAAAATACAGTCTGGAGTACATCTCACCTGAGTTTTGAGAATATCTCAATAAATCATAGATTTGACTCATTGAACACTAGTGACAGGAAATCTGGTAAGTGTGGAATGACATCAAGAACATCATATATGAAGAAAGTAAGAGGTCATTAAAAAGACAGACAAGACGAATAACAAAGTGGATATTAGAAAAGACTCGGAAACTTGCCCTTAATCAGAGAAGCTAAAGCAAAAAGGAAGACACAATGAATTAGAGAGGCTGGGAGACATTTCAAAGGGCATCTCAAGATGACAAAGAAACATTTTTTTAATATGGATAAGTACATTTGAAAATTTCTTACCAGGAACTCCTACATACCGAAGCAAATAACTATGAAACTCCTGTTCAAGTTGAGAGGCAAAACATAAACTGCACTTAAAGTGCTGTGTTTAAAAAAGAAATCAAAAATACAGATTATATTATGGGAAAATTAAATTTGTTTCATTTTTGAATTCCTGAAACTAGAAAGGATGAAAAACATATATAGTATCATTAGTCTATAATTGTTCTATTTTATTTTCTTCATTCTAAGATTGGAGTCTTTTTCCAGACTGGTAGCTACTTTGTTAAACTTGTGGTTGAGACATTTATCTATATTTGATCAGAAGTTTCAGAGGCTACTACACAAGTCAGCTAGTCTAAACTTATATTGAATATGAACATTATCAATAATATTCTGAAGCTACATCTTTTTTATGTCCCTTCTTAGGAAATGCAGTCTTATTTTAAATGATTTAAAAACAGTAATAAACTACAGAGCTTTCTAAGAGTGGAGGTAATCTGGTTCATGTGCATAAAAAATTGCCTGGTCAGCAGAAAAGCAAGCATTATTAAATATGAATACAATCCTTACAAATATTGAACAATAGTTTTCTGTGATTAAAAAAGCTAGTTCACAAAGGTCCCAAGATTTTATGAAGATGTTTCATATCCAAATCACAGTGTAAGAAATTTGGTAACTGACTGACAAGTCTTGTTTTCTACTAAACTTTGGTATCAAACACAATAGAATGACGTGTAGAATGTGATATTGTTGTGACAATATTGAAGCTCCTTATTACAGATATATTAATCTCCTCAAGTACTAAATGATTACATCTTATTTATATAGAACATTGGTCCAGTACCATAGAAATGGAGAGCAGCAGTTGGAAATATATCTCACTTCATGTTCTGAGATTAAAAAAAGGGTTAACTCTTCTTTCCATTCTTTTCTTCATATAAATATTTTTTCATAATGAGATCTGATGGCAATTAATTGCCAGAATTTTCATAGCTACTGTATTAAGGGGATGCTGAAGGCCATCACTGTATAACATACTACCACATAAGGATTCTTCTGTTTACCAATTCAGGCACACTTCCAAAAAATACCCAACAATCCAGTTTTATTTCTGTTTAGGAGAATGGGTGCTAAGGATAAAATATAAGCACAGGTACATATAAGTAGTGAAGTTACAGAAAACAGATTCTGGAAATTGAAAATAGTAGACATAATGAGCCCAATGGAGCCCCAACCATATCACCTTTCTAGGTCCTGGGCCAAATTAAATTATTATACTGAAATATGCAAAGACCTGGAGTTGAAAGCCAAAAAATAACACATTCAGCATATATCAAGTTGAGAGCATTTAAGAAAAAATGCAAGGCTCACGTTGCAATACTGAAAGATTCTGAGAAAAATATTAAACAGCGCAGGAAGCACAAAACAAGAGAAAAGGAATACAGAGTCACTGTAACAAAAATAACTCATTTACTTTTAACCATTTTAAGAGGTAGCAAATAATTAAGAACTAATTTTACTGAAGGAAGAAGTCCAAACTGTACTGTAGGCATTAGCCAAAAATAAGGCTCTGGGAATTAACAGAGTATTGATTAAGATGTTTCAACTCACTGGAAACACAAACTAGTCTAAGCCAGGAAATTTGGAAAATGGTTACCTGGACAACTGACTGGAAGAGATCCATATTTGGACATATCCCCAAGTAAGAGGACCCAATAGAACATAGAAATTTTGGAACAATATCATTTTTATCACATGAAAGTAAAATTTGCTGAATTTCACTCAACAATGGTTGCCACAGTACATTGCTAGATGGGGAGCTGCTAGAAATACAAGCTGGATTTAGCAGAATATGTGGAAGGAGAAGTATCATTGCTCATGACAATAGATCTTGACTGAAAGCAGAGAATATCAGAATGATCCTCACTTATATTGATTGACTATGTAAAGGTATTCAACTCTGCGGATTACAACAAACTATGAATAACATTGAGAAGAATGGAAATTCCAGAACAGTTCATTGTGATCATGTGGACCTGCACAAAGACCAAGTTGCAGCCATTTGAACAGAGCAAGGGAATACTGTATGGATTAAAATCGGGAAAGGTGTGCACCAGAATTGTATCCTCCACCATACTTATTAAATCTGTATTTGAAGCAAATAATTGGAGATTCTGAACTACATGGAATTCCGGACTACAACAAAGAATCCTTTGTTCAGTTAATCTGAGATTCTGGAATATGATCTGAGATTCTGTATTCAAGACAAGAAGTGTCATCTAAATTGGAGGGAGGCTTATTAACAACCTGTAATATGCAAATGACACAACTTTGCTTGCAGAAAGTGAAGAGGACTTGAAGCCTTTGCTGATGAAAATCTAGGACTATAGCTTTCAGTGTGGATTGCAACTCAATGTAAAAAATTAAAAACTCCCAAATACTTACAACTGGACCCATAGATGACATCATAATAAACGGACAGAAGATTGAAATTGTCAAGACTTTCTCCTTGCTTGGATTCATAATCACTGCCCATTGAAGCAGCGGCAAGATTCAAATGATGGACTGCACTGGGTCAGTCTGCTGCACAAGACTTCTTTAAAGTGTTGACGAGCTCGGATGTCACTTTGCAAACCAAAATGCGCTTGATCCAGATCATGATACTTCCAATCACCTCCTATGCATGTACAAGATGGACATTAAACAAGGAAGACCAAAGAAGAATTAATGCATTTGAGTTATAGTGTTGGCGAAAACTATTGAAAGTACCACGGACTGCTGAAAGAATAAACAAATCTGCCTTCGAAGAAGTACATCCAGAAAGCGCCTTAGAAGTGTGGCCGATGCGACTTCGTGTCACGCTACTTTCAGCATGCTACCAGGGGAGAGCACTCCCCGGAAAAGGACCTCATGTTCGGTAAAGTGGAAAGGAAGGGAAAGAGAGGAAGACACTCCAGGAGGTGAGTGGACTCGGTGGCTGCAACAAAGGACTCCAACTTAACAGTCGCGAGGATACGCAGGACTGCGGAGTCCTGTCTGTGGTGCACAGGGTCGCTTTGAGTCAGAAGCAACTTGGCAGCACCTACCAACCATAGCTTCTTTCTGTTATTGATTTGAGTGTTATTATTTTGTGATCTGAGCACACACCTGTTATAATCTCTATTATTTTAGCTCTAGTGTAGGGTGGGCTATCTATTGGGGTGTCAAACACAAGGGGAGCAGTTTAAAAGCACCTGCTACTCTATGGGGCCCTGGTAAGGTCGTGGTTATGCTGGGCTGCTAACCACAAAGTCAGCATTTCGAAACCATCAGCTGCTTCACAGAATAAAGACAAGGCTTTCTAATCCCTTACAAATATTAGTCTTGGATACCCACAGGCGTAGTTCTACCATGTCCATAGAGTCTCTATGAGTCAGAATTGACTTTGTGGCAATGAATTTAGTTTTGGTTACTCTGAGGAAGAAACGAATCTTTCTAAGTCTAACCGCTTTCTGCTCCTGTAAAGAACAAGAGCCTCAGAATACCAACAAGGACAGTTCTAATGTGTCCTGGAGGGTCGCTGCGAGTTGACATTGACTCTAGGACAGTGAGATTGGCTTTTTGAGTAGAAGGTATATTTGTGATCCAGAATGTGACTTATCTTGGTGAGTCTTTCGCTGTGGGAACGTCTTCCACTTTCATTGCTGTTGGTTGGAGTGGTTTACAAATACTAGAATAAATTGAATGATTATGCTTGTCAGGTCAGCTATATCATTGTAAACATTCTGGCTACTGGACCTAGGAGTTCTGCTAACCTTGTTGGGTAAACCTTGCGAGGTCAGGGGTTCAAAGCCACCAGCCACTTTGCAGGAGAAAGATGAGGCTGTTTGTTTCTATAGCTGTTTGTTTCGAGCTTTAAAAACTAAGTAGGTTGGACTCAAAGCCTTGGTAGCAGAGGGTTTGGCTTGGTCACCTTCATCTGTCAATTATTAATGTGTTGATATCACCAACATTAACACTGGATTTATCCATTTCTCCTTTTCTGTCTTATTTATTTGAAGCTCTTTTAGCATTTAGGATTGCTTTATTCTTTTTTGAGAATTTACTCTTTTGTCTTTATGTAATGCTTGGATTTCTTATTCTGAAGTCTAGTTTGTCTGAATTTAATGTTGGTAATTCACTTTTTAAAAAAAATTAGTGTTTCCATATCTGTCTATTCCCTTTATATGGAAAATTACTTTCTTTTAAACAGTATACACTTAGAGCTTTCATTGTTGTTGTTATTGTGCATTCTGGCAATCTCCATCTTTACATTAGAGTGTCTAAAACATTTACATTTAAAGATATTGTTGATGTAGTTGGGGCAATATCCTTTATTTAAATCATTTTATTAGGGGCTCATGCAACTCTTATCACAATCCATACATACGTCAATTGTGTAAAGCACATTTGTACATTCA
>NW_022103896.1:78868659-78870349 GCF_000313985.2 Echinops telfairi | reverse complement strand
CTATTCTAACATTTTTCAATATTTAGTGGGTTCCTTAGAATATAAAATATATATATTTAGCAGATCTAATTCTATCTGCAGATAACATGTTAGTCAATTTGTAACAAGCTAGTTCCTGTTTCTTCATCCTTGTGACATTGCTTATTTATTTTACTTAACCACATGCAATCATCAAAGTGCTACTATATTGCTTTAAAGAAACATTATCTTCTAGATCAATTATGAATAAGAAAAATAGGTGATTTTTTTTACTTTTAATTTTTAAAAAACTACAGATAAATGACAGGGAAAAGTATCATGAAATCCTTTGGACTTGTCACTCAGTTTCCCCAGTGAGAGCATCTTTTCTCCCTATTGTATAATGCCATAGCTTGGTACATTTTAGAGGACATGTTTTACAGGGTTTATCCAGATTTCACAGTTGTATATATGTGCTCATTTGTGTGTATATGTGTGTATAGGACCATGCAATTTCACCACAAGTGAAGATTTTTGTCACCACCAACACCATCAAGATAAAGTATAAAGTTCACCTATGCTTTCCTTTTATTACCACACACCTTCTTCCCTGTCCTCTCTATATACACATCTTGCAGCCAATAATCTGTTTTCCATCTCAGTAATTGTGCTATATCAAGAATGCTATTATAATTTGAACCTTATTTTAAGATTGGCTGTTTTTGCACTCCATAATTAGCTTGATACCTACCCACATTGTGTATACAATTGTTTGTGTTTATTGCTCAGTAGTATTCCATTGCATGGGGGTTAAGCCATTCTCCTGTTGAAGGAAAGGATTATCTTCACTTTTTGACTATTAGAAATTAAGGTGGTATGAAATCCTCACAACTGGACCAATAAATAATATCATGATAAAGGGAGAAATTATTGAAATTGGATTTTATCTTCCCTGGATCCACAGGCAATGCTCATGGAAGCATCAAAAAGCAAACCGAAATAAATTAATTTCAAAGACATCATTTCAAAATTAGGAATGTGGACCAATTTGTTTGCAGGCTTTGTTTTGTGTTGGTCCAGTGACTCTACGTGTTCCTCTATCTTCATTTGATACTTCCTGAGTTGTTTAATATTTTCTCCATAGAATCCCTTAGTATTACAACTCCAGGCTTAATTTTTTCCTTCAGTGTCTTCAGTTTGAGATATATGGAGTGTGTTCTTGGAATGTGTTCTTCTATTTGGCTTTCTGATTCCGGGTCTTTGCATTATAAGATAATGCTTTATTAAGCTGACTTTGAAATTTCTGTTTAGCTGTTTAACTTCATCATTTCTCCCATTTGTTTTACATGTTCTACATTTCAAAGTAAGTTTCAAGTTTCTTCTGACATCCACTTTGATCTTTTCATCCCCTGTCACATTTTTGGTAACCGTTTGCTCTCTTCAGATATGATGTTCTCAGTATCATCCCACAGCTCATGAGTTGATCTTTCTTTATTTCTTCTCTGACACTTTTCTTTACGTAGAGCTGAGTTGCTGACATATATAATTTTTCTACTGCCAGAATAATTTTTTTCTCTTCATTTGTTTATTGTGGAAAATATTCATATAACAAAACATACACTAATTCAACAATTTCTCTGTACAATTCAGTGACACTAATTATATTTCTGAAGAGTTCTATTAACATTTCTTCTAGGGTAGATGTATTGTTAGCAAATTGACTTTTCTATTT
>NW_022103896.1:78862486-78868282 GCF_000313985.2 Echinops telfairi | reverse complement strand
AAGTTATGCCTTTGATATATACCACTACTTCTAAAGTTCTGTTCTGTTTTATTTTTCCCTCTTGTATTTTTACTTTGAATTTTAGTTTGGGTTGTTTTTAGTGAGTTTTCTTCCGGTTATTGATTCTTTTCACCACTGATTCAAGTTTCCTGGTGAACTCATTGATGCATTCTTAATTTCTTTTACGGCACTTTTTATTTCTATCAGAGCCTTCATTTTCATGCTTATAATGTGCATTTATTCTTATAGACTGTATATTTTACATTAGATTCCTTAACATAGTAATCACAGTTATTTTAAATGCTCTGATAATTACAATCCCAGGGTCATATATGAAACTGGATGAAGTGATTGTTTTCTCTCTTTGGAGTGTGCTTTCTCGGCACTCTTTTGGGTGGCATAGATGTGTGGGTGGGTGGTGGGGTGGTGGTGGTGGATGTGTGTGTTTTATCGGCATACTTATTAGGCCTTTAGGGAAATATATTTTTAACAATTTTTCTACAGACTAGGCCATGTTCAATGTTCATTATAGCTATAGTTAACAGAGGCCTTAAATTCTACTGCGGTCTCATGTCTTCCCTTTTTACTCTACCCACCCCCATACTTAATCTCAAAGAGTAGCTCTTCCAAGTTGTTCAGGCATATCCCAGTTATCATATAGGAGACTTATTTCTATGGTAATAAAGTGTGTGTATATGATGGGGAGTGGAGGACATGTTTTTAACATTCCAATTGAATCCAAGTATTTTAGTGAGCCCAGACTTCAGGATTGTGTTCCCAGAAGTACTTCTTGGATGGTACAGCTCCCCGCCAACCTTAGCCCCGCTCACCTCCAATGATATAACCCCTTCCCTGCAGCAGTATTCTCAATATTTCCGGACACCATAATCCCTGTTGGCTGTATTTTTTGTTTTCTAGGTATTTCTCAGAACTTCGTTAGGGGATGTGGTGTTTCTCTTGAAGTAAGGGTCTATGGAAGTGTGGATCCCCACCCAAGAGTGCAGGACTGGGGGAGTGGGCCACACTCAGCTTTCAACAAGGCATCAAAATCATGTTAACTGTCATTACCTATTGTTGATTCTCACAGTTTCTGCTCTCGGTAATTAGATTTCACCTGTGAACCTCTTTATACACCTTTCTTCCCGCATTTCATGGTGCTGGTTTTCTGAGAAAAGCTCACTTCTCTGATGGGCCAATCAAACGATTATCAGTTTGTCCAACACTGACAAAACTTCCACTTCAAGGGAAAGATGAGTGATATAACATCAAATTTAATCATTTCTGGGAGGCCACTTTTTAAAATCATGAATGATAAAAAGATTATATGCCTATCATGAAACTCAGGAAATGTTTAATAATTCTTGTAACTATTTTTATGAACTGCCTCTGGTGCATATTTTATCACTGGGTAGAGAATAAACTAACTTAAAGAAATAAATATAATATTTTTCATTTGAATCATATAAAAGTCATTTATTAACATCTATGGATAGAAAGCAGTAATAATACTAGTGTACATGTGCAATGAAAATGAAAGACTATGAAAAAGCATGGACTTACACATAAAGAAAACTAAATAGGTAAACTTTTATATTTAGTGTGGCTCTGTCTTCCAAGCTACTCTGTAATTAAATTTTCTAGGGCACAGGTGAGCTCTAAGATCTATATCTACATCTAGGACCATCATCTGCATCTGTAGCTAGGATTAACCAGTTAAATGAGGGAACCAACATTCTCTAGTCACAAAGGCAACTCTAACCCACACACAAAACCTCACTAATAAAGACAATCAATCTGTCCTGCTAGTAGATTCAGAGATTTCTGAATTTTCCTTTGTAGATTCAGAGATTTCTGAATTTTCCTTTAGAGAAATCTGGCTTTTCCTTTATCCATCCCTAATACTGCCCATTAAAAAACATATTGTCTTTTTTAGTTAATATATTTTATTATCTAATCCTCAAAGAGCATATTATCTACTCTTATAAAAAGGTCAAGAAAAATAAAGGTTGTTTACTAAATTCCACAGTTTTTTAGAACTCTCAGGGCTATTGTAAGGCTGACACTTATAGTCTCTAATCCTGACAGAACGCTAACACACCTTATTTTTTATAGTGTGGTCAGTCTTACAGAACATTTGCATAATACTATTTGTTATGTGGTGAGAATGGTCAGATGACAGCCATCAAGTCAGCATCCAGGAGAAGGTTGTATCTTCAGATTAGCAAAGGATTTTAAAATAAGTTTAATCTTACCAGCAGATATTGAATGTGATTGATATTATTTGTACTTCTAAGTTTGAAAGATGCAAGCAGACTTTACAGAAAGCACAGTTCTTTAAGAGCAATTTCTTCCCAGAAGACATAGATTTATTGATATTTTTTATTGCTGACCAGTTTTATATATTCTTTTATCTCCACATTTTTCATCTCTCTTTTTATTTTCTTTTTGCCTTGTATATCATGGGAATTTTCCTCGGAGTCACCTGATAATAGATTATTATCTATTTTCATCTGGAAGTAGATAATATCTCCATAATGTGCTTATCAAGTTTGTATCATTTGCAAAAAAAGTGCCTTATACATTATTATTAATAATTAATAAAGATCCTGTGCGAAAGCCCATATTAATTTCATCAGTGAGATGGCGGAGTGATTATGAAAGGGGATGATCACTGCGGTGTGAGCGATTGGAAATCCTGTTACCCTGTGGGGAAACGACGAGGCTTTCCGTTCACGTGAAACCGACTGTGGCAGCAATTGTGTAATTCTACTTGATGGGACTGAGCTATGCAATGATATGCTCTATTACTAAATCCAAATTAGTAATTATAAAAACGAAATGGCTAAATATCAGGAAAACCACGAAAAAAGTTGATATACTATGATAAATGCAGTCAACGTCATTGAAAATATGTATAGAAACTGTTTAATGGGATCCTAATTTGCTATGCAGACTCTCACTAAAACACAATAGAATATATTTTAAAAATAAGAGTTGCAGTGTCGGTGACCCACAAGGGCCGTTCTGTCCTGTCCTGTGGGTGTGGGGTGGCCGTGAGTCAGTGGGATTCAGTGGGAATGAGCTTGGTTTTTGGTTTATGATGACACTGGATGTGTAACTGTAATAAAACGTTAACGTAATAGCTTTATGCTTCAAAATGTTTTTGGTGTTGTTGTCTTTGTTTTATAGAGGGTGGGGCTTTCAAGGTATCTTCATACACATGGTTGACACAAATAATAGCTTAATGACCATGGCTCTGAATCTGCATGTAAAATATTTCTTTTATGAATTCTTATGAAGGCAGGTGAAAGATTGAGTTAGAATGCTACTGCAATACTATACAGAGTAAATTGATATCACAGTTTGAATACTAATTCTCAGGGAAAAGGCATGACAAAGGGTGACCTCTCATACATGTAAGCGAATCCTTTGTTTAAAAACATGTAAACCTCTTGGTATGGCGGTTTCTATTTCTGATTCCTGACCCAACAGCACAGACTGCTTGAATTGGGTCTCATTCAACAGTGTGATCCGTCTGTCGATCTAGCAGCAAAGCCGGGAGCACAAGCTGGTCATGAAGGGTCCTGTGGCAGCGTTTTGTTGGTTGCCGTCCAAGCATCAGAGCAACTTGCACTGAGTTTCCATTTAAGTGGCTTAAATATTTTCTTGCAAGCAGTTTGGTTGGCTATTGTAAGAAGAATTTAAGCCGTATAATTAAAGAAAAAGTCATATCTATTTTCCATACTTCTCAATGTCAACTATACTTTCAAAATGTTTTCCACTGTCTTATGTCACTCTCAAAGTTCTCTGAATACCATGATTTTAGAAAATCTTTCTTGACCGTTTGAATTTGTTTAGCATCGGGTGAGGTCCACTTTGTAACAAAGGGCATTTGATTCAGTCAAACACACTAAATCCCTAGAGAATTTTCTCTAGTCCTCCAGAGATGGATTCTACTTGTTCTATATTATAATAAATTTTTAATGAAAATAGATCATTCTTTTCTAACATCAATGAATGCTCATGAACCATATATTCATTTTCTTTACTAAGCCTATAAAATAATATTTCTCTTTAACAGTATATTATCATTTCAGTGATTATTCCACTACCTTCTATCATATTCAAGTTAGAAATAACTTCATATTTTAGAATATAAAATAATTATGAGTATTAAGCTTTGAATTATATTTTAATCCACTTATATCTTGTAATTTAAATGGTAATTTTAAGTAGTTTTTTAAATTAAAAGATCACTTTACTGTGGGCCTCTTACAGCTCTTATAACAATCCATACATCAATTGTATCAAACACATCATCATTTTCAAAACTTTTTCTCTCTGCTTGCGCCCTTGGTATCAGCTCCTTTTTCCCCACTCCTTCCCCAAAGAGTTGCATGAAACCTGAGCCTATGGCCTGACCTAGACTAATGGGGGGAGGATTTATAAGAATATGTAAAGGGGCCCGAGATCTGAACTGAAGGGAGATGCATGTGAAATCCCCAGCTTGTGTTTTTCTGGTACCTTTTGACCGATAGGTCGAACGAAGAGAAAGATGTTGGCCCTATGATCTGGTGCCCTTGCTTGCAGCCTTGATGTATAGCTGGCTCTAGATTTGACTTTACTTATGAATGCAGGCCTGCAACTTCCAACTGGAATGAAGATTCGTCATATCAAAGAATATGCTTATCTCCTCAGAGAACTGGGTTGATGGGAAGGGACATTTTAGAAATTGGATATCCCAAATGATGGGAGATAAAGGCATGAATGAAATACCTGGCTCATCAAATTTCGTGGGTGTCTTCAGTCTCAAAATAAATGTGACAAGGGAGGATCCCCATTGAATAGTTTTCCATTTTACTAATGGATCTACAGAAGAGAGGATGGGGGAAGATACTGATAGGATTATAGGATCCAGGTGTAGGTGATCACAGAACTTGAACTGTTAGGTATCAAACATTTTTGTTTTATTCACTTATCAAATATAAACTGTAATGTGCTTGGTGTGTTTTTATTTGTATGTGTGTTTGTTGTATTATGTTTCACTCAAGTATGATTCCATTATTGTCTTTTGCTGGAGATCTCATATGGTTAAAGAGTTGTGTACAAATGCCAAGTTGGCAAGGGGTGAACTGTGATAGCTAGGGCTTATACCAAATCAATGCACCTGTGGGAAGGTAGAGGTGGACTCCACCCTGATGACACCTACCTGTGGATATGTCTGTTTTTGTGAGAGACACTGTTGAGAACTCTCTCCCTCATCACTCTTTGTATCCCTGCTAGCTTACATTCTGCATATGGCTCCAGGGGCAGCCAATGTGGCCTGCTGTCCCTGGGAGCTGTTGGCATCCTGCCATGATCTTGCAAAACCTGGGTCTAAGTGACTCTGCACGCAGTAGTCTATGATGTCTAGCTTTCTGAGTCACTTTCCTGTTTCTTCTGATGCACTTGCATGAGTCTGATCGGCGCCCCCTCTGGCATCTCACCATGGACTTGAATTCAACTGGGCTGAGATACTTACTTGATATAAAATTCTTTCTTTATGTAAAGTTCTTTTTTCTCCATATGTAAATGTATGTGGTTTTGGTTCTCTAGAAAACTTATTCTTACCCACTAAACCCTCAACTAAACTCACTACTATCGAGTTTATTTCAACACATAGCCACCTTATAGGACAGGATAGAACTGCCCCACCCCCTTTTGAATAATATTTTTATAGACATGTCTTATTCATCCAAACATATCCCTTCCCTTCCCGTACAGGTCTGTTGTTCAATCCCATCAGGTGGGGCTATA
>NW_022103896.1:78856975-78861854 GCF_000313985.2 Echinops telfairi | reverse complement strand
GAGGACATGCAAACCACCAGCCTCTAGGATAGAAGTGGAGTGCTGTTTGCACCCTTCGTTAACTTATTAAAAACCAATAATGCTTCTTCATCCCTTAAAACACCCCAAAACATCCTGTTTTCTCCCTCCCTTCTATCTTCCTTCCCTTTCTCCCTCTCTTTTTTCCTCCCTCCTTTTCTGCCTTCCTCTCTCCCACCGCTACTCCTCTCTCCCCCTCTCTCCACACCTTGCAATCACTGAGTCCCTAACTTGAGATACCACATGGCGGAACTATACAGAGAATGAGAGGGGGCAAGAATCCCTTGATAGCCAGTCTCAGCTGTTTGTCTTCTCAGCTCACGTCTCAGATAAATGTGATAAAATGGAATTAATTTCTATCCATTTCTCTGTAACTCCCCACCTCACCCCAATATTGGATGGGACCATGCAAGTAAAGACTCTAACTTGAGGGTTGGTCAGTTTTCCCATTCCTCAGGTTATAAGAGAGTCCTCTCAGAAGTAGGCACAGAGAGTATCCCAGGACCATCAAGTAAGAGGAGTGATGGTCTTAGGTCCCTGTTAGCGTGGTGAAGGCAGTGGTGGCAGAGACATGATGCTGTTGGCTGAGAAGAGGTACTGCTGTCGGCCAAAGACTAGATGCCTAATATTTTCTGATTTTGGCTTGTGATAACCTGTTAACTTCCCTAATAAAACTCCATAATTGCGAGTATCGTCTATGAGTTCTGTGTGATCATTACCATGAATGATTGAACCCAGCAGGGAAATAGAATGTTGTGGAAGGACTAGGGCAAAGGAGGCTGGAGAGTAGAGGCATGCCTGACAAGCAGCCTGGGTTTGGTATGCAGTTGGAATCTACTTTTCCCTTTACAGCCAAAGGAGGCCAAATGGGATCACCACACCATCTTCCTCAATAAGTAAGCAAATGATTCTGGTCAGCTTTGGGACAGCTCCAAGCCTGAGACAGATGTCGAACTTCCAGCAAAATAAATACTGTCGTTATTTTTAGCAAGTATGTTTTGGAGTTGCATTTTTATGCAACCATACTTCCTGGAAGGAGCCCTGGAGGCTTTTGTAGGCTATGCTTTGGGAGCTAACTGCAAGGTTCAAATCCACCAGCTTCTCGGAGGGAGAAAGACAAGGCTGTCTATTCTAGTACTTTTCATAGGATGACTATGAGTTTACATCATTTTATGCCAGTAGCTTTTGTTTCGTTTTATATCACCTAAAAGAATATTCCATTGATTTCCTTTGGTGTTAATTGTATTTAACTTTCACACTAATAAGGAAATGATTGACAGGTGTTTCATAGAACTTTTGAAAAGGGTTTTGAGTAGTTGTGCAAATACCCATGCAAAAGCAAGTAAGATGAGAACTAAACAAGATCACAAAGTTCATGTTTAAAAAAATCAGATTACTTACTTATAAACCCTTCCTGGTCAATGGTATTAGGGCTTTTAGTTACAGGCAAATGAGAGCATCTTTACTCAGCTTTAGCAATGGGGAGTGTGTTGGGAAGTTATTACAAAGGTCAGTGAATTTATCAGGGGTTTAGGCAGGCAAAACCCATGACTGGCTGAAGAATAGGATTTAGACAGTGTTGAAAACTGAAAACAGGAAGCAAGACTGGAGAGAATGCAGATCTGATTGTTGTAAGTCTGTTCAGATTGTGAACTACCAGGCTTTGGTGGTGGTGATGGTGAATCTATGTCTGGATCAACTATCTGCTTCTTTGATAGGGGAGAATACGCTTTCAGATTAGAAACCTATCTGATTTCATATAATGGTGAACATTAAATCTCAATAAAATAAATTGGAGTGGTATTATGGAATGGAAAACTCAGTGACTTTTCACAGAGCACTAACTCACTTTTCTATTATGTAGGTGCTAACCACACTCTAGTCAGAGGTATGCAGCATTACAAATTCAGTCTACTATAAACACCATGACCCTTTCTTGGTCTTCATGTTATCTGTGCCTATCTGGGCTTGTTTGTGTCTGCTGTGGCTTTGAGCTCTTGTAATACCATGCCAACTTCTTTTCTAAATTATTTTCTCTGCTTTATTCAATGGCTGGTTATTGCTCATCTGCCAAACTTTAGATACCTGTGTCCATTTTCTTTTTTACTGAAATAATCTTTTCCCTCCTCAATATTGACACTTCGATGTGTGGCCTTGTGCCATATAAAATAGATACCCCTGCTGAAAGTCTGGATATTTATGGCCCTAATATGTCTTTTTCTAATTTATTCATGGCCATGATATTCCCCTTGACTGTCTAAGGAAAGGGCATTTGATCCAGTCATTGACAATGAGACACAATGTTAAGTAAGCCAAGAGAAGCCTTTAGGGAAATTTCATTAGCTAAAAAAAAAAGAAGAAGAAGAAGAAAGAGAGACAGAGAGAGGGCAGATTTGGCCCATTGTTTGATTTATACTATTAGACATTGATGTGCAGAGGATATGATCATGAGGAAGTCAGCCAACTGAAGGTGGCAGAGCAGGAAGGCGAAATAAATCTGGGTTCTCCAGGGCATCCACTATTCTTCTTAATTGAACTAACTCCAATCTACTTGACATTTAAATTCATTGAGTCAAGTTACATATTATTTGAACAGTTAGATTTATTTGATATATTCTGTTTTCTATGATTGAAAGAATCATTATTACTTTCAAAGAGTTCTTCTTTCATACTTCTGGATGTTCATTGTTTGTCACCCTGTGTAGTCTTAGAATGAGGAGGAAATTCTAAGTATCATTGCATTCTTGAGCCCAGCCCCATGCCAAACATGCAAATAATTACTTAATCACTACCTCCTCCAACTTCAAGGTAATCACATAACACCTCACAGTAATATTCAAATTTTGGCAGTCATTCATTCGAATCTCTTCTTAGATATTTCTCATACCTCATCGAAGAATAATCAAAGCATCTGAATTATGGTGCTGGTGAAGAATATTGAATGTACCATGAACTGCCAGAAGAAAAACCAAAGCTATCTTGTAAGAAGTACAGCCAGAATGTTCCTTGATAGGGGAGGATGGTGAGACTTTAACTCCCTGCTTTGGACATGTGGTCAGGAGAGAGGACCTCATGGAAGAGGACCTCATGCTTGGTAAAGGAGAAGAGCCCTGAAAAAGAGGAAGCATAGAAAATTAGAAATTTAACTAAAGTTTCTTTTTCTGCAAGATAATGATAATGTCAATTTCATTGGGTTATTGAGGGGATTAAATGAGATAACACATAGAAAATGCTTAGTAAAAGACCCAGCATTTTGAGAGCATTCAGTAAATGATTGCTTTCATTATGTTCATCATTATTGTTATTATTAACAGTCATCAAACACCAATCCAGAGATCTTTTGGGATGTATATTTATTAATGTGAATGCACTGTGAAAACCTAAGGAAGTTGCCAAGGGGAAATTGTAAGACTAAGTGATATTTTAAATATATATAGTGGTCCCTTGTGATAGGACCTGGATTTGCATATTAACTTCACAGCTGTAGCACTATTAATTAAATCCTGCCCTTCAACATGCAAATAGCTTTTTAAAAATATGTTTGCAACCAGACTTTTCTGGTCTCCCTGCTGGTCCTCCTAGGAGTACTTCAGACATCTTCGCAAGTCTCGCAGGCTATTTTTCATGCTGCATTTTAAGATCAACGGGGGAACAATTAAGTTATGGCTGTTGCTTTGGAAATTTCACAACTTCTGAGTAATACAGTCAGCATATGAATGTGCATACTTGTTTCATCTGGTACATGTAAGATACCAGGAATATATTATAAGTTCAAAGGTACTTTTATTTTCCAAAAGGATTTAACTGGATGTTAAATTGTCATCAGAGTGATGACTGAGATTTTAAGCACCATGGCCCATTATCCTTATTGATTATTTTTCTAGAGAGATGCATTTTTTTAATTTAGTAATCCTAGAAAATTTGCTGTGTATCAATTTAAACTAAAAAAAAATCTAATTGTATATAAATAAATTTAGACATAAAATTGGTTGCATTTGTGCAATCCATAAATATTTTCTTATATTAGTTATCAATTTGATGACAGGTTTTCTAAAAGCAAAGATTTATTCTAAAAATGATAAATTCTAAATATTTTTAACTAGCACATTTACTTGTCGATAGCAATGGGTACAAGGAGGAATAGGATGTTCCAACATAGATTGTGGTGATGTTTGTCTTACACTTCTTAATATGATTGAATTGTATGTTATGCTAATTATATGTCAATAAAACTAAATTTAAAAAAATTTATGTGTTTTCCCTTTGCTTTCCTCCTGAGCTTTTTCTATAGTGGCCTAATTTACTGGCAACTTCTATAGTCTTTCAAAACGGTAACACTAAACCATAATTTTCTATTTTTTGATGAACTTGACATAATTGTTCATGAGAGTTCACTCTTTCCATGAAATACTCCAGTTGTATATTTCACTTAGGAAGCTAGGTAGGGTCCACGAAATAATTGTTCTTAAACCAAGGCCAGACATCTGTGCTCCAATGTTCATTGCGGCACAGTTCACAATTGCAAGGAGTTGGAAACAACCCAAATTTCCATCAACTGACAATTGGATTTAAAAGCTGTGGTGCATACATACAATGGAGTACTATGCATCGCTAAAAAGCAGTGATGAACGTGTGAAGCACATCGCTGCATGGGAAGAACTGGAGGAAATCATGTGAAGTGAAGTAAGCCAAGCACAAAAGGACAAGTACAACATGAGTCTGCTGAGGTAAGCTTTTAAAAACAAAACGCAAAAGGGCCATAGAGAAAAAGCTACTGTATACAAACATTCCTGGAGTGAGGACCAGGTATTATGGCAGGGACCAGGCCAAATACAGGGATACACATGGTAGACAACTAAAA
>NW_022103896.1:78842501-78854557 GCF_000313985.2 Echinops telfairi | reverse complement strand
ATGAAGGCAATGAATGTACAAATGCGCTTTACACATTGATGTATGTATGGATTGTGATAAGAGTTGTATGAGCCCCTAATAAAATGATTAAAAAAGACAAGAAATAAAAGTTCAAAATACATTTAAAAATAGGAAATAATTATTCTTTGTCAATTTCTTCCTTACTATCTAATTTAAATTATTCCACTGATCATTCCTAGCAAAATCTTTTGTATGGTTCAAGATTTAACTGATTTCTAAATTTCAAGCTTTGATTATGTTTTCTGTTTGCAAGGATATTTTGAAGTGTCAATATTTTATTGTCAAAGAAGAATTCTAAACTTTGGGAACCCCCATCCCAGTTTCTTCCAAATGGCTACAATCTGTCCATTATCTACCACACAATTCAAAAGAGTTTTATACCACAAGGATTTCCTCTGTTTTAAGATGACCACATTTAGGAAACTGTACTGTGCATATTTTTTAAAAATATTTAAACATGTCCTCACAACTGCACCAACATCATGATGAATGGAGAGAGTATTGAAGCTGTCTAGGATTTCATTTTGCTTGGGTCCACAAACAAGGTCACTGGAAGCAGCAGTCCAGATATCAAACAACATATTGCATTGCACAATTCAGCTGCACAAGATGCTTTAAAGTGTTGAACAGCAAAGATGTCACTTGACCCAAGCCATCTTATTTTTGTTTGTTTGTTTTAAGCCATCTTATTTTTAATCACGTCCCATGCATGTAAAAGTTGGACAATGAAGAAGGAAGACCACAGAAGAATAGGTGGATTTTAATTAGGATATTGGTGAAGCATATTGGACCAGAAGATAGACAAATCTATCTTGGAAAATAATATGACCAGTATCGTCCTTAGAAGTGAGGATGATGAGACGGCATCTTTGGTGCACTGGACAAGTGATCTGGAGAGACAGGGCCTGAAACAGGACGTAGTGCTGGAAGGTGGCCTGTCAGTGAGAACGAGGAAGACTCTCACCGAGATGACTGCACAGTGTCTGCACCCGTGCTGTGTCGTCGCCAACATCGCAACAAGTGTGGGGGCAGCATCAGACCAGGCTCCTGTACACGGGGTTGCTATGAGACACCTGCTAACAGAAACAACAACAATTTAATCTGTTGAAGAAGTTTGACCTCTGAGCCTTCATTCTAAAGGCATCTGAAGGTCAGGTAGGAGAGGCTTGGATTTATGTTTGCTGCTTCCCAGTGCATTCCCAAGGGATTCAACTGATTTTTTTTTTAATGAGACAAATTTATAAATAGTTTCTGTTTCTTATTTCAAAGACTTTAAAGCTCTAAGTGAATCGAACTCCCCCAAATTAAACCTCTAATATCACTTGGATTATTTTTGGAGCATATAGTTACTTTTGTCGTTTTGCTTTGGGTCACTAGCCACAAGGTCAGCAGTTCACAACCTCAAGCCACCCTGTGGGAGAAAGACGAAATTTTCTGAAAATATCCAGTTTCAGAAACCAACTAGGGCAGTTCTACCTTGTCCAAGAGAGTCACACACTATGAGGCCGACTTGACTCAATGGCAGTGAGTTTGGCTATAACAAAGAAAAACAATCTATGCAAGTTGAAGCACGCAGTCTATTTTATCAGGATGTTTGGTACACATACTAACATTTTAGGAAACTTTACTTAGGAAACAACTGTTGAATTTCATTTCCTGCTAGGTTAGACATTTGCACAGCTTTGAGAAACAACAATATAAACTTGAAAGCGATCACTGGGCCAATTGATGTACCATTATTGTTAGGTGCCATCGAACAGGTTCTGACACCTTAACAATCCTGTGTGCAACAGAATGAAACACTGTCCCGTCGGTGCCAGCCCCGAATTGTTGCTATGTTTGAGCCCATTGTTGCAGTAATGACATCATCTATCTGACTGAGGGTCTTCCTCTTTGTGAATGGCCCTCTAATACAACAAGCGTGATATCTCCAGACACGGATCCCTCCTGATCGCATGTCCAAAGGGTGGGAGACAGAATTGCACCATTCTTGCTCGTGCCCTTTCAGTCAAGATCCCTCCGATATCAGGAGCGACATCCCTCGTTCTCCATCCTCTTCTGAGTCCACTCTGGCTGCATTTCTTCCAGGACAGAGTTGATTGTTCTTCTGGAAGTCCATTTTTATGGTTCCATTTGTTTTTAACAGCTTCTACTTTTCTTAGACGCATACTTCACATATTCCGTGTTCTGATGATTCATGTGTGTTTGCAGGGCTTCTGGTGGTAAGTGGTATCTTACCAGCGAATGTGGGCTCTGAAAGCTATGGTCCATCCATGTCATTAAGGTAGACTCCACTTTGAGAACGCCTCTCTCTTAGTCATATTTCGAGTCAGGAGGGACTACTTTTCTGACACTTTCTTTATCCCTCAGTAATCTTCTAGTTTTCAAAGCATTTGCAGTGGCTTGTTTTTCAGAAGTGACCCTCCTGTTCCTTCTCTCTAGTTTGTCCTAGTCTGGAAGCACAACTGAAATGTGTTTACTGTGTGCACTCTGCTGGCATGTGCAATATTGGTGACATAGCTTCCAGAACCATGGCCACACACAAACCACCACAGCACATCAAACTGTGGTGTGTTCTATTAGTAGCTATTCTTTAGAAATTATGGAAACATTATGTAGTGTCCCTCTTTGGCGGTTACACGTTTTTTGTTTTTTTTTTAAAGAACAATTGGACTAATTTTCTCTCTGCAGTAGATCTAGTTTTCTATCTTTAGTGTCACTGTTTTGAGTAAAGGCTCTGCAAATATAATCAAAGAACTTTACAGAAATATATTTCTTCTGTCATTTTGATAGCACAGTGTAATAAAACGCTGACGATGACAAATATTTTTGGGAAACATAAATGCAGTCGAGCTTTATGTGCCCCATTTTGATTTTGTGATTATTTTTTAGTTTAAATTCATAGATATAAAAATGAAGTCATTTATTTCCCACATGATTTCTTCCCCTCTTCACATCTGGTTAATTGCCCTTCCCAATTCCTCAATGTATCTTTATCTCCTTTGGCCTCTGTGGATACCCTAGCGCCTGGACTGATGTAATGCTCTCCAAATTGGTCCAATTTTTCATAAGGTTTCACAGAAATAGCATTGATCTCTTAATAGATTTATCATTGTTTCGATAAATGACAGACCCCTGTTTGAAAAGTTAAAACGATTGTGGGCAGGCCGTGCTGCTCAGTGTCAGCGAAGGCAGAGTCGACTGGAAAGTCCAATGAATGACTCCCACGGGAACCATCTTTACAGAAATCGCAAGCATGCTGTTGGTAGAACCCTCTTGGAGGCAAGGGAACATCAGAAACAATATCAGAGCACATGTCACACCAGCAAGTGGCAGGAAGACTTTGGATGACCTTGCTATGATCAAAACTAGTGAATTTAATGGATCTGATCTCATTGAGACAGATCAGTGAAGAGTCAAATTCAGATGAAAAAATTTCAGGTCACATGCCCAATGGCTCATAAAATCGTAAACAAGTGCTTGGTAAACATGTTTATTTGCATGTCCTTTTTTTTTTTTTTAAACAAAATAGCAACTTATGCCTCCAGGTAATTTTCTGCAATGAAAGAGGATAGTACTACACAATCAAATGACAGCTGATGAGCTTAATTGAAGAGCCTTTCAGGAAACAAAGGAGCTTACATACAAGTATCATTTGTATATGCAAGTAACACTATCCTCTGCTATGGAAGCAAACACATATTTAATTGCTTCACAAATTTGTCTATGTAGCTTGATTAATAAGAATCACCTTTGTTTATAGGCATATCTATCTTGTTTACTCGCACAGAGATAGTTTATTGCTGACACCATAAGCAGTTACAGGTTAGACATCCCACCATGGGACCTGGAACATAAGTATCATCAGTGAACACAGTAGCTGCACATTTGCTTTGTGATTTCACCGGCTTGTTAGTCACAGGATGACCCCAGGCTACTCTAAATTCAGCACACACATTCTATATTGCAGTTAAGCAGAACGGTCACCAAACAAAACCGATTAGATAAGGAAGAATGAGGGAAAAAATGATGGGTGGAGCCTTAGTCCACGAGGTAAACTTAAACATACCTAATCGATTGGCAACAGAGTTGAACAGTCTAGTACCATATGTCCTTTAGGGACTCCCATGCCGTTCTTGGACTGCCTAAGATTAGATTTCAGTATATTAGAGAACATCATTTAAGCCATTCTTTGGGGCTTTTCTATCGGATACCATCCAACCTAATCCAAACTGATGTCCTAAGTTTACTGTAGGGCTCTGAATTAATCTTTAGAACATGTGAGTGTATCAGAAAGCCACTTTCTGTTCTCATGAAGATGTCTATATTATGGAAAAGATGGGCATTTTAAACAATAATCAAAATAAGAACGTAAAGGTGTTCATGAAAATGAAGTTCCTTAGAATTTGGAGTAGAAGGATCCAGAGTATTCAGCTCACACAGGATGAACAGAGACGTTCCGGAGGAAAAGCAGCTCGGTTTATCAATTGTTATGTGTAAGAACTGGGGCCTCTGGTCGTTCAGTGATAGAACTCTCACAGCTGATGCCGGACTGAGATTCAGTTTGTGACCCACCCACCTCAGCACGGTCACCATTCGCCTGTCAGCGTAGGCTTCTTTCTGTGCCAATACGCTGCTGAACGAGTTTCAGCAGAACTTGAATCTAGACTAAGAAGTAGGAAGAAAGGTCTTGACATCAACTTATGAAAATATGCCCTAGATCATAATAATTTGATTGTCCTATTGTAGCAGTTCATGCCCTTGTCATCACTCACTGCCACTGAGCCCATGCTTCCTCAGAGTGATCCTCCGTGGGGTTCCAAGACTGAAACTGTTGACGGGTGTACAAAGCCCAGTCTTTCCCCCGCATAGCTATGGGGCGGTGGGGTGGTGGTTTGAACCACCCATCATGCAGATCACAGTCCAATGCATAACCACTACACCACCAGGGGTCCTTCCGTTTTCAAAGGGTCTTTATAAGTTGGTTGCCAACTCAACAATAGCTAACAACAATAACAACCTCAGTAAGAACCAGGAGATGAAAACTGCAATATCTACTTACTACTGATCTTCACATAGGAAGACAGTGTGAGAAAAGAGCCCCCCCCACTACCACCACATTCCCTGTGATGAGTAGTTTACATTGATCTATTTATCTCCATACATACAGTCCCTTTGGATTCTTCTTGATCAGAAGCCTATATCTGAGATTACATACTACCATAGCACAGAGCTTTGGGAAGATAGTTTTTCAGTAAAAGTAAAAACAAAGCAAGACACTGAGCTATAAAGTTGTAGACCAGAGCAGCTATGTGGTGTCTTCCTGCTACTGTTTCCTCTAAATGGCCTGGGTTAACTTTTTGAGCAAATAGAAACACTTATGCTCTTCAAATTTAGCTTAAAGCCACTATTGATTAAAAAACCATGTCAATGGTGATAAACAAGCCACCTGTGGAAATACCCTTAAGAAATGATGCTACGGGGAACACACGATGCTGACTCAAGTCTTTCACAGCAGGGACTAGATCCCTATACTTATTTCAGAACCAACCATGTGCAGTAGTTTGATGACACGTTTTTCAGTGGCCATTTGATAGTTCAGTTTGTACATATACGTACAGAACCATTTTATTCTTGACCTATAACTTATACAATGAAGGGAGAAACATACCCTTTGGGTACTTGAAATATTAGGACACGGCAAGCCTATTTTAAGTATTGTTGTGTATGGTTTGGGGTTTTGCTGCCATCAATCAGCCCCGACTCAAGCTGACCACCTGTATAATTGGAGCAACATTGCTCAGCCCACGCTGCTCTCGTTCTTGGTTGCAGACCAGACTGTGGTCTTCGGTGAATCATATCAATTTCATTGGCTAATTTTTAGAACTATATCGGCTGGTCTTTCTTTCTGGTTTATCTTTCTCTGACACTCTATTAATATCTGCTCAGCTTCACAGTAAAAATGAAGCCCACCACTGCAGATGAGGTCCCTTGTCCTGTATTTGTAGAGGAGAATTCTGTCACTGAAGCACTGTAGTCAGAAAAAGATTCCCTCCTCCTGTGTCAGTGCAGCACAGCACAGAATATGGCCGGGCTGTAGAGTTGTATGCACCTTTAAATGAGAGACTGAGATAAAAGTGGGGTTATGATTTCCTGATAGTAGTTTTAATTTTACATTTGAAGGCAATGGAAATTATCAAGTAGTACACTTTGGTTCCATAGAAAATATAGAATTATTCGTCCCTGAAATAAATGACTGTCACACAAAGCCTACACATTAGGGAATCTACACCATGAGTTATGACTGACTTGTTAATTGTTCAGACATGAAGTTAGCCATGCTGGAAGACACATTGTCAACCCCCAGCAATTTACAGTGCTTGGGAGAACCATGGTCAGCAACTTACAAAAAAAAAAAAACAGTCCATTTTGTACACGTGTGGCAGATCTGTAATTTAAGATGTCTTCTTGGAAAGCTGTTGGCTGGCAAGTGGAGTAGAAATAAGGTTATAAGTTCAATGACGGGCTACTTTTGCCCAAGAAAATGTCAATTTCTGAATGAGTACCTCCTGGTAAGGTGGCCTTGCTGTATGAAAATGAGCCTGGGCAGGGGGTGGGGGGAGGCTTCTCACCTTGGTCAAGAGCACCTTCCCCTGCCCTGGTGCTCCATTCTACCTGACTTCCAGGAGAAAGGAAAATATTTGTGCTTTTATTTCTTACAGATGATGTTATTAGAACTAACCTGTGGTTGTAATCATGTTAGTCCTGAACCACATGATTATTTTTGTGCACTTCTTAGAAGAAAATGGTACGAGCAAAATAGAAAGTCACCAGTAGACACCATACTAATAACCGCTACAGGTCAGAGCCACCGATGAAGGCTAAAGTTGGGGGAAGGGAAATAAGCTATTTGCATAGCCTCAAAGTATCTCTGCTGAAATATTTAACAATGACTGTGTTAGTCTTAACATATGTTGACAGATTCTTTATATTCTCTCCTCCAGGAGATAAAACTTAATTTTATTACATTTGCTTCCTAGATTGTTCTTGTGTTGGCTGACTCAATTCCAAAGAAAAACACGTTCCCAAGCAAAAACATGAACTTTACAGGAGAAAATCTAGCATGCATCTATCATCTTAATCACATTATGAACCAGTAAGAAGATATGCTGATATTTATATATCCATGATATAATATAATAATGACAATTTGTCAGAATTCATAATCCAAATCTAACAATGAAGAAATATCAAAAAAACAAAACAAAACAAATCAAAGGCCTTCTACTAAACATTTTCCCATTATTCTCCTTTTAAAATTAAAAAATCATTCTATTGGGAGCTCTTACAGCTCCTATAACAATCCATACATCAATTGTATCAAGCATATGAAAAGGTGAAATAATATATGGATAGCATGGTTACTGGAGAACTATAGCAAGGGTCCATCTATGTTTTTTATTATTAGTTATTTTGATGTCTTGTATTGCCATTAAAAGTGGAAAGAATAAAGAATTTTTTTCGACCAATCCACAAAGTCCTCCACCTCACCAAACAGAGGCAATGATGCCAACTGCAGGAGGAAAGCTGAGTCAGTGAACGAACAAGCATCTCAGCACTAGCAGGGGTCTCCACATGGCTGCTCCAGCACCCAGGGCTGCATCGGGATAGGTCTGTGTGGCTTCTCCTTGGGGATGTCTAGTAGGAAGTCAGCCTTGCAAGCTGAAGCAGGGAACTGCTAAGGCAGCTGCACCCTGGTGCGACCATCACAAAGCAAGAGACCCGAGAACTAAAAGGGGAGGCTCACCAAGCCATTTATCCCTCTGCCCTTCAATTAATCCCACCTGTGTTTATTGGCCAGGTTGGCACAATAAACTAACTAACTCAGCGGTATTGATTATGCTTTAGAAAAACTGTATACTTAAAAAAATTGCTCTTATATTTACATTAATTGATTACATGAGTCAATGTTTCCCAGGAAGTTTAAACCAGAATTTGTGTTCCAATTGCTATTTTGCGACTGCACAGGTCAATAGCTGTCATTTTAAACACAAGTTGAAGTTTAGTTCCCTTAAGAGGAGCTAGGCGATGTCTGTTTTTTTTAGCAGTAAAATCAATCTAGGAGTGAAACATACAGCTTCTTCTATTTTGTTTTGCTTAATGTCAACCTTATGTTTTGTTTCAATCATTTTTCTCCTTTATAGTTTTTTTCTCAAAAGGGGCAATAAAATCAGACTGTTGAACAAATTTGTTATCTTTTATCTCAATTTTCACGAGTCAACTGCAAAAGAATAGATTTTGGATTACAGAAAGCAAACACAGAAGTCACTGATGAGTAGAAAGTATCACTAGACTACCACCCTGACTCCATCTTGGGTTTTCCTTCCATTTTTACCCATAGAATGATGCTGCTGTTTGTCTAGGACAGATTATCAGTCAGAGTGGACATCACCCTATACACGATGGATGACATACTCAGACAGATGAAGAAACAGAGTAAAATTCAAGACGGATGTGAATGGCTGCACTTTTTGAAAACTGACGCACTCGGCTTTGAATTGTCTCCATGGTCGCTTTCATCTGTCCCTTGGAGCTGTATCTGGGCAGACTTCAGGGCTACATTTCTGGCGAATTTGTATTGCATTAGGTAACAACTAAAGCATAGCTGGGGATTAGCAATGTCATTCAGTTTTGCAAAATAAACTCAATTATGTAATACCAAATATCTTCCAATGATAGCTAACTGGTTGGCGCAGAGAAGACATCACATAGTCACAATCATATGCTGAAATTAAAAAGCAAAGAATACTGCAGATAGGCAATGATGCATATAGAAGCCCAGATCACTGCAAAGGCAACTCCAGTGCCTCTCGAAGGGAGTGTTGGCAATGCGGCTGTGAGGAAACGTCATGTAGCTTCATCAGCAGTTCTTTCAAGTGATGGTACTCTTACCAGTATGTTTCTTTAAAACAACAACAAAAACCATCACCTAGATGAAAAGAAGTTGTTTATTACTTTCTGTATTTAGCATGTCATAGCGATGTGTGGTTATTGTGTGTTAAATTATGTCTCAAAAAGATATCTTGTAGATCCTAACCTCTTTGGCTGTGCTGTGATCCCATCTATAAATCTGTTGTAGTTGTTTTATTGAGGCAGCTTTAGTGTGAGGTGTATCTTGAGTCCATCTTTTTTGAGATGCTAAGACACATAGAACTCTCCAAGGAACCTGTAACCCGAAGCTGAATTGACAGCAAGAGGACACTTTGCAATGCAGCTGTCACTTTAAGTACAGATTCCCGCCTTCCCAAACTGTGAGAAGTTATACCTCTGTTTATTAAAGTCACCCTCTGTGTCCCGAGCCCTCCCTCTCATTCCCTGGCACAGCTGATCTTGCCTGGCCCCTGAGGCCACCCACTCAGCCAAGCTTCTTCCCTTGCTGGCCTCTGGGGGCCCTGCATGGATAGCAGACTGCCTGGGCAGCTTGTTTCGACGCTCTCAGTACCCAAGCAAAGCTTTTCACCGTTTTCCCTCCCCGCTCCCTGCTTTCTTCCCCAGTGCTTTCCCTTGCCCCCACCTTCCTAACATGACAGATATGTACACACAATGACAATACCAAAGGCATTGTTATTTTTCCCTTTCTTTGCTTTGGTTTTTGTACTTTGGATCTATTATAATACTTTTATTATGTTTTCTCTCCCACTTCCTCTTGTGGTCTGACCCTACCCTCCTGAGAATACACTTGCCTACCAGGCCAAAACAGACAAGCCCATACATTTTGGAACACCCATTCAAACACTTCCTTTCCTCTGAAAACGCAGTCCAATTCCGGTTATAAACATCAGGTTCCTTATCAAATGTTACCATTTTCTCTCAGAATCCACAATCAATTGCTATCTGGCCATCATCTCAAAGGGAGAACCACTTTCCAGCAGAGACAATCTGCAATCACCAATACAGTGGAGTCTGGATAGTTAAGACACAAAACAATCTATGTGAAGGGGCTTTGGTTCCCAAATCTCTGCATATTCTCCTAACTTCAGTCTCTTCCTCCTATGTAGCTCTCATTTTAAATCTCTTGAAGATAACATTGTGCTCTTTAGTTACTATAGGTCAATCTCACACCAGACTGAACCTTTCTTACACACTAGTCAATCCTTCAGACATTACGAGCTTTGTTCTCAAAAGCATATTCTCTAAGATGAAAAATTTGAACTATGATAACACTTCCAGAGGCAGGAAAATATCAGCTAGGGCTGCGCACCACCATATATACAACGGTATCTAGAAATCAATGGACTGATGAGGTTATCTGGGATAGAGAGGGGTAAAATGAAAGGGATCCAGGATTGGGCCTTGGGTATCTCAACCAATAAAATCTGATCAGAGAAAAGAAAGTCAAAAAATGATTCAATAGATTCTGAGAGAGTATTTTATATGAGGGGCATGACGAGCCAGCTCAAACCCTACTAAGAATGCAAATAATATGTGGAAAGAGAATTGACTACTGGCTTTGACAAGCAAACTTCCCTGAGGTCTTCAATTACTGTGGTGGTGGTGAGCTTCCGTCAGGTGGGCCTCCACTCCTGGTCACCTCATGTACAACAGAATGACATGTTGCCCAGTCCTGTGCCATCTCTAGGACCTGTCATTGGTGGATTTTTGGGAAAAGCCACGGGTCTTTTTTTCCCCCCTAGTTTGTTTTAAATGGCAAATTCTCCTGAAACACGTTCAGCAAGGCAAAAATCTTCACTGACAGGTAAGTGATAACTACGGATGAAATGCATCGGTAGGGAATTGAACCCATTATCTCCAAGGTCAACCAAAAAATAAAGAATAATTTACCCAAGAATAAGGAATTGAAACAGAAAACATAAGGCAGAGACAATATTTTAATAATAATAATAATAATGGGAAGGAGGGGGATGTCAGGGGCCCAGTAGAAAGAAAATGTTTTGAAAAAGATGATGACAACATATGTATAGATGTATTTGACAAAATGGATATATGTATGGATTGTAATAAGAGCTGTAAGAGCCTCCAATATAATTTTTCTAAAAAGAGGTAAATAATAACAATAATAATAAAGGAGGAGATGAGATCAATGATGTTACATTGTGGGGCTTGTAATCAATAAGATGAGGAAAAATGCTACACGAATTGTTGAATGAAAAACTGATTTTCTCTGGCAGCTCTCACCCAATTCACAACAAAAAAGTTAAAAAGAAAACAAAGTAACAATTAAAGGAGTGTGGAGGGTGAAGAGCATGTTCCAGATGTGGTTTTGTTTTCTAAAATAAAGAAAATATGAAAGCATATGTGTGTGTCGATGGGAACGATCAAATTGGGAGACACAACCGTTGTGTAAAGATAAAGGAGAAAATTGCCTAAGTATGGTCTTGAGTAGTCGTCTAGAGGTGATGGAGTCTAAGGCGCAATTTGAGGGGTTAATGGAAGCAGAATAGAGATATTTCAAAGAAAGAAAGCACATTTGAGTGCAGGACATGTGATGGATTGAATAAATTTGATGATGGGAAGATACAGTTGTCCCTTTCTTATTGTTTTTATAAACTTGATGATGACTAAGATAGTGTCACCAACTTAAGAATGAGAAAGACATTTGGAGATTTTAGGAGAGAAAATAGAAAAATCATCTTGGAGAATGGGAAAGAAAATTACTGGGTAGTATTGACTGAATTACTGAGCTTTACTCTATGATCACTTGAAATTAGGCATAAAAATGTAACCTTTTTTTCATTAATTTGGCTGTAGTATTTTCTGCACTATATGAGCACTAGTTATTTTCTTTGTGGAAATCATGTCTTGCCAGAATGGTTGCTAGTTATCCAAATCCAGGGAGGTCATAGGGTTTGGTATTTTCCTTAGGGCATATTTTAGTGTTAATAGCAATAGAAATTTCATTAAAAAACTTGTGGAATTAAAGAAATAAACAATGGAGTGAAATGTTGTAAGGGATTTTTCTTTCTTTTCACCTTTAGCACTGTGTTAGTCTGGGTACTTTAGAGAAACAAATCCAC
>NW_022103896.1:78820639-78841077 GCF_000313985.2 Echinops telfairi | reverse complement strand
GAACACACTCTTTCACCAGTCATGTTTTTGGGACACTTGCCTTTGCCTTCCATGTCCTTGTTAAGTGTCCACACCTTTGCAAACCATTAGATGCCATTCCCACCTCGTGCTTTCCTTCATCTGTGTGATGCCTCTTTGCCTTTTCTTTTTCTGTTTCAGGCTTAATACATGTTCTCTTTAAACTATGTTTGAGATTTGCCCTAAAATTATGTCCACATGAATTATTGCTTTCTTGCCTCTGCATACACCCAGTCTGCACCCAGTCTGGGAGCCTCAGAGCCTGCGTTCTTCCTAAGCATTTGTGTTCCTAGTGGCATAACATAAGACCCTTCTGAAAACTTCTCAGGCTGGTACAAGTGCCAAGAAAGTTAGACATATTCTCTCCTCATCAAGTTTGTTGTGAATGCTAAGGGAGTCCAAAATTTGGGTCAGCTTCTAATTTGCATCCATTGAGTGTTATATCATGGTGTTTCCAATTTGTTTCCCAATGCTCATCAATATGGTAGAAATGTCATCTACTCTAGCATAGAAATGGAAGAAAATAGCTTCTAGATTTATAGATTACATAAGATGATATAATTATGCTAACTAAACTTTTCAAAAGTATTTGAAATGATTTGTGATTGTTCAGGTTTATCACGTAGATTTTCCACGCCAGGCCCTATTTTCGTAATTCATCCGGTTCCCATATTCCATTCTCCAGGTGCCTGAGCTTTAGTGATTGTCTTGTCAGTTATCAATTGGTGCCCTGATTATTGAGTAACTACCTCTCTGTTTGCTGAAGATGGACCGGTCCGGTGACTTATTTCTCAGAAGTAAAAGATGAGAATCATTTGTATGTGGGGAGAATGGTTATTCTTGCTACCAGGCACAGTAGTGTTCTGAAACCTGTTCTTGCTGCTGTGGTTAGGTGACATCAGTCTGTTCAGACCCATAGCAGTCCTAGGCCCACCAGAAGGAGACTCGATCTGGTCCTGGGCAGGTCCACCATGGTTCCTATGCTCGATCCATTGTTGCAGCCACTGTGTTCATCTTCTGCTTAAGAGCCTTTCTCTTTCCCCCTCTCTTGACCAAGCATCATGTCCTCTTCCTGGACCGGTTGCTCCTGACAGCGAGTACAGAATCTGTAAGACAAAGTCTTGCCATCCTTGCCTCTAAGGAGAACTCTGGCTGTACTTCTTCCAAGACAGAGAATTTTGTCCTTTTGGATGTTCCTGGGACTTTGCCAGTCACACAATTTAAATGCAGTATTCTTTGCCAGAACCAGCATTTAAACACGTTATTCTTCTTCGGTCTTCCTTATCCAATGTCCAAATTTCACATGCATATAAGGAGACTAAAAATACCGTGGTTTCGGTCAGGTGCACCCTAGTCCTCTAAGTAACATCCTTGCTTTTCCACATTCTAAAGAGATCGTGTGCAGGGTATTTGCCCAATGCGACACATACTTGAATAATGCTTGTAGTGATTGGATCACCTTGAAGGGGGATAGATATAATCCCATCACCGACAGCCTTATACTTCCCGGTAGATCTTGAAATGTCCATTTTGACAATGAATGCAGGCCATTCCTCCAATTGCGTCATTCCAAGTATAGTAAACCATGTGATTTTCTGATTCAGCATAGCCACTATCAGTCCATTCCAGCGGACTGATACCTAGGATATCAACTGTGGGTGTCCCATTGGTCCTACATGTGGACTTCATATATTCTAGGTTCTGATTATTAGGAGATGTTTGCAGCTTTTTCTTCTCATTTTGAATCGTGGTCCATTAGCCAGAAGATTTCATTCCCATAGGCTTCATTCCCTCCACATCGTTATTGTCTGCATGACTTTGAAACAGCGGCTTCTCCTCCGTCACATTCTGAGTGCCTTCTGACCCGAGGGCCTCATCTTCTGGCACTATTTCTGACAATGTCACAGGATGGTCTATGAGGTTTTCAATATCTCCCAATGTTTCCACACTATCCAAGAGCTTTTCAGTGGCTAATGCTTCTGAGGTGGAGAGTCCCTGCCTTCTTCATAGTCTGTCCCTCCTCTGGAAGCTCTTTGCTGTGGGTGATCCAGTTGGTATTTGAAAATACCAGTGACAAAGCTTCCAGCATCACAACAACACACTAGCTGTTACAGTACAACAAACTGACAGACAAGTGGTGAGCCATCACCTTAGGAGTGAGTCAACTGAATGTTTTACCAGCATGACCAGAGAATATATTGTTATAAATATCCCAGTTTCCATCGGAAGAAAATAAAGGTCCGTTCAAGCAAGGGAGCGGTAACTGTGATAGGCCGGGTTGACCAAAGAAACAAATTCAGTGACACTCATCTACCTGTAAGAGAGAGCTTTATATCAAGTAATTATACATAAAGCAAACAGCCCAGCCCAGTCTAGATCAAGTCCGCAAGTCTGATCCCAGGTCGTAAAGTTCCATACGTGTCCATGAGTCCCTCTTCAGACTCATGCAGCCACATTCAGTGATGCGGAATGCAGAACGATCACAGGCCAGTGGGTGCAAAGTCATGTTGTCCCAATGTGCATGTTCATCACAGGCCTCTCGTAAGTCTCAGAGTCGCTCCCTGGCATGAAGGTGAAGGCAGAGAGAAAGAGAGAGAGAGAGAGAGAGAGAGAGAAGTTCCCTCCACTCTGACAAGGAGGTACCATTGGGCTGTAACCTGATTGACAGACCAGACTTTACCCCTACACTTTTATATATCAAGTTGACGTGACATTATGGAACTACCAAAGTAACCATTTTAAACACATATAACTCAAGTTTACTCATGAAAGTTTGGAAATTGAGGTGATTGTAAAGCTCACTGGAAATACAATCACTCAGATAAATATATTGAACTTATTGATATGGAAACTAACTATCATTAATGTTTTGGTAATTCATAATGTTCCCAGCAGGGTCTGGAGGCTTCAGGCACCTCCTCTTTCAGTTCTTCTTATCACAATCCTAAGAAGGAATTTAGCCAAGAGACACAAAAGAGGTTTGGAGAGAACATGTGTGTTTCCTTTGCATCAGGATGGACCCTGCAGATGGGCATCCCAGCTAGCCTGAGGTGCCCTGCTCGATGGACAAACACAGGTTTTCATATGGCTGATGGCTGACCTTCTCTGACTGGATAGCTTTTCACAGTTTATTTTCCCTTTACACAGGACATGCGTGCACCCACACTTCATGCTGGGTCCTTGGCCCAGCCCAGAACCAAAGGCTAATCCCATCATTTGTGGAGGTGATGCAAATGCCCTGCCAATCTCAACCCATGCCTTTCCCTGTCTTCCCTCTTCCCTGTGTTGGGAACCTCTTCCCCTTTGAAAACTATTAATCAAGGAAATGTGTTTTTTCTCCCCTCCACTTCCTTTGTGCTGGGACTTGATTGATCACGGAAGAGAGTCTTCACCTCTCTTATTGCTAGGAATTCCTCTCATTGCACTCCTTCCCCTGGATCTAGCTGTTCTATCCATAATATATTCATGACATGATTTATATCTTAAAATAATGTTTCTATTTCATTTGGTCTTTCAGCGTTTCCACCATATTTAATTTGTTCACCTGTTTTAGAGCTGAAATTATGTGGCACGGGGTTTGTGGAAGGTTGAACTCTGTTTTGAGTCTTGAATTAAATTCAAAATCTATTTTGGTTTGTCATATTAGCCACAAATATAAAATATTTGCCCCCCAGGCAAAGGTGACCACTCCCCTGCCAGTCCAGTAGTGGTAGTGTAGTGGATTGAAGCTTGGGCTCCTCATGTTGCCCCTGCTCTGATGTGTCCAGGGATTCTGAGTCTCAAGAACTGAAGAATGGATTCACAGACCACAAAAGGTGAGCAGAGAGCAAAATTTATTTTTAAAAGACAGAAAAGCATCTGACACAGCAGGTGGGGATTCACATGAGTTGCAGCTGAATGGACGGTGTCTAGGGCTTTTAATCGGATGTGGGATGCTTGGTCTGTCTGTGTCTCTAGGTTATGGACCAATCCTGGGTCTGGTCACATGCCTCAGGTCCAACCGTGAACCGTCCATGCTGTGTTCCAGGCTTAGTCTTGCACAGGTATGGACAAGGACGTAAACAGGCCAGAAAAAAAGAGCCATGGGCTTGCTGACTTAGGAGTGTTAAATCATCCTAGGGGTCCTGTGCCTGCTGATTTCAGATTTAAAATTATCCCAGGCTGTCACAATCATTCCTCCAGATACCCTGCTGCCAGACCTCTCTTCCTCTCTCTGCCTGGGGCTCTCTATCTCCTCTTTCTCACTAACTCAGTGGTTCTCAACCTGGGGGTCCAACGACCCTTTCACAGCGGTTGCTTAAGACCATATTTCCGATGGTCTTAGGAACCGAGACACCGCTCCTCTATCTGTTTCCAGGCAGGTCGCCCACATGCAGATACGCCCACATCTGGGGTCACCACAATGTGAGGAACTGTATTAAAGGGTCGCAGCATTAGGAAGGTTGAGAAGATTAGCAGTTCAAACCCATGAAAAAAATCTTTCCTGTAAAGATTTATAGTCTCAGAAACCTAACGATCAATTTGCCTGTTCTATACCTGTCTTATAGGACCACTATGAGTCTGAATCAGGTTTAGCTAGTCCAAGGAGAGACAATCTTAGCTTCTGGGGTCTTGTCTGGGTGTACACTAATTGATTTACAGAGGTGTGTCATTAGGAAGCTGATATGTCAGGGTTACATGATTGTGAGTCACACCCTCACCCTCAAGTCATCAAATGGTCACAGGGCCCCAGGAAAAATCCTATAAACTTTTATGTTCTACAGTTGGGTATATATCCCAACCTTTTGTTGGATATATACTTTCCCCACTTTTGTAGTCCCACCTGTGGCAATGATGGATTGATCTGCCCACTATCATGATTTTATGATGATTTCTGATAGTCTATAATTTGCATCATGGTCATGAATACTTTGGACACCAATATAGCCTTATAGTGATGAACTCCTCATCTTGCTGATTTGTCTTTGTTCTGATGAAGGTTTGATTGAGGAGAAAAAAAAGCTGTCTGGTCTGATTTTTAAAGGGCTTTATGAATACTGAGTCTAAAGGGATGACTTAGGCCCAGGCTGCTAAAGCTGATGAGACTACATGAAGGGACCAGATGGTCTGAAGTACAATAAAGGGTATGTGAACTCTGGAGTTTATTACTGGTACCCATTGGCATAGCTTGGATGGTAGCTCAGGCCGAGTTGGTCAGATCCCAACCAGATGAGGAAAGGTTGGCTCTGAGCTTGGGTACATTGCTGAACTTTTGATGGAATGTCTGCTCTAAACGGGGCTTTGCTGTTTCCAACTGGATTCCAACTGGAATGGAGATTCTCCAGATGACAGAACATGCTTGTCTACTCCGAATAATGGGCTGATAGGAACCGAGAGTTTACCAATTGAATATCTAAAACAAAGGAAGATAAAGGTATAAAGTTGCTGACTCACAAGCTTTCATGGATGTGTTTATTCTCAAAATAAGTTGAGCAAGGGAGTCTCCTCACTGAATAGTTTTCTCTTGATGGGTCTGGGGAAGGGAGGGTGAAGGAAGATGCTGATCAGATTATGTGATTCAGGTGTGATTGTCAAGAGCACTAAGAGTGATTGTCAACATTGTAGTTTAGAAGACGTAATTGAAAGAAGGGTGAAGCTAATTCCTCAATTATGAATGAGTTAATGGCTAGAAGAGCCAGGGATGAGATATAGTCAATTAATATGGCCCAGGTAGCTATAATCTCTTATGTGATATGTTATACATTGTAGTCTTAAGACTGTGGCTATAATACTGTTTTGTAGAAAGTTCTCTGTTTTGCTAATGGAAAGGATTAAGGCAGAATGTATTGAGTCTTCTCCTTCAGGAAACGATGCTACTTACGTCACCACCTTTAGTTTCTTTGAAAGACATAACCACATCTCAATCAAAGCTATTCTTCGGTGTATAAGGGTCATTCAGAAGCAGGAACACAGAGAAATCCTAGCACTATTGAGGAAAGAAAAGCTATCGCTGGAGCATGTTCCAGATCTCTGCCTGACATAGCAGAGGCCAAGACCAGAGTCACCAGAGCCAGTAGCCCAGAGCCCATGGGACGGAGCAAACTTGCCAGGCCAAAACCAGAGGCCAAGGCAAGGAAATCATGAGACAGAGCAGAGGAGCAAAATCAAGGCTATGGATGAACAACAGAAACGTGGGTGACAGGAGACCGTGGATGGTGTAAGATATGAAAATAATAATTTATCAAGGTTTCACGAAGGCGAGCAGGTGGGGGTGGGAGGGCAAAAAGAAAAGCTGATACCAAGGGCTCAACTAGAAAAAAAATACTTTGAAAATAATGATGACAACATCTGCACAAATGTGATTGATACAATTGATGTCTGAATTGTTATAAGACACGCCCTGCCCCTAACAAAATGACTAAAAATAAAGAAAGGGAATGTGAGCCATAACAGCAAGTGGGCATCCTGACCACAGAGGCAGAGGCCAAGGGACCACGGGCCTGAGAGGCTGAGGAGCAGAGAGAGACTTGGTTGCTGCCTAAGGGAAGGTGCGAGTGTGGATCCAAGACTTTATCTTTATTGTTTTATGATCCTGACTGGTGATAACCTGTCAACCACCCTAGTAAACTCCCTTAATCATGAGTATCACCTGTGAGTTCTATGTGGCCACTGCAATAAATCATGGAACCCAGCAGAAAAGTTGAGTGTCAAGGGAGGAATGGTTGGGGTCAGAATAAGGTAAAGAAGGGTGGAGGGTGGAGGCATGCCTGATTTTTTGCTTAGCAGAAATAGGGAAGCCAGAGGAAATCAGAGAAGGCTTTCCTCTGGGCCGTTTCTGCAGGCTTAATAAAGTGGTCTCTTTAAAATATATTTGAATTTGTCTCCCTGATCTCAGCCAAACCTCGGCCCCCTCCCACTGAGAACACATCAACGATGATATGAAATTCAGATCAACTGGAGCCCAGGGTCTCTCCATGCCTGCATAAGACAAAACAAAGCACAAAACCCAAACTCACAGCCATCTGCTTGAGACTGACTTACAGACTAGAGATGCTCCTTTGAGTTTCTGAGATTGTACATCTTTATGGGGTTAGATAGCCTCATTTTTCTCCCTTGGAGTGGTTGGTTTTGAACTTAGGATGCTGCAATCAGCCGCCCAATATGTAACCCATTGAGCCACCACAAGCTTTCCTATTTAGCAAGTGGATATTCAGAGGAGATTTAGAAGCCTTATTTCCTATTTTTTCCTTAAATACTTTATAAGAAAAGAGTCCTTGGGTAGGACAGAGATTTAACACATTTGGTTGCTAATAGAAAATCTAAAAGATCAAGTCTATGCAGGGACATTTTAGAGGAAAATCTTGGAAATCTAATTCAGAAGAATTAAAAACCTCATGTAGCACCATTCTATGCACACACACACCTAGTCACATGAGTTGGCACCAGCTTAGTTGTCTTCACAGAACAAAAAAATCAGTCCCAAGTGCAAAGGGTAGTAAGAACAACAGGAAGCATGCATTGTCTATTCTACTTTCAATGTGATGACTGTTTTCCCTTTGACTCCTGATTGATGCAAATGTCAAAGATACCATCATCTTTCTAGGGAATACTGAGGACCATCAGTCTCTAGTTAGGCCATGATATTAAAAAAAAATACAGGCAGGCTTCTTTTTTGAAAGAAGACAGGTCAATAGTTAAATCCTCCAAAATGGCATTTCCAGGCAAGGATCTATCTCTCTGACTATCTGTGTCAGCTACTAGACATCAGGTTTATGGCTTCTAAGACTTTTTGAAAGATTAAATGAATCAACTGTTCACCTAGTAACCTCAGAGTGTTGGAAAGCACAACTCTAAAGTCACTGGGCAAGTCATTAATGAAAGCAACATAATGACTGCATATGGATTTTTACTATCGATCATGCCTTTTTCTTTCTGAATGATTTTATGTTATGTATATAAAATAGCTTCCCAGAAATAAATATAAATTTTAAAGATTTTTATTCTGCATCATTTGAAGCACTTTGCACAGTGGGAAGCATAAGGCAGATGATTAATGAATAGCTGAGTTTTTATATAATTATTTGTAAAGGTGTCTATGAACATCCAGGCATGCAGATTGCCATTCACAGTTTTATTATGTTTGAAAATACTATTTTCTTTTAAAAAATTCTCATAATGTAGATTAAAGTAGCAATCAGATAATACTATATGATACTTAAAGAAAGGGTTCAATTACTTTGTTTGATAAGATATACATATTAGTCAAACATAATAAGCTTGATTGCATCCAATGTCAATTCAAAACTAACTGAATGAGTACAAGCTGACCTGACTATGGACAGGGCTTGGGTACCTCCCATTCACAGCAATTCACTCCCAGTGTTTTTACACAAACCTAGGCATCAAAGATGAAGGCTGGTTCTAGGGAAAAGCAGATTGTGCAAGTTTTCGAGGATGTTGTTTGCTTCAATCTTAGCAAGATCTTGACCTTAGGTCTTGAATCTAACAATTATTACTTTATAACCCTCCACTTTTTTAAGGGAGATAAACATTCTACCAAACATTTCTTACATATAAACATGTTAATGGTTGTATATTACCTGGTAAATTAATGTTTGTAAATTGATTTTGAGCTACAAATGATTTACATACTTAAAAGCTATCATATGGAGTAATCATGAACTTGACATTAAACCTCTGGGCAGATATATTGAAGAAAAGGAGATCTTTGATCTTCCTTTGATCTTAAATTCTACCAAATAATATATAAATAACACTGTTTATTTATTTGATCACCTTATGGACATATAACTCCTTATAAATCCGATCAATATAATGAGTTATGCTAATTTTTGAGTAGAGAGTGGTGATAGTAGGGAAAGAGCCTGGTTGATCCACGTGGACTCTTATTCAATTATGATCAAACACAATTCCATTTAAAGCAGTAAAGAGATGAAGCTTTTTTCTAGGAACACATACACACACACACACACACCACTTTTAAATCCAACTCTTTCAAATGCTCTCCTAGGATAAAGATAGCAGAATATATGGATTTTGAGTATTTGCTAAATATAGAAGTGATATGAAGTGTTGGAAGATCAAAGATCTCCTTTTCTCCAATAAATCTGCCCAGAGCTTTAATGTCAAGTTTGTCAAGTTCATGATGCCTCCAGATGATAGTTTTTAAGTATGTAAATAATTTATAGCTCAATTTACAAACATTATATTTACCAGGTAATATCCAACCATTTACATGTTTGTATGTAAGACATTAATGAGAGAGCTTCCTAGCTGTTATTGTTCTCAATATACTTCATCATCTGGTCATTCTTAAAAATTATTACTGTGGAATCAATTGAATGATGTGCTGGGATAAATCATGGGATATGTTACACACTTTAATCCACTAAAACTAAACACAACCTGAATAAAATAATGGAGCCATTCTTTAGAAATGGCTTATATTTTAAAACATACATTCATAGGTTACCCTAGTCATCTCAGTCTTCTGTTTCCTAGTAATTAAACTCTAGGAAGATCCTTCTGAATCAACCTATACCAGTCTGTGTATATCTACCGACCATGTGCAAAGTGCCTGGTACTGCGCCGGAGCAGGGCTCGGGAGAACCGAATAACGTCTCCTAATATTGGAAGTTGTGGTTGAAGAAATGCAACAAACATGTAACTATCTTTGAAGTGTAGGTGGTAATACTTCAACTCGTTTACTTTGGGCAAATCATAAGGCTTACTGGAAAAGTACATCATGTTTAGTAACATCATGTAGACGGCAAAAGGAAACCTTCAATGACATAAATTGACCCAATAGACACCATGCTGGGCTGAAACGCAACAATTACGAAGATAGTACAGGCCTAGGCAATGCCTCATCAGCTAACTGGATGGCAGTGCACAGCAACAACTCCGCAGGTCTACCGAGGGGAGACATTCGAATAAGTAAATCATTCCAAGTACACTCAGTGTGTGCTCCAACAGAGGTGTTCTCAAGAATCATAGGAGCAGAGCTGTACTAGACTGGCTTGGGGAAACAAAATCAGGTGTGAACACAAAAGATGTGCTAGCTGAGCTACCCAAGAACAAGGGTTTGAATCTCTAAATTGCATATGTTGTAAATACCAATGCACAGGGAAACATCAGAGATTAGTGTAACAAAATATATTTATTGTGAGTAATTAGTTGAATTGGGCGGTCTCAAGCCAAAGGCATAGAGAAAGCACTCCGAAAAAGGAATGTAAAAGCAGGTTACCAGTGTAGGTCCAGGGTCCCCGGTGGCATAGCGGGTATCCACAGGGGGCCATTCTAGCCTGTCCTCTAGGGTCGCCACGAGCTGGAATGGACTGTGATACACAAAGCGAGCAATTCGGACCCATCAGCCCACTCTGGAAGAAAGACCGACGTCCTATTCCCGTAAAGAGCCTACTACACAGTTCTCCGAAACTCCAAGTGGCATTGTTACCCCCAGCATGTCGATCTGCCGAGGGTCTTCCTCTTTTTTATTTCCCTTCTGCTTTAGGCAGCACGATGTCCTTTCCCAGGGACGCTGGCGGCATAGTATTCATGCATTGGGCTGCGATCCGCAAAGCCTTTAGCTCAAAACCACCATAGCCCCCTCTTTCTCCTCTTGTAAAGAGTTACATTCGGAAATGCACAGGGGCAGTTCTAGCCTGTCCCAGAGCGTCGCCAGGAGTCGGAGTGAGCTCAATGGCAGTGCGTTTGGTTTTGGTTTGAGTCTCTCTGGAGGAGCCCTGGTGGTGTGGTGGTTCAGCCCTGGGCTGCGTGCGAATCGCAGTTCGAGACCACCGGTTGCTCAACAGGACAAAGGACTAGGCCTTTGTACTCCATCAAGTTACAGCCTTAGAAACCCCCAGAGGCAGTTCTAGTGTGACCTCTAAGGTGAGTATGAGTCAGAATCAACCCAATGGCAGTTAGCTTGGTTTTTTGGAGTCTAATGATAAACAGACCCCAAATACATGAGTTAGCCCATAGAACTCTGGGAAGGTTCTGGCAGCCCTTCACCCAGCTGTGTGCTCCAGACTTGTGCCCACGGGAAGAGAAATCTGGCTCTGTCGCAGAGCCGGACAGCCCGAGATTGAATCGGGCTACTCGGAACAACGTGCAATTTAATATCGTTAGACTGAGATTAGCCAGGCCTAACACACTGCAGAAAATGGAACCTCAGATGGAGGAGGACTGCAGTACAGGCAGGGTTGGGGCAGGACAGACTTCTGAGAGTCACAATAAATGTCTTCTCTGATGGTTTCTCAGAGCAGAAGCAGAGGTTCAGGGTCAGTCAGTTGTGAAAACAGTCATTAGGGCTGTGCTATTTATCCTAAAACACAGCTACCCATCAGACCCCAGAGTGCCTGCTTCTAGAAGCAGGCTGCCGGGAGGAAATTCTCCCACAGAGCCCAAAGCCCTTGGTCTATGTGAAACTGCTTACTAGGCTTCCATGCTGCCTGAAGCAACCCCGGGAAACCAATTCCTTAAAGATTCAAGGTTCCAAGGAACACCCACAGGCAAGTGGCTTGGGTTGGTAGCCCGATATCTAAGAACCCAGAATTCGAGTGAAATGGTTTTTTAATGTCAATTTTAATTATTCTTCCATAGAAAATTCTCTTGAGAATTCAGTGTGTATAGTTGTAATCACCTAAAAAGCAATGAATCTTTCCATTTTTAGAAAAAGTTGTGCATCCTGTTAAGAAAGTACTTATCAAAATTTTCGGCTGACAGGACTTTTTAAGACATATATTCACTAGACAGTTTAATTTCTGCAATCCAACTTAATGTAGAAGTATAAATAAAAACGAGCTCGGAAACTTATTTCCAGACCTTCAAGCCAAGTCGTTTGGTCATGTATGAGACATTACAGCTGATTTCATAATCCAACAAGCAGCCATCAGCAATTTCTATTAAAGGGATGACAAATTGTACATGTAGTGACACATAAAAGGGAAACAATGTCTGCGCCCACACAAAATAGCACAGAAGTACAAAAGCAGGATCATCAAAGATAATGACATTCAAATTTTTACATCAAATGCATAGTAAGGCTGATATCATAACCTTGTCAAAAGGGGACACATCGGGCTAGTTTTATGCAGTTCAATCATGAAGTGATACACCCAAGAATACCATGACCAAACACAGTAGTGGTTGTCTTATATTAAGAGATAGAAATGTCTAACAATGTAATGTGTCTCTAGAAATTTCTAGAATACAGATCACACCCTGGCAAGAAATCTACTTTGAGGACCTAAATCATTCACTTGCTGGGAAATCATTTCTTAAATACTGCATTAAGATGGTAAGCTTTAAACTTCATAAAGTGTATCGTATGCAGCAAAGCAGGTCACTGAAATAATAGCAACTGCATTCGCATCTGTGCAAAGCTATTTCTTAGAGAAGACATACTATGCTCTAACTTAAAGTTCAATATCTTAAAAGTCATTAGAATGCCACCTCTGATTCCATAAGGAAAATTATTAACACCATCTGAGAAGGCAAAGCTATATGCATTATTTATCTGAAGTTCTATGGATTTGCTATCACAAAAGTAACTTTAAATGCAAGAGTGTTTTTGTTGTTGCTCTTGCTTTTTAAAAAGCAAATATCCATGAAAACACTTACTATGTGGCATTTGTTGACTAGACTTGGAGGAAAGCAAGAGAGGAAGAGAGATCCTGCTTCAGTCCTGAGAAGAGCCAAATAAATAGAGTTCCTGGTCCCTAACTTGTCCTCTGCTATTTGTGTGCTTACAATTTTGTTTGTTAGTGTACTTATGCCACGGACTAGGCCCCCACGCTTGACTCTAATTTTGGGTCTGAGGGGTGGAAAGTCAAGAAGTTTCATTGTTTTAGTTTTGTTGCTATTTGAATTTGAAATGTCTTAATTAAATGAAAAAATGAGGAGCTGATTCCAAGAGCCCAAGTGGAAAGCAAATGTTTTGAGAATGATGAGGACAATGAATGTACAAATGTGCTTTACACAATTGATGTATGTATGGATTGTGATAAGAGTTGTATTAGGCCCCAATAAAATGATTTTAAAAAAAAGAAATGTCTTAAGTAGTGTTTCTATTTTATTTTGTTGAGTTCTGACATCCATTTTAATGGCTACAAAGAAATTCACAGCAAAATTCTGTAATCCATAATTAATAATTTATTAAGGAAGTTGACACATTTTAAAATTAATGACAAATGTTAAGGGTGGTTGTTTACCAGGCCATACTACAAAGTTTCAGGACTGCTAATAAGTGCCCAAGGGGGCATACAACTCTGCTTTAAGCTTCAACCCAACAGCATTCAACTTGAACTCCATGGATCAGCAAACTCAACTCCCTTAATTAAGTTCCCAGAGGTACCCAAGTCCAGCAGCCGGCAGCCCAAAGGGACTCAACTTCACTTCCATGGGTCATCAATTCCATCTTCCCCAATTAAGTACCCAGAGGCACCTCATTCCACAAAACAGCCTTCTGCACAACAGCACTCATCTTTACTTGCTCCAGGGCTTGGGAAGTCCATCACTCTATCCCATCATCTGGCTCCTGGTTCTGCTGCTACTCTTCTGATGGGATAGCTGGAGCTAGGAGGTTCACTGATCTCCGGTACAGAGGGTACAAGCCACTCCTGGCTCTTGCTGGTAATGGGATCCCTCCTCTTGAATCTCAGAAGGCTCGTTTTATATACAGCAGGACATCACGGGAGGAAATCCTGGTTGCAATTACTCACAGGGGAATCCAATCAATATCTTCTCCCACCTTCTTACCAGACCCATGCAGGGAACATCGTTTGGTGAGAATTCTAGACTTTGGCTAGAATAGTCACATTAAAAAGTTCACTGCCCCAAGACAGTTAATAGTTTAAAGTAGTTTTATTGACATATACTCCAGTATCATACAATTCAATCATATTAAGAAGATTTATGCAATCATCATGACAATCAGTTTCAGAACATTTTCTTCCCAAACTCGTTGTTAGCTCCCCATTTCACTCCATCCTCCCCTGCCACACACCTATCCATTTATTGTCTCTATAGATCTACCTATCCCAGATTTCTTAAAGAGAAACATGCAAAACAAATTACAACCATACAAAATAATCAACAAAAACCAACAATAATTTGACAAAATATAGAAAATTTCAGTCAAAGGGAAAGCAGAAATTATTATAAACTGAAACCACTTTAAAATGGGTCAAATGAGATCAAATGAGAGGCCATTACAATTTTCACCTAACTACATCTGACATAACCGGCTGTAGAATGCTTTCTGTACGGTAGCAAGGCTATTCACAACTCTGGACTAAGGTCAGAGGGAATTCACTAGGGACTTAATCTATGTGGGGACTCCAGAAATGGATTTTGGGCTTCCACTATTGTCCATAACCTTCTGCAAACCAGGTGTTCACAATTTAAACTCAGATACTATTCACTCCTTCAGATTTTGGTTGCATTATTTAAAATCCTTGAATTACACAGGCTAATGTGCTTCCTCCATGTGGACTTAGTTGACACCTCACTTAGATGGCTACTTGCTTAAGACTCTAGACACGGATCTTTCTGATAGCTGAGCACTATTGGTTTTCTTCAACACAGTTTGCTGTCGAGCTGTATCTCTATGAGTGTGAGCATCGAGCATGGACGTGCCCTGAAAATTAATTATCCCCTGAATGAAGCTAAAACTAAGAGTAACCCCCAAATTTATTCAGATATCTATGATTTACATATTACTGAGGTTCACTTCAGAGATATTATCATTATAAATCATCCTGTGGGGCAAAAGGTAATCACAGCCATACTGTTATTGATTTAGACAATGGCATAGAGTCTAAAACACTGTGGAGCAAAGTAAATTATAAAAGCATATGCTAGCTTCAGAATGCAATACATTAATTGCTGACATCTACAGATTAAACTCTTACTACCAATTGTTTGTCATTCTGTTATACTATGGTGGTTTATGTGTTGCTAGGAACTGTCACTGGTATATCAAATGCCAACAGCTTCACCCAAAGGGAACAGTTTTCTAGACGAAGAATAGACAACACACCACAAAGAAAAAAAATCAGTTGCCTACTTCAGAAGTAGCTGCTGCAAACCTTATACATAGTGGGGAAACACTTTCACGTATTGCAGGCCCAGGGAGATTGTGTCATAGAATTGACCCCTTCAGTCAGAAGGCACAACAGGTGACTGAAGAGGAGCTGCTTTCTCGAAGTAGAGCCAACCACGGTGACATGAATGGAGTAAAGCTTGTGGGAGTGGAGCCTTCAGGATCATCACTTACTAATGGGAACAGTTCAAGAGAAGAGACATGTGCAAAAACTAATCAATCATCAGAAGTTTGAATGTACAGGGTGTGAGTCGAAGAAAACTGGAAGCTGTCAAAAGTGAAATGGAACCCCAAAAGATCAATAGCCGAGGCATTCATGAGTGGGCATGGATTGGCATTGGCCACTTTGAATCAGAAAATCATATGATTTACTTTGCCTATAATGACACAATCAAGAGGAATGGCTTTGCAGTCATTTGTTGTCAAAAAAGGACATTTTAAGATGTATCTTGAAGTACAATGCTCTCTGTGATAGGGTTATATCTTCCCCCCTTCAAGGAAATCCAATCACTAAATTGGATTTAAATTTATTCAAATTTATGCTCCAAACTACCAAAGCTAATGATGAAGAGACTGAAGAATTCTACTAATATTTTCAGTGTGAAGTTGATCAATATGCAATCAATATGCATTGATAATTATTGGTGATGACAATTAGAAATGCAAAAGTTGGAAACAAAGAGGAAAGAGCAGTAGTTGGAAAATACGGTCTTGGTGAACCACATTACAGAAACAAAACTCTAAATCACAACAACAAACATCATATATACACATGGATTTTCCAGATGGAATACATAGAAACCATTGACTATACCTATGGCAAGAGACAATGGAGAAGTTCAAAGATTGTCAATTGCTCATATATAAATTCAGATTGAAGCTGATGAAAATGAAAACAATCATGTGATCCAAAATATAACCTTGACTTTTCCCACCTGAATTTCAAGAATACCTCCAGACCAGATTCGATGCATTGAATACGAATGACAGAAAACCCGAGGAGCTCTGAGAGGACATCAAGGGCATTACTCATGAAGAAAGGAAAATGACATTTAAAAAAACAAGAAAGAAAAGAGCAAAGTGGATGTCATAAGAGACTATGAAACTTGTTCAAAATTGTGAAGTAGCTGAGGTCAATGGACAAAATGATGTAATCAAAGAGCTGAAGAGATATTCCAAAAGGCAGCTCGAGAAGACAAACTAAAACATATCCGTATAACACCGAGTGTGACGTTTTCATAAAATTTAATTAAATGTATATATTAATATATTGATAATTATGAAGGTAAAGAATAAAACCAATTTTTTTTCCTGAAATTAAAAATTCAGGTGTTATAGGGATAAAAAAAATGTACAAAGACCTAAAGTTAGAAAACCAAAAAGAAGAAGACACTCAACTTATTTTAAACTGAAAGAATTTAAGAAAAAAATCAGGCCTTGAGTTGCAACATTGAAAGATACTCTGGGCAAAATATTGAATGATGCATCTTCAAAAGAAGATGAAAAGAATACACAGGGTCATTGTTCCCAAAAAACCCCTAGTAGACATTTCATCATTTCAGGAGATAGTAGATGAGCAAGAACCAATAGTACTGAAGGAAGAAGTTCAAGCTGCACTGAAAACATTAGCCAAAAACAATGCTCTAGTAATTGATGGAATGTCTCAACAGGATGATAAGGCACTGCAAGCACTTCCTCATCTAGGCAGCAGATTTGAAAGATTCCTACTTGGTCAACTACCTAGAAGAGATCCATACTTGGACCCATCCTAAAGAAAGGCCACCCAGCAGGACACTCAGGTTAGAGAGCAACATCATTGATATCACATACAAGTACAATTTTTCTGAAATGCATCCAACAATGGTTGCAGCAGTACATTGATGTGGAGCTGCCGGAGGTTCAGGCCTGGTTCCGAAAAGGTTGTGGAAAAATAGGGATATCACTTCTGTTGTTGAATGGATTGTGGCTGAAAGCAGAGAATATCAGAAAAATTAGCTTGTGTCTTATTGACTATGCCAGGGAATTCAACTGTGTGAAGCATAAAAATATATGAGTAAACTCGAAAAGAATAGGAATTCCAGAGCACTTCACTGTGCTCATAAGGAAACTGCATATGGATCAAGAGGTAGCTGTGTGAACAGAACAGGGGCCTATGGCATGGTTTAAAGTCAGGAAAGGTGTGCATCAGGATTGCATGTGCTCACCATTCATATTTAATCTGTATGCCGAGCAAATAATCAGATTATATGAAGAAGAATGTGGCATCAGTATTATTGGAGAAAGACTTATTAACAACCTGCAATACACAGATGACACAACCTCGCTTGCTGAGGGTGAAGAGGACTTGAGATACTTGCAGATGAAGATGAAGGATTGCAGCCTTCAGTGTGGATTACAACACAATGTAGAGACAAAAATCCTCACAGCTGGACCGATAGGTAACATCATGATAAATGGAGAAAAGATTGAAATTGTCAGGGGTTCTGTTTTGCTTGGATCCACAGTCAATACTCATGGAAACAGCAGTCAAGAGATCAAATGATGCATTGCACTGGGTAAATCTGATGCACAATACCTCTTTAGTTTATTGAAAAGCAAGGATGCTACTTTGAAGACTAAAGTACACCTGACTCAATCTATGGTATTTTCAGTAGCATCATATGCATATGAAACTTGGACATTGAATTAGGAAGATCAAAGAAGAATCGATGTGTCTGAATAGTGGTATGGTGAAAAGTACTGAGTGCACCACAGATGCTGAAAGGACACACAAATCTACCTTGGAAGAAGTCTGGCCAGAGTGCTCTTTAGATGCAAGGATGGCCAGACTTCATCTTACATACTTTGGATATTTTGTAAAAGAATCAAACTTGGTAGAAAGGAAGCAAAAGAGAGGAAAGCTCTCACCAAATTGGATTGACACCGTGGTGGTAACAATGGGCTCAGCATTGGAACAACTGTGAGGATGGGGCAGGATTGAGCAGTGCTTCATTCTGTTGTGAATAGGGTCACTGTGGTAGATGTATAATTGTTTGTCAATTTGAGGATTAAGAGTGTAGGGGTGGAGTCTAGCTTGTCAATCAGAGCATAGCCAATGAGGTTTCTGTGTGGGCATGGCCTTCTCCTGAGAATTCTGGGAAATCTGGTGTTTCCTCCTTGGAGGTGGGAGACTCTGTGCTCACACCCTGGGAGACACAGCAGCTGACAAGCCACATGGATGCAACCAGACCTCTGAATCCGGAGAAGCTAGAGAGAATCTGCCAGTGCTGAGATGCTTACAATGCCACTGGATCCAAAGACTTTCTACCCACCGTCCTGTGATCGTCCTGCATTCGGCATCATTGCATGTGTTTCATGATTCTGAAGAGGATTGTATAGATCGGTATTGGACATATGGGCTATTATCGGGCTTATGGACTTGGCCTGGACTGGGTTGGGATGCTTTCTCAATGTTCAATTCCTCTTGTATATAAAACTCTTTCTGACACATATGTGTGTGTCCATGGATTTGTTTCTCTAATCTACCCAGACTAACACAGTCGCTATGCGTTCAGACTGACTCTGGCACCTACCAACACACATTAAACTCTTATGTGACTGGACACTATTTACGTAAACAATGGGGGTTGGTGATAGGGCAAAACTTTAAATAATGCCCATTTCTTGCTGAATCTTTTAAACTTTTACGTATAGGATCATATCCTCTGCCCATAGTTTTTCTTATCTTTGTCAGTTTAGATGCCTGATTCCCCTTTACTCCTCACCCCAAGACTGGTCATTTTTTGTTGTTGTCTATAAATGAATACACTCTCATGGCTCAATTTTTAGCCAAGCAATACACAAAGTCTATAAAATGGCCAGATAATGATGAGAGTCTGCTCTCATTTACCTGACAGTAACTCAAAGCTAAGCCCTGCTGTCCAGTTAGTTGACAAAGACATCCTGAGACTGGTCTACGGCTTTAAGGAACCTCATGTTCAGTTTGCTAACTCCACATCAACAGTTGTTTCCTGGGGTTACCCTGAAATCTGTGCTAACGTAAAACAGCTGTCCATGAGTCCCCAAAGTGTGAACTGCAAAGTCAAAAGTACATAGTCTCTATGTATTCTCATTTCAAACAGGACGTCACAATGACAGTTAGTTTTGTACTACAGGTCTCCTAGCTGGTATACGTTCTAAATAAAAACGTGTCTTTCTCCCTCTGATTTGGAATGGGTAAATGGTCTGCACTGTCTTCGAATAAAATATCTGCGTTCCAGGTGGCCACTGGACTCATCAATACACATTCTGTTGTCAATACACAAAAAACTATTCTATTCTAAAGATCAAAAAGGAATTTACAACCCAACATTTGATTAAGGAATATAGTTACTTGGTTTGGGCTCTCATTGTGTTGCTTTGTGTAATTTTAAAGAAAGTTTTGGGTTTTTTTAAATAATTTTATTGGAGGCTCATACAACTCATCATAATCCATATATCAATTGAATCAGGCATGTTTATACATATGTTGCCTTCATTCTTTTCTAGACATTTACTTTCTATTGAGCCCTTGGTATCAGCTCTTCCCTACCACCCCCTACCCTCATAACCCCCTGATAGATTGTACATTGTTATTATTTTCATCTCTCAAACTGACCACTGTCTCCCTTCCCCCATTTTTCTGTTGTTCTTCCTCCTGTAGAGGGTGTATGGTTACTTATCGATCATTGCGATCAGTTCCCCCTGTCTCCCTTCCTCTCCCTGTCTTCCCACTATCCTTCTGGTATCACTATTGGAATAAAGAAAGTATTTGAGAGACCCAAACCCTTCAAAATGGTATTCTTAGAAACCAGAAGAGTATATCCTTCTTTTATCCTCTGTGATTCCATCTATGTATTATTTATTATCACCTATCAAGTGAATAATTTGGATGGAAAGGAAAGCTACAGAGAAGTTCTTCTAAATCCTTGTCGAAAGCTAATTGCTGTATATTGCTTTTACATTTCATTTTGCAATTTTTATTCCTGGATAATTTTTTCCTTTCTCTTTGAAATGAATATTTATTTGAAAAGTCTTCCTACATCATTCTCACCACCTAGAACAGATGATTGATTAATAACTGCTCTACAATTAGGTTGATTAGTGAACTATTCATGCAAAGGTCTGTTTTGAGTTCCACAGGTTTTGTGCAATTAGGCCATCCATATTTTTATTATGACCTCTGAAACTGTGAAAAAATGTTTCATTGACTCATGACATAGATAAGAATATCATTCAGAGATGGGCTACATGGCAAATAGCTCTTATGGGAAAGGGCTTTAACTTTTGCTAC
>NW_022103896.1:78791985-78818639 GCF_000313985.2 Echinops telfairi | reverse complement strand
CCCCCACCCCCAACCCCTCCCATGTCCCCCCCGGAACTGTTGGTCCCGTTGTTTTCTCCTCCAGATTGTTCATCCAGCCTATCTTATTTAGACAGACCTGGAAAGAGCATTTCTTAAGGTCATTTTACAATGTATGTGTGTCAAAATCCCCTTCCTTGGGGTGTATTCCTTCCACATCTTTGTTTGACTGCAGAGAAACATAATTATTTATGACTTCTAGCAATTAGTAAGAGTTTGTGAGGAGAACAAACATTTGGACCCAGGCAGTCATTTGGAAAACAATAGTCTAATTTAACAATATCAACAACTGAGCTAAATTGAATCATTTAATTTTGGTCAAAAAGGCTTTATGGATATCTCCTTGACCCTTTATAATTTAGTTTTCGCTCACTTAAGTCAAATCACCATTGTTAACTGACTCCCCCAATGCTTTCTAAAAGCCAGCTAGGAAAAGGAATCCACAAGACAGGAAATTTGAACTTGGTCACTACTAAAAGTAATTGGCTTCCAAATAGACTTGCATCTCAGAGTTGGATGCTGCAGACATAAGGGAAGGTTTGGAGGAAAGTTGGATTTTCAATTCTTGGAAGATAATCTCTGTTTTATCTTTTAACTACAGGTATTTCTTAACCGTGTCTTTAAAAATTGTAGGTCAATCAAAGCAGGTACCAATGGCTAGTTCTTATTTAGTTTTACCTTAGAAATAAGAGACTCTTTCTGGTGTAGTGGATCACACGATGACCCAATAACAAGGTCAGCAGTTTGAAATTACCAGCTGCATCATGGGAGAAAGATGAGACTTTGTACTCCTATAAAGAATTACAATAATTATGCCTTTAAAGTGAACTAGAAACATATATAAACCACAGATGTATGAATGGATGGATTTTAGGTTCATACTTACTTCTAGCCCAATCTAGGAATAATGAGTTCTTATGACATGGCCCTGCTTGATGCTCACCCTCATGAGATCACTGAAAGAAAACAAAAACAAAACAGACTATGCCTACCTATCAGAAAGAATGCACCTAGGTTCTTAAAACTTTGGCTTCAAACAAGCAGCCATCTAAGTGAGGTGTCAACTAAGTCTACATGGAAGAAACACACCAGTCTACGTGATCCAAGGATTTTAAATAATAAAATCCAAAGGAGGAAATGGTATCAGAGCTTAAATTGTGAACACCCAATTTACAAAAGGTTTTGGATAACAGTGGAAGCCCCAAATCCATTTGGAGGGTTCACATATGGGTTACGCCTCCAGTGAATCCCCTGTGACCAAAGCCAAGGGATGCGAATAGCCTCACTTTCAGAAAGAACATTGTGAAGTCAATGATGGCAGCTGTAGTCAGTTTAAAAGGTGATATCTTATCATTTTATGTCCCCTTGGACTAATTTTAAATTTGCTCCAGGTTTCTTTTTTGTTGGGGGCTCATACAACTCATCACAATCCATACATCCATCAATTGTATAAAGCGCATTTGTACATTTGTACATTTGTTACCTTCATTATTCTTTTTTTTAAAAATTATTTTATTGAGGGCTCGTACATTTCTTATCACAGTCCATACATACATCCATTGAGTCAAGCACCTATGTACACCTGTAGCCTCCAGGTTTTTAAAAATATTTTCTGCCTTCTTTTTTATTGAGGTTTTTATGTGTTTTGTCTAGCCATTGTTGTTGGTTTGTTTGCTTCCTGTTTGAGTTTTGCATGATTTTCTGTCTATGAAATCCAGGTGAGATAGAGCTATGGAAGCAGGAACTGGATTGATAATTGCCTAGGGGCATGGCAGGGAGGGTGGGGAAATGGGACACTAACAACAACGAGGAAAAGAAGAAAATGGTCTGAAATTGATTGTGGTAATGATTGCACAACTTTTCTTAACATGATTGAATGATTACATTGTATGACATATGAAGTATATGCCAATAAAACTATTAAAAATAAAGGGTTTCAATCTCAAACCCCACAGGGGCAGTCCACCCTGTCCTATGGGGTTGCTGTGTGGGATTCCAGTCAATGGCAGTGACTTTAGTGAGTTGCTTTAGTGGACGAAACAGCTCAAAGTACTTTTGATGATTTAAAAGCTATTTGTGAAGCAAGTGAAAGTGATTGTGATGAAGAATTTTTTTCGAGAGTACGGGCTGGTTCTGTGTTCCACAGTGAAGGCAACTTTACATGGAAATTAAGTGGATTTTGAGCCAGAACCGCACTGCCCTATTAAAGGTGGTGGTGTTGTACTCAAAGACACTGACCAGCTACAGTACTTTGAACATGTGTGTTCTGCCGATCATTAAATCTCATGTATCAGGCTCCAGAAAGCGCTCCCTGCACCTATTTCAGGGCTTCAATCCACCATTCCCACCTTTCCAGCTACTGCAATGAATTGTCCAAACCGTAAAATGTCAGGTCTGTTTTTGTTTTTGCTTCATTGGCCAAGACAGAACCGGTTTGAATAGGCTGAATGCCCTGCTTAAAAGTTCAAGGAGAACTTGTCTGTAGGTTGGACAATTATAATCCAGAGACTGCCTGAAATTCAGTCCACACATCTCCCTTTACTCAGAAATTTTATTTTTATTTGGACTGTGGGTAAGGTGAGAAAAAGCAGCTGAATCTCACCTGATTTTATGTGCATACAGATCTTATTTATTCCCTTATTTATTCCCTTAAATATAATAAAGGCATGTTGCTTTTCAGCAAAAGGGACCCTTAGGCATAGCATTTTTATCCCAAACTGATTTTATTTAAATAAGAATGAGGATAATTATCCTCAACTTATCAAAAGACAAAGATACTAACCATATACACAGCATTTAAAATCTCCCTCTACTCTTTAAGCCCTGACTGGATTGATGGCAAGAGATGAACTGATTTGAAAGTTTGCTCATAACTGAGGTTTGAGAAAGAAATATACTCTCTACACCTCTGTTTCTAATGTACAGTGGTTCCAGGGTTATAGAAAAGGCCTCATTAGTACTTTATTCCAGCTTTACTGTAGATGGTTCACAATAGTATGGGTCTCCAAGCTATGATACTGTTCCTGTCATTAGACCACTTTTAAATGGAAGTCATTTAAAACTTAAGTTATAAATATGAATGTTTCAAGAACAATTTTCAAAAGTATTTTCAGACAATCTAAGTCTATTATGACAATATTTTCAAAAGATGTTATTGTTCTTCAAAGTTGCTTTTGTCGTACAATTAATTGATGAAGCTTATTATGAAGTACAGAATGAGATTCTGAATCCATTTGATAGAGTCTCCCAGACTCCTTCCTTGTCAGGTCTGGACTCATCAAGTTGCCAACTAAATAAAGTTCAGAATAGCAGAGAAAAATCAGTCTGAAACATAATATATTTAGACATAAAAATTAAGCCTATTTTAGCTTGTTGTGAACATAAAACAGAAAGGTGAAAGTTAAGTTCGATGTTTCTGATGCTTATCAAAAGATCGTATAGCTTGCTTCTGCTGGTTCATATTAGGGTGTATCTAAGAGGCGTGCAGCCATTGGGAGTCACCCTCTTGCAGCTGTGTTACTTGTTTCTCTGTTTTTCAGTAAATGAAACCTACAGGGAAAGCAAATAGAACAAGGGTTTTAGGGGCATGGGGGAAGGTAGAGGGTGGGGGAAATAAAGGGAGATGATGTCAAGGAACCCAGGAAGGCAAAGTATGTTTGGAGAGTGATTATGGAAGCAATTGTGCAATTCTATTCGGCTTGATTGAACTACAGAATGCTATGACATATGATGGGGTGCCCCTCCAAAAAGGAATTTTTTTCAAAGCTATGTATTTAAAAATTTTTTACAAAGCAATTCTATCCCATCAGAGTGCTCTCCATTACACTTAATAAATTTGTTAAACCTGTGATTCCTTTCTTGGAAACATTTTTTTCAAACTCATCTGTTTGGATGACTGACAGCACCTTCCTTGTTTTTTGTTCACCTTCTATGTTGTCAAATTGCTGTCCTTTTATGTCCCTCTTCATTCACAGAAACAAAAGTAAGTCACCCAGAAAGAGGTCAGGTGAGTCAGGTGCATGGGGCAAGAGAGGCAGGCTGTTTTTTTGCCCAAACTGGTGCACTGAGATGGCTGTGTGAGCAGTTGCATTGTCCTGGTGGAAAAACCAACCCCTTGTCTGCGACAAATCAGGCCTTTTTTGTTGCACAGTGTTATGCAATCTTTTCAGAACCTCTAAATAGAAAGCTTGGTTAACAGTATGATCTGGTGGAATAAACTCCAAATGCAATATGAGCCAACACATTCTCACCCATTTAGGAAGATGACGGGCATCCAGAAAATGGTTTGTCATCAATCGACACTTCACCTTTTTTGAAACAAGAAAACTACTCATACACTTGAGGTTTTTCAATCGCCCTGTCCTTGTAAGCTGTGTTTAACATCACACACAACAGTTTTTGTGACATTTTTCCTGATCAGAAAACAAAATTTCACAGCTGCACACTGTTCTCTTAAACCAGCCATCACAAAAAATGAGGTTTGAATGAAACAGCTTTTACAAAAAAATTTCCCTGTGACCAGAGATAACCTTCCCAGGTGACACCAGTAGGTGCACTAACTTAGAGAGTATTGCTCGATGCTTGCCTAGTGGGAAAAAAAATGCATACTAAGAAAGCTCCAGGCCGCCCAGCATAATTCCCTGTTCGAGGGCGTACTGCCTCATATGTATTAACTCCCAAGTTGCAGCAAAAAAAAAAAAAAGACCAAGCCAAAAAGCCCATAAATCCAGGAATGGGTTTTGGGCTTGCACTAATTCCTAGCTCCAACTTAAGAACAATTAGTTCTTACATCATGACCGTCCTTGATACTCACCCTCAGTAAGGGAAAACAGATGATAGGGTGCTATAGCAAAATGTGGCAAAGAAATTAGATGGTGCCTGGCTGTCAGATAAAATAGCATCTGGGGTCTTAAAGTCTTGTCTCCAAACAAGCAGCCAGAAGCAAAGTCAAATGCAGGAAATGTCATAGCCTAAATTGTGAGACTCCGGTGTGCAGCAGGTGATGGATGACAGCAGGAGCCTCCCCTTCATTTATGGAACTGCATAGGAAATAAACCCCTGGAGAACGCTATCTGACATTGAGGGATGGGAGGAAAGTGGTCACTAAACAGAGTGTTTGGGAGAGAGGAGTATAGAAAGAAGATCAAAGGCATAAATCTGACCTGAACAGTTAAAATTTTGTCAGTAGACTCCTCCACCCCCACCCCCCATTTTTAATGCAGGTTGGACCCTGATCTGGTTTCCAAAATTTCTGGTGTTTTTTTTGTTGTTGTTTGTACTGTTTTGTTTGCTTTTTGTTAATTCATAGTTTGAGTGTGTCTCAGAGGTGTTATGTCAATGGAGGCCACCCTCTTGCAGCTGTCTTACATGCTTTTCCGTTTTTCAGTAGATGGAATCCAGGACGGATGAACCTATAGGGACAGCAAGTCGAATAAGGGGGTCAGGGGGACAGTGATGGAGGTTGCTTAAAAGGGAGATGATGTCAAGGAATCCATGTAGAAAAACAATGTTTGAAAACTGATTGTGGTAGCAATTGTATACATTCTACGTGACATGACTGAAGTGTAGAAAGATATGATTTATGTATTAAATCCCAACTAATAAAAAAGAATTCCACCATGGGGGTGGGAAAAGTTTTTGTATTTCCGTTATTAACGGGCTTAGCTTCTTAAAATTATTTAGCAATATATTTTATCTCAACAGTTCTCATTTATTATTTGAGCCCATATTATATAGTCTCTACTTGACTTAACAGATGATACAGAACAGCGGAGTAGCAAATAGAATGGCAATATGTACTTGCTTATATAAAGTAGAACAGAATCACCCCTTCACACACAGAGCTGCAGCACCCACCATGCAGCGCTCCACCAGGGCTGTTGTCTGGAGCCCAGACATCCCGGTCCCCTGCATCTTTATTTGCTGCTCCTCAAGCAGGATCAAAAGAGAATCACCATGGATATCAGAAAAAGGCTTTCCCGAATAGATGGCCTCTTGGCTGTCTATTTTGACTCTTTCTCTGGTGGGTTCGCAGTTGAAATTTTGCTAAGTTCTCAACTCTAGTATTTTGTGGAAGAACAGAGTAACACCCAGCCTCGTCTTTATCTTTGCCTTCGAACGGTGTCTGGGAGACGAGAAACCGAGTGTATCGCCAGGGAGATCGTCCATGTCGCTGAACCAAGGACACCAGGAAGTTCGTCTTCTGCAGGATCGTGACAGCGCCTCAAAAGCCGAGGACAGCGCCCGGGGAAGCCACAGGGCCCGGCAGTGCCATAAAGCGCTGTTTCCGAGTTCCCAGGCAACGAAGACTTCCCCACCTTGGGACCACAACCGAAAGAAGGACGAGGCCAACTGGTACCTGGAAACTCTCAGAGCCTGTCAGTAGGTTCCTGACCATCACTTGGATTGGCTGCTGAAAGAAGACGATGACACCTTCATAATATTGGACAATTTAAGATGGTTTCTCACAAATTGTGATCCTGGAGGACCTATTTTCTTTGGGAAAAGATTTAGCTCGTGTGTGAAGCAGGGTATGCACGTGGAAAAGCTGTGTGTGTGCCAGGCAAGGAAGCCTTGATGAGGTGTGTGGGTGCATCGGAAACAATAGGCACCCCACTGAAGACTTCCAACTAGGGGTATGCCTGGAGACCTTAGAGGAACACGGGGGATTCCAGAGACCCCACTGGAAAAGACACCTTCCATCCCCATTTGCCAGAATACCATTTAATCAGAGGCTTCCTACCAAGAATATTTTGGTACTGGAGATATAGTTATTATCTTCCTCTAGAGCAGTGGTTTTCTACCTGTGGGCCATGACCCTTTGGGGGTCGAATGATCCTTTCACAGGGGTCGCCCGGATTCATAATAGTAGCAAAATTACAGTGATGCAGTAACAACGAAAACAATATTATAGTTGGGGAGTCACCACACCATGAGGAACTGTATGAAAGGGTCACGGCATGAGGAAGGTTGAGAACCACTGCTCTAGAGGGTCCAGATACGGCTCTGGTTTGGCAATTTGTTTTCCCTCCACTGATGTATGAGTTAGACTACCTTGTTTATCATCTTCGTCCCTGTGGTTATTTATACCGGTATCAGCCTGCCTTACCTTAGTCCACACACAGGCAATAAGTGAAGCAAGCAGAAATCCTTGGAAGCGAGCCACAGAAGGACTAAGATACAGCATGTGGAGAAGGAACACTGGATTTCTGCACTGGACCGTGGGGTCCCAGAGAGCCATTCTTTCTACGTGACATTGCCTTCATGGAAATCGCTCCTGTGAAAAATGATAAAATAAAGCTTTAAAAAGAGCAGTGATGCTTGTTAAACTATATTTTTGATACAGTGAAATGTATGTGTTTCTCTGTGTGTTTGATACAGTGCTACATATAGGAATATATACATGTATGTTCATATATTCTTAAATGGGGCAAAGGGATAAGTGCTTGACTGCTAGTCAAACAGTCGGGGCCCTAGACCAGAGAGTCCAAGGCAGACAAGCCCCGCAATCTGTTTCTGAAAGGTCACAACTCTGAAAAACCTACAGAGCAGTTCTCCAATCTGAACTTGGAACGTGCTTTTTCAAAAGATAGAGATTTTCTTGTTTGTTCCTCCCTGTATGTATCAGTACTACTCTCCGTGAGAAAGGAAAGCAGCTCAGCTTGCGATGACTACACTGCATCCTGTTAGTCACACACTCAGGATATTGGCCAGAACTGCCTAAACGAAAAAGAAGCCGATATTGATGATTAGCATTATTTATACCCCCAACACATGAATTTGGATTTCAGTAGGCCATCAATGAACCAGACTCCCTCCTGCAAGCACATCGTCTTTTGTTCTTACTTATGATCATTGTGATGACTTGTAATGGACAGGATCTCTTCCTGAACGTGCTAGAATAAGAAGGGCATTTGTTAGAAAGTACAGGGATGAAATCACACTTTGAAATGATCACGAGCCTTGACTACATTATTTATTAGTTATGCAACTGTTACATAAAAGTTTACCTTCTATTGGCTTGTCTCCAAACCAGCCTCCATCTACGTGAGAGGTCTAGTAAGTCCCCATGGACAAAGCCCATTGTCATCAGTCACCGAAGTATTGGAATTCATCTAACCCAGTCGAAGGAGGAGGGATCAGTATTAGAGCCTAAATTGTGAGAATCCGGTGTGCAGAAGGCGATGAGTGACGGGGGGGACATTCATTTGTGGAACTCCCTCTATCTCAAATTGAGGGATGGGAGGGAAGGGGCCTCTAAACCGAGTGCTTGGGAGAGACCAGTATTGAAGAACAACGGCACAGATCTGACACAGTTGAAACTTGGTCACTAGACCCCCTCCTATGATGCAGGCTGGACTTGATGTGGTTACCAAATTTCTATGTGTTTTTAGTTTGGTTTTTGTTTGTTCATATTAGGGTGCATCACAAAGGCATTACATCATTGGAGGTCACCCACTTGAAGTTGTGTGACAAGCTTTTGTTTTCCGGTATAAGAATCCCAGGTGGATGAACTTAAAGGGACAGTAAGTAGAATGAGGGTTTCGGGGGCAGGGGGTTACAATGGTGGTGATGGGAGTGTGGGGGTGGGGGTGGGGGTGGGGTGGGGATGTAAAAGGGACACGATGTCAAGGAGTCCATGTAGAAAATGAACGTCAGGAGACTGGTTGTGGGAGCAACTGTACATTCTACTTGATGTGACAGAACTGTGGAATGATATGATGTATGTATTAAATTCCAATTAACTTTAAAAAGATAAAAGTTACCTTTTACTAAAATGCAGATTATTCAATCTCTGCTGTCTCTTTTCTAAATATATGTAACTACTCTTGAGTATGATATTCCACTATTAAATATTTACTCAAAGCATTAATAGCAATCTATAAACATGCATTTTACAGTGTTTTGTTCCAATTTATTTATGGTAAGCTCTAGTTGTGTAAAAAATAGTAAATTAATGTGATTTCTTATATTACTGGCACTTAAATATGTCCCTTTAATACTTTTATTTTATAAGTACCACTCTCAGAAATCCCCAAATGACATTTTAACTGATTAAAAGTACTTTCAACTGCCTAATTATAGAGCTTTTATTCTCATCATGTTGAGATGTAACATGCTGGTATCTTCCATGGCTTGATTAAGACAGCTTTGAAATCCTTTTAAGTATCTGAAGTGACCATTATACTTGCAAAAGTATTTGAATGCAGGATCTCAAAAAGCAAACAAACAAACAAACAATCCCCCCTGAAAACAACAGAAAATGTTAAGTGTTTAAATCAACTAAAAAGAAATTTTAATATAGTCACAGTACTTGAAATTTTCACTGTCTTGAGTGTTTGAATTTTGCCATTGGATAATTTTAACAAAGTAGAATCTTCCCTTAAGATTTTCATCAAAAACACATTCATAAATGTGTCATTTTAAGTTTAAAAGTTCTGGGAAGAAAGAAAATTTCAATTACTATGGGATTTAGCAGTAAGATCCAAATACATAAAGAAGAATAATTTACCAAATTTCTATAAAATTCCCATTATTATAAATGAAAACTCTCATAAATTTATCTTGTTCCTAATTTTAAATGTTTGTTACACCATTTAAACTACAGTCTAGATAAATAATTTTCATCTATTTTCTAAAATCATGCCTTCAGTGGTGTATCTGAGAAAAAGCATTCATGTTCATGGATAACCGTAATAGTCCTTTTCCACACAAAGCACTGACCAATAACCACCAATTTTTAAATTATTTTAATTATGGTAACATCTGCCCTAATTTGAGGGGATTCAGTTCTCATTTTTAAGCAACTCTTTACCTTGATGTGACCACAAATTTATTTCTCCTCTTTTATACGACAAGGAGCCCTGGTAGATGAATAGTTATGCACTGTGCTGCCCACCGCCAGGTCCGCAGTTGGAAACCGCCAGCCACTCCCCAAGCTTTCTACGCCTGTCAAGAGCAAGAACCTCAGAAACCCACAGAGCTGGGTCTCCCCTGCCTCCAGGCTCTCTGTGAATATTGACTGGATGGCAGTGTCAGTGAGGATTTAAAAAAATATATATATATACTACAGATGCAAACAGTTTATGCTAAATATCTAACAATCTGTATTTATGTGCAAGAAATTAGCATATTATCCACAGTCTGGGCACTGGGGTTTCTGCCTGTCTTTTGACCCCCCCAACTGCACCTTGAGCTAGTCCCTGGATTCTCCGTGTCCTATTGTCCTTTTCTGCAAAGGAGAGATAGTCATACCTACCTAATAGGATTTATTTGTATATAACCTTAAATTCTTTGTGAATGCCTAAATCCTGAAAACTGGGTGGGATTCCTATGTTAGAGATAACATATTGATACTCAGAGAGCTTGGGTCCTTGCCCAGTGTCATTTCCATTACCACACTGGCATCTGATTCACTGCTCTGTGATGTTCAGATAAACATGAGTAATTGTCACAATACTTTTCAAATTGTGTTTTTCAAGCAGCTCTTATCACACTCCATACATACATCCGTTGTGTCCAGTGCATTTGTACATATGTTGCCATCATTTACAAAACATTTTCTTTCTACTTGAGCCCTTGGTATCAGCTCTTCTTTCTCCCCCTCCCTCCCTCATGAGCCCTTGATAATTTATCAATTATTTATTTTATTTTATTTCTTTCATGAATATCTTGAAGAACAGATCATCAGTGTCAGATTTTCTGTCAAGAAAAATAAAAGAAACACTTGAGTGGATATTTATGAATTTCTTATACATCTGTTACGCAGTTTCATTTTCCTTTGGAAATCACACTTCTTTTCTTGGTTCTTTTGGTTGGGTTGAGTTAACTCCACTCAATTGTCCTAGGAGTTAGTCTGCAGCCCAAGGGTGCAAACAATGAGTGTGTGAACATGATCACATGAGAGTATGTGACTCAACAGGCCAATGGGACTTCTTATCAGTGATTTTGCTGGAAGGATTGATAAAGTACATAAATTTGGTCTTTCAAATTGTGCAACTGTCCTTTCATTTTTAAAGTCAGTTTGAATTATAGTTTTGCCACCCTGTTGTTTCTGTGAAGAAATCTCCCGACTGCCTCAGAGGCAGAGAAAGGTCTATGGGATTTGACGATGGCGATGCTGTCAGCTTGGTGAAGATGGTTTAAGAGGATGGGAACAATCGTTATTCTTGCTATGTCTTTGTCTCCCTTTCTCGAGCTATACAATAGTCTTCCATGTGCTTGCGAAAGACCCAAGAAAGGCACTTCTTAAAGCACCTGCAGAGGAAGCAGAATCGAAAACGCAGTCTGCTTGCCATGTTTGACCCTTTCCCGACATCTTTCCGGCAGGCAGGTTACCTGCCCTTCCCTGAGCAATAACGTGTAACTAGAAAACAAAAGCCCTTTTCATGAATTTTTAAGACCAGAAAGTCTTGATAAGGAAGAAATTAGTGTGATCTTAATTTTATATTTCTCCAATACCTACTCCTGTCCCCAGTCCAGTAAAAAACTGCCAACCCATGCCTTGGCGTTCATTCTGGCACCTGGTGAGCAACCCTATGTTTACAGAGCATGCTGAGCCCATAGGGTTTTCTTGGCTGAAATCTTGGCAGAGGAAAATTGGTAGCCTTTTCTTCCATGGCATCACTGGGTGGGCTTAAACTGCTAACCTTACAGTTAGTAGTTGAATGGGAACTATGTTTAGAGCACCTGCAAGAGGAAACAAATGAAAAATGGCGTCTGCTTGACACTTTTGAGCCTTTCGTGGGTAGCGCACCTGGAGCCAGCTAACTTGTCTTTGGCTGAGCGCTAAGGTGTAACTAGCTCAAAAGTGTGACCTAGGAGTCAAACTACCAGGTATATGTAGAAAAACAAACATGAAAACTTTGCTCCCGGGTCAACTCATGAGGACGTCATGTGTGCAGAGTACAAGTCGTCCATGGGCTTTTCAGGAGAGGGACCTACCAGAAGCAGATCGCCAGGCCTTTCTCTGTGCGCATGGTGGAGGGTTCGAGGCCCCGACTTTCAGTGCGCAGTTTTGTGCATAATGGCATGTAGGAGCTCGGGACTCCACCTGGTGACAAGTGTGAATATTAACATGCATTACGTGTAGGTTGACTTGAGACTCCTGATGACTTTGACCATGAAGGAGCCCCCAGGAGCTGCTTACTATGATTTCCCCAGACGATTGACTCCTTCTTATGCTTGAACAGGATTTTATTCTTGTGAAATATCCAAGGTCTGATCTTTTTCACTTGAGGTAGAGGTTTTATATTAATTTTACAATCATTTTCTTCATCTCAACTTTTTTTTTCCTTAGGTAAGATTATACTAAATGTTTTACTCCAACATCAGGCTTCTTCTTTCACAGTGTTTCCCATGCCTGCATCTCCTCTTCTATTCACATCTCCACATTCAGCTGCTCACTCGCGCTGCTCAGCCCTCCCCCTCCGGGTTCCATTGAGTGAGTTCAGGTTCATGATCACCCACGTGTGTCAGAGTAGAAGTGTGTTTCATAAGGGTTTCCATGGATAACTTTGAGAAGTAGATCACCAGCTGTTTCCTTGGCTGCCTCTCTGGGTGGATTTGAACCACCAACCTGTGGGTTGAGAGCCAATTACATTAACCATTTGCACCACTCAGGAAGCCCATCACTAACCTAGAATAAAGTAACAGCATCCTTTCTGCCTCTGTGCCTCTATCGACTCATGTTCACCCTTACATACTTTGTTAGTAGCTTAAACCCTCATCCAATGCCAGATCCCTTGTTAAAGGCCCAGGTCTTGAATGGCACATGAAGGAGAAAATGGCTTTAGGATTGGAGGAAGACTCCTTAACAACTTGCTAACTGACACTGAAGAGGACTTGCTGGTGAAGAGCAAAGACCATAACCTTCCGGATGGATTACACCTAACTCTAAAGAAAACAAAAATCCTCACGAACAAATCAGCAAGCAGCATGGAGAAGCTACTGAGGTTATCAAGGAGTGCCGTTTGCTTGGGTCTATAATCAATGCCCAAGGAGCAGCAGTCAAGAAACCAAAAGATGTGTAGCATTGGGAACACCTGCCACTTTGAGGACTAAGGTATGCCTGCCCCTTTCTTTCAAGCTATGGTATTTTCAGTGGCTTCATTTGCCTTCGAAAATTGGACAATCCGTAGAGAAAAGCAGGATCAATGCTTTTGGGTTATGGTGTTGTGAGTAATACCAGACATTGTGTGGACTGTCAGGAGAATGAACACATCCGTCTTGGAAAAGGTACAGCCAGAATACTCCTGAGAGGCAGGAATAAATGAAAACAAATGCCTCATGTACTTTGGACATGTCGGTGACGTGAATGGTCAGCAAAAAGCAGAAAGGCCCTTAAAGAGATGGACTGCCACAGTGACTGCGACAGTGGTTCAAACCTAGCAACGCTTGTGAGGATAGGGCGAGGCGAAGCCATGCTTCCTTCGGTGACACACAGGGGTGCTGTGAGGGAGAGCTGACTGGACATCACCCGACAGCAACAGCGACACAGAATATCCGTCCTTCAGTGATCGCACTCAGGAGAGCCTGCATTGTGCTATAATGAATTGTAGCAATGTGTGTGGAGATGTATCTTGTCAGTCATTTCTCAATTGTAATCTTTTCTTTTTTAAAAGGAAAATGATGATACAGTAGACCTCAATGCATGTATGCGGCCACCAGAAGATTAAAAAGAGAGCTCTTTCCTTCTACACCAGCAAACAGCAAATAGCAATGGAGGTCTAAATAAGCTGTTGGAGCGCAGGCTAAATATTGCAATCGTTTTCCTTGTTATTCTCTTTCATAGACCTGGTAAGGATGGATTTTCAGTCTTGAAACTACATTTTTACTAAATTCAATAACATTGTCTTCAGATCATGAAAAACTGCCCGGAGCACAGCGAAGGATGGTGATAGACTGAAACATTTTCCTTAAATGAGTTTTTTTTCCCCCTGCAATATTGTTTTCTGCTTTGTATTTTCCCCAGATCTTAAATGAGATTTTACATTCTTTCTGAGAGAATAAAACTAAGAGCATGTCTATTATATGTAGATAAACAACAAAATAAATATGCTAAACATTAAAATTCATTTGTTTGTATTTTCTGATGATCTATTTACACCTGCAAAGAAAGGGGGGGGAAAGCTCATTTCGGAAAGGAAAAAGGAACACATTTGTAGATTAATTTCCTTTGGGAAATGAGGATTTTCAGAAAAACTTTATGTGCTTAGTTTTCTTCAACTTATAGCATGTGGGTTATTTTTTATTCACATGTATATTCACATTTACATAATAAAGTAATTCTATATTATTTTAAAATACCTCTTTATCATTTAAACTACAGGACGAGTATTCAAGAATAAAATATGATAGCAACTAAAAAAATCTCATATTGGATCAATTTTCCTAATCCCCTGATATTCATCACTAATTGGCTGTGGTAATTAACTCTCTTCTTTATGCAAGGTTTGGAATGAATATTTTCTTCATGAGTTTCATATTTTCATGGAAGCTCAATAATGACCTTTCCCCCTTTTCTAGTTTGTAATGGGATGTGTGCCTTCAGTGCTGAAGATAATTGTACAATTTTTCTTTAACACAAGTCAGCATTAGGATGGTTGGCCAGTAATCCCAAATCTCTCCTCTCCCTTTTTATTCCTCAGCTTAGTCTAAACTGAAGTATTGCCAGATGTACACAGAACTAATGTGCAAGAGAGAAGAGAGCTTTTTAAAAGAATTTGTGTGTTATGCGGGGCTCTACAAAAACAAAGCCAGTAATTTGTATATATGAAAGCATATAAGAAATGTATATTAATACCATGGCTCACTCAGTTGTAGGAGCAGGGTAGGCCCATCTGGATTGAGTCTGTGGGCCACAGGAGGCCTTTCCTGACTCCTATAGCTACCGGCCTTGATGAACCAGGAATCAGGAAGACACACAGGAAGACCCCAGGTAGAGGAGGCAGAGGCAGGCGGATCCCAAAGTCAGGAGGTCAGAGCTTCGGCTCTGTTGGCTCCCAGGGGTGATAGGCAATATAGTAGGCCATTCGCGAAAGTCCAAAGAACTGGAGGTCTGACTCATCGTGACCCTCCGTACAACATAGTGAAATACCACCAGGTATCGTAACAGCCTCACAATTGTGTCTCTGTTTGAGCCTTAAATCAATGCAGCCACTGAGTCAATCCTTCCTGTCCAAAGTTCTTCCGCTTTTTCACTGCACAGCTACATGATGTCCTTCTCCAGGCACGGGTCTCTCCTGAAACATATCCAAGGATGAAGTCTCTCCACATTATTCTGGTGTATGTCTTCCAAGACAGATTTGTTTGTTCTTTTGGCAGTCCAGGGAACTTTCTGTATTCCTCACCAGCACCAAATTCAAATGCACCGATTCTTCTGTCTGCCTTATGCAATGTCCAGCTCACATGCATGTGAGGTCATTGAAAATTTCATGGGTGGGGGCAGCAGGTGCAGCTTACTCCTCAAATGAATCCCCTTACTTTTCAGGAGGAGCCCTGGTGGCCTCGTGATTAGATGTTTAGATCCGAGAGCAACATTGAGGCTTTGTATGTTCATAAAGAGTGACAGTGTGGAAGCTCACAGGAGTAGTTCTCTCCTGTCCTATATGGTCACGATGAATCAGCATCGACGTGGTGGCACAATCTTTGGTTTGCTTTTCAACACTTTAAAGAGGTTTTGTGCTGCTGATCCATCTGACGCGTTGTGTCATTTTTATCACTTGACTGCTTCCAAGAGCATTGATTGTGGAGATACAAGCATGACAAAATCCTTGACAACTTCAATATTTTTTCTCTACTTACCACGATGTTACCTACTGGTCCAGTTGTGAGGATTTAGGATTTTGATTTCCTTTACATTGAGTTGTAATCCACCATGAAGCCATACATCCTTGATCTTCATCAGCATGTGGTTCAAGTCCTCCTGACTTTCGGTGATCCTGGATTATACCACGCACAGAGCTGGAGGGCAGGGTCCAGAATGAAGCAGATTTGCAATCGGCAGTCGCCAAGGTCAGCGCAAGGTTTCCTGTCTTCAGTCCCTCTTTCCTCTACAGCCTCATACAGGGCAAAACAAAGACTTTAAAATTAAGGGTGATAGAGGAGGCATGAGAACCGTGGAGACTGATGATACGTTTTTCTTCCTTTTTTCTTTCTTGTTGTTGTCTGATTCATGTATTTTTGCTCTAATCGTTATTATTTCTTTTCTTCTAAGTCTGAGGGTTTAGTTTTCTGGTTTTGTTCTAATTGTTGTAGTTGATGTATTAAGGTCTTTTTTTAAAGATAATTATTGCACAAATCATATTTTTCCCTCTGAGTATTGCTTGATTATGTTTGCTGAGTATGTTTACTTGAGTTTCAAAAAAAAGTTTAGTATAAACTTTGACATCGAAGTAATTTCATTCATGGCACAAGAAGTATCCTTTTTTTCCCCCATTCAAGTTTCCTTAATAAGACTAAGACAAGTGTTTTATTGAGATGGCTGGTCTGTAGCCATTCCCTGTTCGTGGGGACATGTTGTTTTGAATAAACTTGTGCATGCATGAACTGTAACCCTAGTAGGAATACATTTTGACTTATATTCATATCACCCACTCACTTTTCTTCCATGTCCCTACTGGTTGCAGTTCAATTTCAACCTGCTCTAGTTTGAATACATACTGTGTGTGTGTGTGTGTGTATGTGTGTGTGTGTGTGAAAGAGATTTATATACAAGAGCCATTGAATATTGAGAAAATATTCCAGTCCAGTCCAGATCAAGTCCATAAGTCTGATATTAGCCCATATGTCCAATATAAATCTATAAATTCCTCTTCTGAGTCACGCAACACGTGCAATGACGCCAAATGCAGGAGGATCACAGGCCAGTGGGTGGGAAGTCTTGTGGATCCTGCGGTGTTGTAAGCATCTCAGCCCTGGCAGGGGTCTCCACATGGCTTCTCCAGCTTAGGGCACTGATGTAGTTCCATGAGTCTTGTCCGCTGCTATGTATCCCAAGGTGTGAGCACAGAGTGTGTCTCCCGCCTCCGAGGAGGAAATACAGCAATTTCCAGAATCCTCAGGGGAAGGTCACGCCCACACAGAGGCCTCATTGGCTATACAACGATTGACAGGCTGGACTCCACCCCTTCACTTGTAATCCTCTCGAATTGACAAGAGATTATATAACTACCAGACTACTGTATACCATGAAAATCATTAAGACACAGAGACTTACAAAGAAGAATAATTTCCTGGTTTCATGCAGCTCAGTCTACTGAAAGAATCCATATATGAGAACTTACATTATATAATGTGAGTTATATATTTTTAAGGGACAGAATACATTGCTTATTTACACTGAGTGTATCTGGAAATAGGGATAGTTCAGTATCTTGGGGGACAGGTGATGTTGAGTGCTGATTTCTTTAAAGACAGATGCAAAACGAGAGGCCACACGTAGCTGTGAAGCATATGGTCGTGTGTTCCTTCATTCATAAGGCTATTTATCATGATTCCATTCTCCTAGTATCCATTTTGGTTAAAAATCATTAATCTCTGTGGAGTCTCTTTGATACTACAATGAACTATGTCAAGGTTACATTAGTATTACAGCCAGGAGGTGGGAAGAGGGACACACGGTCCACTTCATCTTCTGTTCCCTACTGAGCCAGTTTCTGAGAGTGATTCAATAAAGCTTGTCTTGCTTGTCCTCATGAGCATTGACTGCTCAGTGAGCACCTGTCTTTCAGTTGCTCCCGATAGTGACAGGAGGTGGAATAATGAAAAGGTCAGGAACATGAGCGCCTGTCTGTACTTCTGACTGTGGGAGTTACCTTGGACATGAAGGTTCATTCATTACTATGTGCCTCTGTTTGCTCAGCTGTGATATTAGGTTGGAAAGCACCTGCCAAGGCTATTAGAGGATTAGATAAAATAACAATGGTCAAGTAATAACTTCAGTGACTTGTGTGTATTAAACATCTCCTTAGACATAAATTAATGTATTAACTGGTGCCTTGCACCCCTGCTTTTGCTGTTGCAATGACAAAGGATTTATAAAATGAGGATTCTATAGCATGGTCCAATGCTCTGGATTGAGGTCAGATGCTTCTTTTTAACCATCCTGTAATTTCTTTTATGTCTCCTGCTTTTAATATAAGGTTGGGGACGTATATGGCCATGTGGCGGACCATAGGCTCTGCTTGTTTGAACTCCTGTGAAGGTATGTGTGTGCTTAGCAGAACTGGATGCCCATAGGAACAGGAACCTTGGACCTGGCCTTCAGGCTGGACCCCAGCCCTAGGTAAATTTGTAACTTCTGGTATTCAATGTTTTCCTCTCGTTCAATTGAATGAGGGTAATTGACCTGAAGGTCACATCTCACGAAGATGTACTGAAGATAAATGTAGAGCCAGTTCCTGGAGCAGCTCCAGAGGGGGTTTTCAGACCACAGAGTTCTTTTTTACCATCTATACTTAGAAGAGGTATCCATAGGTGACTTAAACATTATAAAAGAAGACTTCTATTGTTTTTTCCTCCGAACGCAAAAGTTCTCAGTCTTCCTAATGCCGCGACTCTTTAATACAGTTCCTCATGTTGTGGCGACCCCCCAACCATAAAATTATTTTTGTTGCTACTTCAATTGTTACGTTATGTTTTCTACTGTTATGAATCGGGTGACCCTTGTGAAAGGGTTTTTTGACCCCCAAAGGGGTCATAATCCACAGGTTGAGAACCGTTGACCTAAGGAAATCAAACCCCAATGATATGGCCCTATTAGTAGAGAGGATGAACTGAAAACATGTGTATATTATGGACTTGCTCCAGCCTAATGCACCTGAACCACCACTGAGCTAGTGATGCTGCTCGGAGAAGGATAAGACGCCAAGTATAGATGTTCAGGGCGAAGAGCAAAAGGTAATCAGCTCTTCGAATTCACAAAGAAAATGAATGGGTCTAGGGCTCTTACAGATGAAGGTTTGGGTTCCAATATCCAATGTTGGATCTGGACACTTGGAAAGCTCTCTTCCCTCATGTCCTCCATGTCCACCTTCTTCCTAGAGGTCAGGGCGAGGAGACCAGAAGCGGAGACCAGAGCTGCCGTGAGGGCAGGTGCATGCAGAAGCATCCCGGTCCCTCGTTGCCATCTTGGGAAATGTTTAAAATATGACACTCTGGACATGAGAGTATTTTTATTTGGTGCCAACTTTCTCTCTTTCATCCCTGAAACAAAGTCTTCCATGAGAGCAGTACAGTTGAACACGCTAAAAGGGGTCTGATTTCATCTTACTACCTTTATTGTTGCTGTCCCTGTTTTAAATGTATTTTGTTATTGCTGTTGAAAATATACTCAACGTGAAACTCCCCGACCCAACGATCTCTGTGTGAACGATGGCTTTCGTTCCATTCACCCTGGCTTGCCAAAGTGTCTCTCCCTCATTCACAGTCACATAAGCCCTCTGCCCCCAGTGCCTGTCACAGCTTTTGAAGTGCTCATATTGCCTTTCAAAAATTATTGTGAATTAGGTAGGTGTCCTCATCATTTTAATCTTATACAGATAGTTTTTAAAAGAACACAATGCTAGAGGTAGAAATTCTTTGCTGATTAAGCTAAAATATTACTTGACTTTAAAAAAAAAAGACTGTAGAGGATATTTTTGGTCTAAGGCATAACAACGATGTTAGAATATTAGTTTCTGAAGTTTATTCAGCCTCAAGAGCTCCAGAAAATGATGTATATGAGTAGATGACATTCTGCATTTCCCCCACCCGCTTTCTTTCTGGTTTTTTTGTAACCAGGGGTCTTCTATCAGATCTTTTACTAAAATGTTCAGTAATGGTGGCTGGACATCACTCAGCTTTCCTGGTCTGATGGCAGAGGGGGCGTTGGGCAGGAGACCACACTTCCATTTCCTCCTCCGCTTCCCGACTCTCCTCCCTCTGCGGGCGGCTCCAGCTAAGGAAACACCGATTGTTGTACATTGCAAGGATAGTGCAAGCTTTTACGTTCCCAGGCACTATGCAACGTACTAGGAGGCAGAAAAGCACTAAACATAATATTATGCCAATTAACTGGTATGTCGAGGAAACTACAATACAACACACTTCAATCAGAAAGAAAGATAGTCTTTACATGGATGAAATTTAAAGACCTGCTGAATGAAATAGGTCAATCATAAAAGTACAAATATTGTATGACCTCACTTATATAATCTTATCACCTTTTTAGTGATTTCTATATAATACTTGCAGCGATTTGTTAACAATTTTCAAACCTCATTGTGTAAATAGTGCCCAGTCACTTAAACATTTAATCTGTACACGTCAATACATCATGTTTTGTGGTCTGCAGTCAGCCTACACTTACGTAATCTCTTTTTCTCAACTGTATTTTAAATATTTTTCCATTGGCCAAATTAATGCTACTATTAGCACAATGACCTTATGCCCCAGGGAAATGATTGATAATGTCCTTGAACATAAAATGACAATGATATCTCTAAGGTGAACCAGAAGCATATATAAATCACAGCTATATGAAGCTTGCACATAATTTGAGCCCAAGTCCAAGCATAATTAGTTCTTTTGTCATGGTCCTGCTTGATACATGTCTTCATAAAGAGATGGGTGCTCAAGATGTGGGTGCTACAGTAAAATGTGGTGAAGAAACAAGACGGTGCCCAGCTCTCAGAAAGAATAGTGTCTGGGGTCTTAAAGGCTTGTCTTCAAACAAGCAGCCATCTAAGTGAGGCATCAAGTCCACATGGAAGAAGCACGTTAATCTGCCTGCATGATCAAAGGGTTGTAAATAATATAATCTAAATCGGAAGGAGGGAATGGTACCAGAATTTAAATTGTGAGCACCTGGCTTTCAGAAGGCTGTGGATGCCAATGGAAGCCCCAAATCCACTTACATGAGCCACACACAGTTTAAACCTCCTGTGAGTTCCCTCTCACCTTAGTCCAGACATGTGACTATCAAACAAAGTATTGTGGAGGTGATTATAGTATATCCAGCCAGGTTAAATAATATTTGATATTTTTGAACCATTTAAAAGTTCTGTTTGTTTAAAAATAAAGCATGAAGGGAAAATACACGTGGATAAGCCTCTGGTGAATCGCCTCTGGACATAGACCAGGGAAATGAACAGTCTCCCAAGCATACAGAGGGCATTCGAAAGTGAATTACAGCAGATGGAGAGTCTAATGCTTTATCATTTGATCTCCCTTTGACTCATTTTAAAGTTTTTCTAGTTTTTAATATTTTCTGTTTTCTTTTCAAGTGTGGTTTTTCTCCATTTTAGTTTGTTATTGTTGTTAGCCTTTTTGACTTGGTTTTTTGTTTCTGTATGTTTTCTGTATATGAAATCCAGATGGGTGACTGTATAGAGTTAATAACTAGATTAATAGCTCCTTAGGGCTATGGCATGGGAGGCGAGGGGAACATGGTGAGTTAATAACAAGGTGTACAAAAACGAAGAAAATATTTTGAAATTGATCGTGGTACATTTACAACTCTCCTTGATATGATTGAACTATTCAATTGTATGATATTTGGATTATGTCCCAATAAAACTGTTTATAAAAAATATTGGCAATTGAGATGGAGCCCCAGAATTTAGGATATTTACAGCAGCATATTTATATTATTCAGTTAGCTTAGGCCAATTTAAAGCATGAATCCAATTTAACTGATGTCCTTGATAAGCCAGCTCATGGGGGAACATTGGTAGTTGAGAAATAGAATTTTCAACTTCTGTGCAAGAGGACCTGGTTTGATTTCCAGTTGAGGCACCTCATGGGGAGCCACCATGCATACGTCAGTGGAAGCTTGTGGATTGCTATGATGTTGAACAAGCTGCATTGGAGCTTACAGACTAAGTCAAAGGAGGAATAAAGTCCTAAAATCAGCTAATAAAAACAATAAATCATACCAGTCCACCTGCACCTGATCCTGGAGATAGCACAGGGCTGGGTCATGCTTTGTTCCATGGTGCCTGAACTCATTGTTAGTCAGGCCAACTCTACTGCAGTGAATGACAATAGAGGAAGTGTGCTATAATCAGAACCCCCATGGAGTATACCTATCTAGGGCTTTGAGACCATATGCATGATTTATTAAATAATGCCCTTTCTCCTTGGACGTTAGCTGTTAGCACAGAGGGGGTCATTCTGGCAAGATCAGGGCCCATCTAAATGTCAGCTCATTAAAACGAATGCTCAAACATGGTCTGGAGACCTCATTAAAGACATTTCAATTATTGGAGAAATCATAAGGTGTTAGATGTTAGGTTTTAGAAACCAAGGACAGAGACCAAATTCTTTGAGTAAAGTTAAATTCTTCACCCCAGAGGATCTCAGTCCGTGTTACTTATTCCAGGCTCATTGATCTGACAGTCATGACCTACTATCTGGTCACTCATTTTACTTCATTCATATTAGCATCCCAAACCATTGCAATTCTTCCTGTCATAGACAATGAACAACCTCCCCAGGTCCCTCCATCTGTATCACTGTTCTTGAAAGAGTAATTTATGTCACTGTTCTTTATATTCTCAGCCAAATGCTTTTCATAGTACTCTCTCCAGGATCTGCACGTACTCACTCAAACAACCAGTGATTGTTTCTTTGCAAGGTTACCAGTGATCGGAACATTGGAACAAACAAATAAAACAAAGATCAGTTCTCTGTCCTCATCGAAGCTGATTTCTTAGCAGCTTTTATACATCTCATCTCTACTTCTTGAACCAGTTTCTTTCTTGGCTTCCACGAAGCCACATCCTTTTCATCACACTCCAACTTCCCTGGCCAATCTATGGAGTTTTCAGCAGCCCACTCGACTCTCCCTTTTTGAGTTAGTTAATTGTGCCAGCCTGGCCGATAATCACATGTGGTGCTGGTTGAAAGGCGGAGGGATAAATGGGTGGTGAAGCCTCGCCTTTCTAGTTCTCGGGTCTCTTGTTTTGTGATGGTTGCACTAGGTGCAGCTGCCTTAGCAGTTCCCTGCTTCAGCTTGCAAGATTGACTTCCTACAAGACATCCTCAAGGAGAAGCTACATGGACCTATCCCGATGCAGCCCTGGGTGCTGGAGCAGCCATGTGGAGACCCCTGCTAGTGCTGAGATGCTTGTTCGTTCACTGACTCAGCTTTCCTCCTGCAGTCGGCCTCATTGCCTCTGTTTTGTGAGGTGGAGGACTTTGTGGACTGGTGTTGGGTTAATGGGTTAATGTTGGACTTGTGGCTTGGGCAGCATTGGGTTGGGATGTTTTCGTGATGCACCTTTTCTTTACATAAAACTCTCTTATACGTGAGTCGCCATGGATTTGTTTCTCCAAAGTAACCAGACTAATACACCTTTCTTCGAGCTAAATGGCTACACACCTCAATCTCCATCTTGGACCTTTAGGCTCTTCTCCAACAACACTCACACTCTGACTACATTTCATCTTTAGTTGAGTTTACTGACTGGTGACTTCCAAGTACTCATCTCCAGACTCAACTTCTGCTGGCTCCTGAGCTCTGGCATTTCAATTAGCCCTGGCATTTATTTTAAGAAGACTTCTAGAATGTAACAGGACAAAACTGAATTGTTTTGGTTCGGCCCCCCTCCCCCAGTGGAAATTCTTTGGTATTCAGGAAAGTGCTGGTGGAAATTTTTTTCTAGAAGTTAAAAAAAAGGAAAAAAACACCTCAGAACTCACCATGTACTGATGTATTGATTTCTCCCTTGCCCAGAAAAACGATAAGGGACACGGTGACCCTTGACTAAAAGAGGTTTTACCAAGCAACTAATGGAGCTTGAGATCCCTGGGTGGCCTAAATGGTTTGCAGTCACTTAATGTAAACGCTGGTGGTTTCAGCCCACCTAGTGGTGCTTCAGAAAAAGGCCTGCAGACTTGCTTCCATTAGAAAGGATAGGCAAGGCAACCTTATGGAGCAATTCTCCTTGGAACAAGGACTTGTCTGGACTAGTAGCCAATCAGATGGCAGCTAATAATAGGTTTCAGGGGGTCCCTCTCAAGGTAGTTGGAAGGATTTTATGTTCTTCAAATTTTTCAAAATAAGATACCTTAATAACGAACTTGTGAAAAGCCTGTCTCTCTATGCTCCTGCTTCCCTTTGTCCCACGGGGCACTAACCTGTGAAATCTACGGAGGTCTCACAGTCCAGTGAAATTACTGTTAATTATCGACTTCAAGTGGTTTTCCTTCTTTCTGAAATGTCCTCCCGCCATATCATTAGGCTGCCTTTCTCTTTCAAGTACCTCCTCCCAGACACGCCTCCTCTGATCCCATGACACGTTCTATCCTTTTTAATGGCACGAAAAATATCGCTTCATTTCTCATTTACTTTTGTTTTTTCAATCTATTATTTAAGAGGACATTTAGGCATAAAATTTTTTTGTTTTGATAAATAGATTTCATTTTTCTACAACACTCTGAGATTTACAGTAAAATTATGCAGAAAGGACAGAAATGTCTCTTCTGTCCCTTCTATTGATGGAGGGGGTAAAAGTACTCTCCCCCCCCCACCCTCCCCCAAACAAACTCCCTGCCATTGAGTCAATTCTGGCTCACAACAACCCTACAGGACAGGGTAGAACTGCGCCCGTGGGTTTCTGAGACTTTAACCTTTATAGGAGTAGAAAACCCTGTTAGGCTGCTGTTAATCAAAATAGTAGAAATACAACATAATCTAAGATTTGGTTTCTTAAAAATCTAGAATGTAACAGCCCCCTCCCTTGCTGTAAAAATTCCTTTTAAACTTAATCAGTAAGGAGGTTCTAACTCAGGAAGAAGCCAAGTGAGGTAGTTAGTTTATTGTGCCAACCTGGTCGATAAACACATGTGGGATTAATTGAAGAGCGGAGAGATAAATGGCTTGGCGAGACTTGCCTTTCTTGCCTCTTGCTCTTTGGTCATTGGACCAGTGTGAGGCTGCCTTGCTTGTTCTTTGTCTCAATTTGCAAGCTACACTACTTGTGGGACACCTAACATGGACTGTGTCGCTGTCATTTGAGGTTCCCTCAAGACCTGCTTCACCACGCTACTGGAGTACACATGGCTTGAGCTGGGGACCATCAGACCCTGTCATCTGGCTGACTGTTGGTGATCTGCTTTGCTGTTTGCTGCCTGTGCCCGGATAGCCCGAATTGCTCTACAGAGGACTACCGGCGGCCCTCAAGACTTGAAGGACTGCAGGGTCTCACAACTGTCTCATGGGAGTTGCCCTGAGTGAGTTACACTGAGCTCAGTGAGTTGCACTGAGCCATTTGTACTGATTTATAATTAAATTAACTGTTTATTTCTTATGTTACACATCTATCTGTATAAATATATATAACATTACTAGTGTTCTGGTTTTGTTTCTCTAGAGAACTCTGTCTAGCACACCAAGCAAGGTCAGTTAGATCAACAGTGGAACCCGAGACCACAGAGAGTGGCCGTTTGGCAAACACCCTCCCCCCTCCAAATGTAGCTATCAATGGATGGTCTGATAATCCCTTATTTTCCTAGATTGCTTTCTTATGATCCTTGTTTCCTTTGTGACCTTGTTTGGGTCCTCTGATCATTGAGAAAAAGAAAAACCAATCAAAAAAACAAAAAAACCCTACTAATTATTTCCCAAACCTGTCACATAGTGGTTATGCATTGTGCTAACTGCAAGGTCAGCAGTTCAAAACCAACAGCTGCTTCATGCGAGAAAGATGAGGTTTTCTACTTTGGAAAGAATTGCAGTGTTGGAAATCCCCAGGGGCACTTTTTACCCTGCTCTACAGGGTTTCTGTGAGTTGGAATCAACTCTGTGGCTATGAATTTGGTTTGGTTCACTTGCTTGAGTCCCACTGAATTATTTGAAGCAGTTTGGACATAGGAAACCCCCCATTGATTCATTTTGTCTACCACGGGCAGAACAACAACTGAGAGTTCTGGCCTCTGCTCTGGGGTGAAATAGTGACAGGCAGTCATGGGCCTTGCTGCCCTGCAACGCTGTTCCTCATATCTTGTATTCCTGTAGTACATGTGTTACCACTGATGAATCAATATGGACAAAATATCATTAACTACAGACCATAGTTCACAATAGAGTTCATTTTTGTGCTGCACTGTCCAGTGGGTTTTGACAAATGCATAATATGTTCATGGTTACAGCATCATACAGCAAGCCATGATATCAACTAGAAGACTTCAGGGGGTACAGACCACACCCCTTGACATTTTCAGCAGGAGGGACACTGAGATAGTTTATTTTGCCAACTTGGCCAATAAACACATGTGGGGTTAATTGAAGGGCGGAGGGATAAATGGCTCAGTGAGGCTCGCCTTTCTAGTTCTCAGGTCTCTTTCTCTCTGATGGTCAAATCAGGGTGCAGCTATCTTAGCCAGTTCCCTGCTTCAGCTTGCAAGGCTCACTTCCTGCAAGACATCCCCTAGGAGAAGCCACAGGGACCTAACCCAATTCAGCCCTGGGTGTTGGAGCAGCCGTGTGGAGACCCCTGCCAGCGCTGAGATGCTTACATGTTCACTGACTCGGCTTTTCTCCTGCAGTGAGCCTCATAGTGTGTGTTTTGTGAGATGGAGGAGGACTTTGTGGATTGGTGTTGGACATATGGGTTAATGTTGGACTTGTGGGCTTGGGCAGCACTGGGTTG
>NW_022103896.1:78789780-78790774 GCF_000313985.2 Echinops telfairi | reverse complement strand
TCTTCAAAGCCACCAATTTAGGGTATTATACCAGGAAACACAAATGATGTGTTCGCTAAAATATGTTTATTTGAGGTTGCATGCATTATATAACAATGTACAATAAAATATCTGATCAAAAATTCAATTTATTACTAAGACAATACCCGCTCACATTACATATTGATAAACATGCACAATGTACTTAAATATAAGCAAGAAAATGGTGGTGAGGGAGGGCGATTCTTACGTTTTTATCGATTTTTATTTTTTAAATTACATGTATATAGCTGTTCCTATCCATATTATTAATATCTACTTTGCAATGAACCTCTAGCATGTTACTTTATTGTGGATATAAATATAGTCAAATTTTTAGAACTGTTACAGAAGAGGAAGTAATTGAGTAATTGCTCTAACAAAGCATTACTTTTGCTCTAGCCATCTGGAAATTTTAAACTGTGCTCTTCAATTGCAGTAAATAAAATGACAAAGTGAAGAGGTAACCATTGTTTCTCAACCTTGATCTCTCACTACTCCTGTTTAGGTCATAAGAGAGTCTGAATTACTAAGGTAACTGTAGTCTCTTCTAAATTCATATTCCTTTTTTTAAATATTAGGCAGCTATGCTTCCTTGGATAAATTTGTGCACATGGTTTAATCACCTTGGCATGGCTGTTGCCTTAAACAAAAGACGGGGGAGAAAGCACACATTCTAAAGCTAGAGCCAATGGCCTCCGGGACTTCGCATTGTGTGTTCACTGGGTTCTTCTATTTGGTTGGTGGAATGACTGTCATTTTCTATCCATCCATCTGAGGGAGTGACATGGTGATGGATGTGTCTGTCAGACACCATTGGGTATTTAGATATTGCACCCGTGAATTACTTTTAAAAAGGGCCGAGCTATAGAAAAGTGTGATTGCTTTCTTCTTTGATTGCTCTTCTCTGAGTTAAGGAAATGGGCTGGTAGTTAAAGAACAAGGATGAATTTTCCCTGTACTCATTCTATCATTT
>NW_022103896.1:78786044-78788201 GCF_000313985.2 Echinops telfairi | reverse complement strand
ACAGTGGTCTAAGATTAAACCATGTAAAACCAAAATTTTAGTGCCAAGATTTTATTGATATGATACAGATAAGTAAGCATTTGTAATATTAGAATATTGTTCAAACTGTGTTAATCTTTTCTAAAAGTTCAATCTTTTTTCCCCTAGTGAAATCATACTCTGGAAACTGATGTAGGTTTACAAAAAGTTTAATCATCTGAGTTTTTATTTTTATTGAGTAAAGAAATAAATAGCCTTTTATAATAAAGTGCTATTAAGCAGAGTGAACCATGCGTTTCTATTCTAGAATGGAAGTTATATTGCTTGTGTAACAGATGTGCAGCGGTATATTCACCTTTAGCTATGCATTAATCTGCATTGTTATGAGGTCTCTGGTGATTTCTGCTGGTATATTTTCAATCCTCTTGGTTCTTACTTCTTCTTCACTGGTGTTAGTAAAAGTGCTTGCAATAGGTGATCATACTGTACCTTATATCTTTTGGAGGAGGGCCATGTGCCTATGTTTGACAGTCCTAAGCAAAAGTTTGGGGAATCACTCCAATTTAATACCATTAAATTATGCATTTACCCTGGACACCTTCACAATAGGCAGAGAAACGAATGTGCTTCTGGGCTAATCCTACATCAGTGGTTTCAGGGTGCAGTTAGGGTAGTCCCAGTTTCCTTGATGTTTTTGTTAGCCAGCATCCAGTTGGGTCTGACTCGCAGTGCCCCTATGCACGATAGACTGAAACACTGCCAGTCCTGCGCCAGCCTCACAGTTGTTCCCATGTTCGAGTCCATCAGTGAACCCAGATGTCAATCCATTGTGTCGAAGGTCTTCCTCTGCCCCTCTACTTTATAAAACATGATGTCCTTCTCCTGGACTAGTCTCTTCTGACATCCTATCCAAAATACATGCAATGAAATCTCACCATCCTTGCCTCTGAGCAGCATTCTGGGCTATACTTCTTCCAAGACAGATTTTCTGTTCTTTGGGGAGGAGATGGTACTTTCAAGATTCTCTGTGAGCACTATGATTCAAACACATTGATTTGTCTTCAGTCGTCCTTACTCAATGTCCAACTTTCACATGCATATGAGGTGATGGGAAATGCAACACTTTCGTCTTCCAAGTAGCATCCTGCTTTGCAACACTTTAAAAGATGTTTTGTGGAGTGCATTTACCCAATGCAGTGCTTCCTTTGATTTCTTGACTGCTGCTTCCGTGAACATTGATTGCAGATACAAGTAAGGCAAAATCCTTGACAAGTTCCATCTGATTTGCATTTTCCATGATGTTATCTATTGGTCCAGTTGTTATGATTTTGGGTTTCTTTACATCGAGTTGTAATCATACTGACAGCTCTACCCCTTGATCTTCATCAGCAATGTTTCAATTCTTTTTCACTTTCAGAGAGAGAAGTTGCGTCATCTGCATATCAGACATTGTTGATAAGTCTTCCAATTCTGTGCTGCACTCTTCTTCATATAATTCAGTTTCTCTGAGTATTTTCTCAGCATTCATATTGAATAAGTGTGGTGAGAGGATACAGCCCTGACACACACCCTTTCTGATTTTAAATCATGCAGTATTCCCTTGTTTAGTTCACAGGACTGCCTCTTGATCCATGTACAGGTTCCACATGAGCACAATGAAGTATTCTGGAATTCCCACTCTACTCAAGACTATCCATAATGTTTTATGGTCCACACAATCAAATGTCTCAGTGTAGTAAATAAAACACAAGTAAACATCTTTCTGGTATTCTCTGCTTTCAGCCCAAATCTATCTGACATCTGCAATGATATCCCTAGTTCCACATTCTATTCTGAATCTGGCCTGAACCTCTGGCAGCTCCCTATTAATGTACTGCTGTTGGATGATGTTCAGCAACACTTTACTTGCATGTGATATGAATGCTATTATTCTAAAATTTGAGCTTTCTGTTAGGTCACCTTTCTTTGGAATGGGTGAAAATATGGATCTCTTCCAGTCTGCTGGTCAAGTAACTGTTTTCCAAATTCCCTGGCATAGATGAGTAAGTTGAAACATTTCTATTGGAGCCTTGTTTTGGATAATGCTTTCAGTACAACTTAGATTTTTTCCTTTAAGCACCATTGATTTTTGCTCATATGCTACCTCTGTAAATGGTTGGATATTGACTACTTTTTGGT
>NW_022103896.1:78783411-78785181 GCF_000313985.2 Echinops telfairi | reverse complement strand
CTGGTGACATAGCTTCCAGCATCAAAGCAACACACAAGCTACCACAGTGTAACAAAACACAAGTGGTGACAGATGGTTCCTTAGAAGGACACAAATCCCCCAAAGAAATTCAGGAGTTTTTCAGAAGAGGAATAAGAGAAAGGAAACTTCAGACCTTAAGGAAACCAGTAAGTGTCCAGCTATCCTACGTTCCATTGTGCTTTTAAGAGAACATGTTCCATGCAAGAACCATGCAAGGGTTCTTGTCACTCTCCATGACTCTGTACAGGGCGCCGGGTATGACCTAACAGAAAATATGCTCATTAATGGGATAGATTGAAGCTTAAATTTGGTAATTATATGATTGTTTTTAACATTCTCGGAGCATTTAAATAAATTTTAGTCAATATCAACGTCATACTATTCAAATCCAAGGGCCACTCAGGTAAAATGTTTCTCTTCTCATTTGTAATCACTGGCAAATATAATTTGTAGCCTATGTGAACTGAGAACATCCTACTGTTAGATTCCTAGTGTGCGAAATACCTCGGTCCTTGGCTTTGCACAAGAATTCACTCCAAAGCCTGGTTTGTGATCCAAGTGGGGTTTTATAAAGGGTAGAAGCGGTTTCAGGCATTGCAGTAAACTGAACACAGCGAGAGAGACTGTGGATCGGAGGAGGAGCAGTTGGAAAAGAGGGAGGGGAGCTCTGATTCTGGCTTTTTAGGGCCCTCCTCTGGGAGGCGTGGTCAAAGGTACTGGTTAATCCCATTGGCTGAATTAAGCCCACCTGACCTAGATTGGGGCCCACCCAAGTGTACTGGCATTCTGGATCAAGGACCTGAATTTGCTCATGCCCTCTAGCTTCCAACTTCCTGTAAGGGGTGGAGGGAGTCCTTGGCATGTAGAGGGACAACCCCTCGTTTCTGCCTGTGGCTGCCTTACACTACCATCTGCAATCTGAAATGCAAAACACATTGGTTGTGGAGGGGAGCTAGCTAGTTTCGTTATCTCAAATTTCAGATTGCTTGAGAAACTGATAAAAATAAGTATTCTTATCTTTCCAATGAGAATTGAGACATAATAAATATTCTCAAGTGCTCTTCTCCTTTTTCTAGTGAGAACCCCTTCTCAGTAGTGGGCAAAATGACTCTTCTAGAGTACCTTCTGAACTCTTTTTTTTATTTAATGGTACTTCATTTATAGGTAAATATCTATTTTCCTCTACTCACAAGCTTAGAATGTACAGTAGAATGAGCTCTTCTTCCAAGTTAATGGCAGTTCTAGTAAATATTCACTGGCATTGAATCTCTGTGTTCTAATCTCTTACCTTTGAGCTACAGACTCAGAATTGTCATCTTGTTGCTGGGAACAAGGGTGTGATGGCCTGTCGTCGAGAGACCGGTCTGATTTGGGAATCTCTGAGTTTATTCTGAAGTGTTTGACCGAAGGAAACTGGGGTTACCTGCCTCTAAACTGTTCCCCCAAATCCAGTGAAAACCAAGGAAGTTTATACTCTAAATTATGTGACAAAAAGTAGGTTTTCAAAGGTCACAGGAAGCAATTAGTAGGTTGTTTAATGATCACAGGATACAATTGATACTCAAAAAATTAAAAAGGTTAGTTTTGCAAGAAACAAAGGAAATTCTCTCTGCCTACATTTCTTTAGGCGTCATCCAAACACCATCTCCTGAAGCTTCCGGTGCCATTGTTTATCTAACTTTATACTTCATACCTGGCCTTACCAGGCTGACATTCCCTGAGGCCTCATGGGGGATGCTTCCTGCCTGC
>NW_022103896.1:78781527-78782740 GCF_000313985.2 Echinops telfairi | reverse complement strand
ATTAAGGGGCATGTAATTAATTTATTGAATAATCAATACTTGCACAGAGTTAGATATTTGATCTACTTTTTTTTTAAGGAGCCCTAGTGGTGTGGTATGCTAAATGCAAGTTCAGCAAATTAAAATGACCACATTTTGATGGGAGAAATATGCAGTCTTGAGATCTCACAGGGACCCTGTTCGTAGATTTGCTACGAGTCTGTATCTACTCAATGGCAGTGAGTTTGTTTGTTTGTTTGTTTGTGTTTGGTAACATAGTGGGCTATACTCATTGAGGTGATGAGGGTGTCTGCTCCCATGAAGACTTCAATTCTTAGAACCCAAAGGGATAGTGCTATTCTGTCCTATAGGGGCACTATGAGTTAGCATCAACTTGATCGCAGGGAGGGTTTTTGTTTTTTGTTTTTAAATCCTCTTTAAACATAAATGAGGCAAGTGGTAAGGTTTGGATTTTAAATAAGGGACACTTAAAATCAAAGAGCTCACGCGATTTATTCAATTAGTGATTTGCAAATAAATTAGTGAAGAGATAAGGCACCATCTTGGGATGATATCAAGAGCAGTGCTTTTGAAACATTCTCAATCACGAGAGCATATTAAGATAATTTATCCATTAGTCTAACACTCGTAAGACGCCAAAATCTTGCTACCTGAAGAAATGAAAAAAGTTTTAATTGTTTCTAATTATCTTAAAAGGTATATGTACATACACATAATATATGGCAATTCTCTTATGTTCTATGTTTCACAATAAAAAACACAGAGCCCATCATGATATTACAACAGAACAACAGAAAAGCGGAAAGAATGCTTGACATTTGATTAAAAGATGATCATGAAACAGAATAAAAAGTTACAAATACGGACGTTGTTTTTGACCCTTACTTATCAGCCTCTCACCTCAAACTACTGGAGAAATATGAAACCATAGTGCTCAGCTCTGTAGCAATAGGGCAAGCATTAATGTGATTTCTGATACACGAGAAAAGTAAGGCGAGCAACACTGTGTGTTAGATCCCTCTCTCTCTCCCTCTCTCCCTCAGGAGAGAGAAACCTCAGACCTTGGCTTCGCGCAAGAGAGAATTCACACCGAAGCCTGATTTGTGCTCCAAGTGAGATGTATGAAAGTTAGAAGCAGATACAGGTTTTACAGGAAATGGAACACAAGCCAGAGAGTCTGCATACTGTTGTGTAGCAGTCGCTGGGAGAGAGA
>NW_022103896.1:78777845-78778892 GCF_000313985.2 Echinops telfairi | reverse complement strand
AACAGCTGTAGAGCAATGTATTATACACAATGACATGAAAGATGAGGCTGACTATAGTTTTGTCAGAAACCATGAAAGCCACAAAATAATGTAGTGGCATCTTTAGGTATATATATTTAAAAGACTACCTTGAAAGCTAAACTAGTGAGGATAGCTTTCAAAATAGTTCAAAAGTAAACGTTTAAGCTAACCAAAAGCTTAGAAAATTTACCACAGTGAGCTTGCAACACACACATTAAAGAAAATGGAATAGGCAGAAGGAAAATTTACCTGGAGATAGGTGTTTACAAAAAGACAGGCAGCATTAAAATTAGAAAACATGCCTGTAAATATTGGTTTCCGAAGAAGACAGCATTTCAAGCCTCTCCACTCTTTGGCTCTTGCCCTCCTCACGCGGAAGAGTTCAGGTGAAGGACAAAGTTCAGACAAGAGTCAGAGAAAAGGTTTGCACAGAAAGAGCAGGTTTACTGAAGGGGGATACTTGGGGAAAGAAAACCAAAGGGCCCTCAGCTAGGCCTGGCAAAACGTAAAGCTGGACCTTACATTCATGCACATGGCAGACATCCCCCCATAGGCGGGCTTTCTGGTGGGTCTTTTGCATTGGCTAGGGAGTGCCGCCTCCTTCCAGCGGAGTGTCATCAGGAGGCCCAGTACCCCAGACCTCATGCTCTTGTCTCAGACCCAGAACTCGAATTCAGTCCTGGTGAAGGCTGGGTGACCATCCTGCCTTTCTTTCGCCAGCCACTTCATCGTCTCCAGTAGCTCTGGTTTCCTCCACGCAGAAGGAAATGTGTTTTATTCGACCTTCCACCTTCCGTTGTGCTGGACAGGTAAGTGTGGAAGCCTGTGTCCACCAACCAGTTTCCTTCCATTTATCACCTCTTTTCTCCTTACCGGTTTCTGACTTGCTAACTATGTGAAATCATATTTTATGGTATCTCTTTTTATTTTGGAAATTTCTTTATAAAAGACAAAGGCAAAAATAATAACCATGTTTATAGAATTATAAGTAAAATGTAGAAATATATTTTTGGCAAAATTACAAAA
>NW_022103896.1:78775562-78776800 GCF_000313985.2 Echinops telfairi | reverse complement strand
ACAGAACTCCAGAAATGCATCCTTTGTCTTCGGTTGTGCAGACAGCTAGAAATATTAAGTGCATGTATAGTCTAGTGCCAACCAGATGCCTGTACCAATCTCTTGCTGGGCCAGGAGTCAGGATTCTGAAACTTTCCTGAACCAGAGAGAAAGTGAGCTCTTATCAGTAGTTATGGTTTCCCTCCCTCAGGCATCAAAAGACTGTAGGTGCTCCCCAGGACAGTTAGGCAATGGGGTGCTGGTGATGGAAAAGGTGGCAGGGACTCCTCATGGACTCAAGTAAGCGAGATATCGAGGGGCTCTTTTAGTTTCCCTGGCATTACATAGTGATTGTGAATCAGCTCAGTGAGTCTTCTGGTGACTACTCTTTTTAGCCAAATATCTGTTTCTCCTGGGTGGTCACTTACTCAGAATGCACTTGCAAAACTGCAAAATGGGGTCAGACTCAGATCTTCAGATGAAGGGGTCTCTAGTCTATTAGGTAATGGGTATATTACCCACCAGTATGTTACATAGGACAGAGAGTGAGAAATGCTACAAGAAGGTGGCACAGAGAAGGAGATCTCCGTTTCTCGACTTCTTTCAGAAAAACGACACAGCTATCATTTTACCTTCAGGGACTGAGATTTCCTGAAATCTCACCTGCAGATCCTGAAATTAAATCACAACATGGAAGAAGCGAATTAGTCACCCACGTGGCCCCGTTGGCGGCTCTGCTCAAGATAACCAATAAAGCCAGAGGCCTTAAATGCTGAGGAGTGTGAAGAAAAATCTCATTACATCTTCAGAAAAAGCATCACATTAGAACAGTGTTCACCTAAAGCATTGAGTCCGTGTCACAGGGAAGTGTCATCCAGGTTCTCTGATTCCTTGCTCAGCATACAGATAGAATAAGCATGGTGAGGGGATACAAGCCTGATGCACACCTTTCCCTATTTAAAATCATGCAGGTTGTGTGAAGGAGAATGTGGCCTCCAGATTGGAAGAAGGCTTATTAACCACCTGCCATAGGCAGATGACCCAACCTTGCTTATTGAAAGGGAGGAGGACTTGAAGCACCTGCCCCTGAACGTCAAGGATTGCAGCCTTCCACATGGATTATGATTCAACATGAAGAAGACCAAAATCCTCACAATTGGACCAATAGGTAACATCACAATAAATGGAGAAAGGATCCACCTCGTCATGGATATTTGTTTTACTTGGATCCACAATCAATATTCATGGAATCAGCAGTC
>NW_022103896.1:78762168-78773596 GCF_000313985.2 Echinops telfairi | reverse complement strand
GTTTCTATTCCCTATCTGGACAACGGCTTGAGGGGCAAGCGTCTTCATGGGATCTGGTACCAGCCCAATCTAGGGGGTTGAGAGGCAGACTGGAGTACATAGTCTGCACGATCATCTGTAGTCTCACAGTGCCAGCCTGGAAGAGACAAGATCAACAAGGCCATTAAAAATACAAGGTCCAAAACGAAGTAGGAGAATAACAGAGGTCCAGGGACCCAGGATAAGCAATAACCAAGAGGTCTGTAACCAGACATATAACCACGAGCTCCTGCATGCGCTGCTTGAGCCTCTAATTTCTCTTACTTGAGCCAGGAACTGGCTAGTTCTTGAATGTCTCCTATTTGGTTTACCCAGAAATAGCACTAAGCATCACACCAATTCTGCTCTGAGTCACTGCCAGGATGTCTTGGCCTCACCAATGCCAGGGAAAACTGTGTCTAGGGAAGTGATTTGCACCTGCTACAGAATTAATGCATCGGTGGTCTTGATGCTGAGTTGTGCTGGTTTGGAGGGAAGGTTAACACACATCTTTCCAGCAGAGAACATGCCAGTAGTTCTGGCAGTGGTCTCTGCAATTCCTGCCAGAGCAGCAGCCCCTAATAGAAAAGGGATCAATAGCCCTGCTCTTTGGACATTCTATGTGTGGTACTTGAGGACATGGGCATGGGAGTGTGGCGTTAGCCACAGATATAGTAGGTTCGACCCAGCCAAGAGTGCAAAGCCTTGTCTAGTTGGTTGGTAAACACTAGTATACAGAGCTTCCTCAAATAAAGTAAATTCCCTCTTGGGGAGGGAGGCATTGAGAAATGTAATATGTGGTTGAGTGGGGCTTGCTTGCTCAGCCCACCGCGATGTGTGTATCTAGAAGTAAGTGTTCGCACATGAAGCTGCAGTTCGAGGCCTGAAGCAGGGATTTGTTTTATGAGTAGGGCTGTCATGTAAATCTTCATAAAACATGGCATGCCTAGTAGTGTCAATGAAGATTTTCCTTCTGAGGTACTAGAAATTAGGGAAAAATGATCAATTCTTACACCTCCCCAGTTGGGAGCAGGATGAAGCTTTCTATTGCAGAAAAGGGTTTCCAATTACAGTCTCTGAAACCCACAAGGGCAGTTTGACCCTGTTGTATAGGGTTGCTATGAAGTATAGACTCAATAGCTTTGAGTTTGGTTTGGGATTTATGCCTCCCTTATTAGAGTCTGCTCTCAGGGGAAAATGTGTGTAGCCTAGAGGCCTCCCTTGGCAAAAACGCTTTGTGTAATTTTAGTCTCTGATATATGGAAATATTTGATGAGGGGAGAAGAGGGATATGGGAAGAAGGAAAGTTTCCTGTTGGCCAAATGTATGTCCACTACAATCTTGCAAGATGAATAGCTTAGGGCTCCAACTAGATGCCTATTAGCAAAAGTAGCTTAGGGCTCCAACTAGATGCCTATTAGCAAAAGCAAAAGAATGGAGATGTCGACAGGCCTGTTCTTTAAGGGCAATGCCTATAAAAATGGGTTCTGCGATATAGCTGGATATGTATCCTGATACCTTGATAGGCTGGAGTAATACATGAAGCCCTCTTTCACAGCCCAAAGCTACAAGGGACCTGGTCAAGCTTTGCTAGACTTGCCAAGGGCCTATAAACATATCCACATGGACTGTTATAAGAAGTGTTACCAGGAGATTAATTGCTTGCTGATTGTAGCCAGGGCAATAAAAGGAGATTAGATGTAGGTCGCCATAGGCGAAGCCCAATTGAAAGTTCCACAGTTGGAAACCACCAGGCTGCTTTGCAGGAGAAATGTGGACCTTCTATTCCTGTAAACACCTACAGTACACCTACAGTCTTAGAAACTCACAGGGGCGCAGTTCTACCCTGTCCTGTAGGGTCACCCTGTCCTATAGTCGGCGGCACTAACCCAATGGCAGAGAGTTTTTTTGAGTTTCAGGTGGTAATAATCTCTTAGAATAATGAATACCACACTAGTCCCAAGGAGTTGGGGATTGTTGATGCCCCAAATGTTCAACTCCCGTGATGCTATTCAGCTCCACTTATTCCTCCCTTGGATATTTTCCCACAGGTTTCTAGGTTCTGTGAATCACTGCAGCATCCCACAGGAACTCATGAGAGTTTAAGAAAATGTCTCATATGGTGGTGGGTGCCATAAAGTCTAAAATCTGAAGGTCAGGCTGGGCTAAGCCAGATTCTGGGTCAGAAGATACACTCCCCTCCTGGCACTTGCCCTGTTTCTCAGAAGGCTCATTTTATATGCAGCAGGATGGCATTGCAGGGAATCCTGTTCAGAACTGCACACAGGAGAATCCTATTAGTACCTTCCCCCACTTCTCAGACCCATGAAGGGAAAGGACATTTAATGGAAGTTACTTGGAGTATCAACAGTGCAATATAATTACTACATAACTCTTCACTTTTTAAATGATACTGAAATATTAGTCTATTCTCCATTCCTGGATTATGTGTTATTTATGCACACAGTACCTGGGGGTTCTGGCAGGAGGCTTCCGGAAACACTGGTCTCCTACTAATCGGAATCAGCGAGGCTTTCCCCAGGCCACTCTGGAAGCAGCCTTTCTCTTTTCCAGTTGTCGTGTATCATTCCTCACATCATTACAAGTGGCATTAACCAAGGTAACCATGAAACAAAGAGTGTGGCCTGATTCACACCCTCTACTACGGTCAGATGTTTGTCTCATCTTATTGTTGTTCATTAGCAGATAATGCCCTCCAAAATGGGACTGTAGCCACAGGCATATGAAGTCCAGAATTGGAATAAATCAAATAAGGGATTCCGGCTAGAAGGGCCATGTTAATTGACTATAACTCAATGAAAAGCAGCAAGACAATAATCATAGGTTATGCTCATCTGGACTTTCAAAAAAGTTCTCACGGGTCCTCCAGTGCCTCGCAGACCCAGTTATTGTCCTTTATCACATTCATTTTAGAATGTGCCGGGTGGTAAAGTTTCACTCTGGAAGGATTTATCTCGCTGGTTATGCCTGAAACCTTCATGGCTGTGAGAGTGGAAAGTGTGACTGTCTAAGACTTTCTCTACTGTGAGCAGAGTTGGGAAGCTGGGTCTAATGGGATACAGAGACTGGCGTCTTTAAGTTCAGGACAGAAAAGCACTGGGTTTGGGAGGGAGTCTGGCCCAGACTGGTGTTAGGGTTTGGTACCACAGGGTGCATAGGAATGACAGTCCCATTAATTGCTCTTAAGTCTTAAACCCTCTTCGAGGTCCCATTCTTTTTCACAGCTGGCAGGATAGGAGTGTTTTAAGGGGAATTTCATGTCACTAGCAAGGTATGATCCAGGAAAGTGTCAATCATTCCTTTTCGCACTTTAGTCTTGTTAGTGAACTGGAGAGGCTCTTGGAGTCTAATCATAGCAGGTGTGACATAAAGTGCCTTCCCTGGGATTCTAGTTGTCCGTACTTGAGTATTAAGCTTGTCCTCTTTATCTACTATATTAATTTCACCTAATTATCTTTCGGCAAATAATGCCTTAAGGACAGATTCATGGGTGTTCTGAGGGAAGATTGAGTTCTGACTTTGCTCAGAATATCTCTCCCTAATAATCTAGTAGACATTCAGGCCATACTGAAAAAAAAGGGCATAAAAGTGGTGACAATTAAGAAAGGCATAAAATGTCTTGCCCAAAGTGTGCCGTTCAATCCTTTAATGGAAGTATTTTGAGGGGATAAATGTTCTCTGTCAGTGGTCAACATGAAAATGAAAACAAGACTCTCATGTTGCAACAGGAAATTAATAGGCCTTCTGACTACTTCCAATAATTGCAGAGCCCTTGACCTCCGGCTATCCCGTCATTCTGCTCACATTAAGGTCCGAAGAGGATGTCAATTCCTTTCATCTGAAACCGATGTGTTGAAGATGCAGTCCAGTCTACTTAGGAGGTCTCTAAAGTGAGTCCTTTCGACAGGGCTTGTGAAGAAAGCGGTGTGAGATCTGTCTAAGGGGCTACATCCTAGGCCAATGATCAAAAGGAATTCAGTAGAGACTCAGTCTATATGGGGAGTCTGCAAATGGCTTTTGTGCCTACTACCATACTCTTCTGAAAATTGAGTGCTGAGAATTTAAGCTCAAATACAATTCTTCCCTCTGATTATGGATTATATTATGGATAATCCTTTGACCACACAAGCAGGTTTGCTTCTTCCATGTGGATTTAGTGGACACTTCACTTAGATGGTTGCTTGTTAAGATCAACCTTCAAGGCTCTAGGTGCTATGCTTTCTGACACCTGGCCACCGTCTGATTTAGTCACAGCTCTGTGCTATGCACCCATCTCTCCAGTCATCTTTTACAAGAGGGCTATTATTGAGCAGGGCCATGTGACAAGAACCAATCTTAGATTAAGTATGAACGCAAAATCCATTCATATGTCTAAGGTTTATAAATATATTTATAGTATACTTTAGAGGCAAATTTATTAGATTATTAAATAACATAAATGACCTCTATGATGTAGTTGGCATTTATAAGAATAATAATCCAGCTAATGGTATAAAATATTAAATGCTAGTAAAAAGGAAAAAAATATACATGAAAGCCATTTTAGCCTAAAACATGGAGAATATTCACTTACATAGACTCAAAACTTAAATGGGAGACACAGAAAATAATAAGGTTAGATATAAGGCGATAAGGCAATATTTGTCTAGAGAAAAGGGCACATCACAGATAGCAAAGTAAATAGCAAATATGTGGTAGTCTCAACTTGTTGATTATTGGGTAACTTCTAAGCAACAGAGATTTGAACTAAAGTCCAATGACTTGAAAGTCCATGATCGTGGGACCTCTGCTTCTTCTCACACGGGGTGGGGTGGGGGTGGGGTTTCAGCTGAATCCCAAGGGAGTATTTCAGTTCTTTCACTCTTCCCCAGGAGTGGTTAAATTCATCTCATGAGGGTTCCCAAGGAAGTCTTTCTGATGGGACCTGTGCAGAAGATTGCACACCTCAAAGAGAAAATATCTAAAAATGCAGGTAAGTCGATTCTGACCTATAGCAGCTCTGTGCACAAAAGGATAAAACCCTGCCCACTCCTGCAACATCCTCACAGGTGTTCCTATTCTTGAGCTCATTGCTGCAGCCACGGTGTCAAGCCATCTCCTTGAGGACCTTTCTCTTGTTCACCGCCCCTCCACTTTACCACACATGATGTCCATCTCCAGGAACTGGTCTTTCCTGACCACATGTCCAGAGTATGTAAGAGGAAGTCCTGCCAGCCTTGCCTCTAAGGAGAACTCAGGCTATACTTCTTCCAAAATGGGTTTTTGTTGTTGTTCTTTAGCAGTCCATAGTACGTTCAATACTCGCACCAGTGCCCCAACTCAAATGCATCCATTCTTCCTGGGTCTTCCTGAGGCACTGTCCAGACTTCCTACACAGGAGACGATGGAAAAGACTATGGCTCGGGCTTATCAGAAAAACAGTATTAAAAAAAGAAAAACATTATTGGCATATCAATTTTAAATAACAGGAAATTTGGTATTTTTTCCTAAATTGAAAACACATTTCATATCATTGTAATCAGGATAGGAATCAACCTATTTTTCATCTTAAAATTTTATAAGCCAAAACAACAATAAAAGTCCTCTGCAGAGGTCCATGCAATTTTCAGGTTGTCAGGAGCTTATTATAAATCATTGGGAAACAATGCTAAAGTTATTAAAATCAAGGTTTTTAAAGGCAAAACCCTCGCTTTTCAAAACCCTGTGTCTCGGATTGTACTCAGTAATTTTATTTTAATAAGAGCTTAAACATTTGTCTGCAATGTAGATTACATAAAAATGAACTCTTAAACCCAGAACTTAAAGAAGTTTAACTTCAATAATAAGACATGCAATTCTTTGCAGTATAGATTATTATATATCGCTTGAATGATGGGATTGGCAAAGAATACTGAAAGTGTCATGGATTTCCAGAAGAACAGAGCTGTCTGGGAAGTTAGACTTGGTCTCTTTTGTCCGGAGAAGCCTGTGCCTGCAAAAGGACACCCTCGTAGGTGTGTTATGCGAGGTTCTCTATCCAGAGATGGCTCCCACAGTTGAGGAAGTAGGTGAGTTTGGTCTGGTTCAAGTCCACAGTGCAGATGTAAGCTGGCGGCTTCTCCTGACTTGTGTAGGTGCTTGAACTGATGAACAGAAGCAAGAAGATGAAGCAGGTGAGCCACAGGCTGGTGGATGGAGAGCTAAATGAATCTGAGTTGGCAGTCTGCGGATGGCTCCTGGGACCATCAGGTGGCATAACAGGGATGCAGGAATCAAACGCAGGATCCAGATCCCACAGAAGGAGGAGGAGGAGCGAGCTGGGTCTGCTCAGTGTCTCTCATACAAAATACCACACCTCCAAAGAGGTGTCATCAGGCTGATAAGTTGGGTTTCACCCCTACCTTCACCCAGATGACATAAAATCTAACCATCACATTTAGTAAAGTTGAAGGTCAGCAAAAAACAAGCAAACAAACAAAAAAGAGGCATACTGTCTGTTTTCTAAACCTTAAATGACCTATGACTTATGAAAGGGAACATAAAGCATCACCAAAAAAATTAATGACTGTTAATCATGGCTTTATGAGATACGACAAAAAAATTTTTTTGGAGGAAGGGGGGGAAAAAATTACATAAATTAACCTGTTTGCGAGGAAAGGTCAAAACCCAGACTTGTGTAATATCAAATAAAACAAACATATGAAAAATTCTTTTGAACCTACTTCATTTTGCTGGCTAGCGATATAGTTATTTTAAACACATTCGTTTCTCAAATTAGTATCTTCAGCATTAACACTAGGGCAGATTTTAAAGAGGCAAATAGGAATAGTGTTTTACATTGCCTATTCTTGGTTTGTTTTGCTGATTTTAGTATAGTAACATGCAGTGAGAAAAATATTAAATATATCGTGGACTGAAAGAAGAGCGAACAAAGCCACATTGGAAGAAGTATAGCCAGAATGTCCCTTAAAGCAAAGATGGAGCAACTTTGTCTTACATGCTTTGGATATGTCAAGGAGACACCGGTTCCCAGAGAAGGACATTATACTTAGTACAGTGTCAGGGTGTGTTAGTTTGGGTTGACTAGAGAAACAAATCCATAGACACTTATATGCGTCTAAGAAAGAGCTTTATATACAAGAGCAGTCGAATATTGAGAAAACATTACAGCCCAGTCCAGATTAAGTCCGTAAGTCCAATATTAGCCCATATGTCCGACACCAATCTGTAAAGTCCTCTTCAGACTCACAAAACACATCCAATGATGTTGAATACAGGAAGCTCACAGGCCAGTGGGTGGGAAGTCTTGTGGATCCTGTGGCATTGTAAGCACCTCAGTGCTGGCAGGAGTCTCCATGTGGCTTCTTCAGCTTCCAGAGTTGCATCAGGGTAGGTCCATGTGGCTTCTCCTCTGTGATGTCTCACAGGATGTAAGTGGAGAGTCTGTAACGGAGTGAGTAGAGAGAGAAACAGTGTCTCTGGCCTCCAAGGAGGAAATCCAGGAGTTCCCAGAATCCTCAGGAGAAGGCCATGCACACACAGAGGCCTCATTGGCTATATCCTGATTGACAGACTAGACTCCACCCCTTCACTCTTAATCTTCTCAAGCCCCAAATTGACACCAGATTATGTAACTGCCACCCAGGGGAAAAGAAGAAGACTCTCTAGGACACGGGTTGACCCAGTGGCTGATTAAATCGTAAGGTTGCCTCGGGACTGGGCGGTATTTTGTTTTGTTGTACAGGGGCTCATCCTGAGTTATAACTGGCTTGAAAATACTTAAGGAGAACAATCTAGCGAGAAACAGCTGTACGTTTTGGTTGTCTCTTATAAGATGATTAATTAATTCAGGAGCCTTTCAGGGCTCATTTATATTACAAATGCAACGCACAATGGATGTTGAGCTTTTCGGTTCCTCTTAGTAAGTATGCTGGTGGTCAATGTGCAAGGCTGACTCAGGGACATAATGCGCAATCATACAGAAGGCAAAGGTCCCTGCGGGAGTCCTAGGCGAGTCTTTAGCACGGCACTCCACATCTGATTAAGAACTTTGCAAGCACTTAAAACCTTAAATATGCACAAACTTTATGAAAAAGTCAAGAATCCAACTGGCCACTAGATGTCAGCCTTGGCAAAATTCATTTAGTAAAGAACTAAGCAAGATGATTGGAAGGTAACAAGGAACCACAACTATAGGGAAAACATGGACAATAATTCTCCCAAAGAACTGTCTTTGAAACAGAGTAGAGGCTCAAGATTTGTGAGGATTTACTTTAAGTTGGCCCTTGCGATTTTGAGGAGCCCTGGTGGTGTAGTGGTTACAGGTTGGGCTGCTTGCTGCAAAGTCAGCAGGTTAAACCCACCGGCTGTTCTGTGGGAGAAAGACAGGGCTGTTCACTCCCTGCAGTTTGAGAAGCTCACAGGTCTAGCTTGCCCTACAGGCTTGCTGTAAGTGGACAGTGACTTGCTGGCAGTGAGTTTGAGATTTCAAGAAGATGGTCTGATCACAAGGGGCTTATGATTGTTGATCAAACATCCATGTTCATCAATTCTGGGACCCTTGCTTTCCCATTAATGCCTGCAGTGCAGCTTCGACTGCTTCCTTCAATACCATCGGTTTTTGATCAAATTCTACATCTCGAAATGGTTAAATGGCAACTGATTCATTTTGGTCAGTGACTGTATTCCTTTCATCTTCTTTTTTATGATTCCTGAATCATTCAATGTTTGCCCATCACTCAATATTGCAACTAAGATTTGACTGTCTCCTCCCGTTCTTTCATCTTGAGGTATCCTGAGCAGATTCTAATCATTTGACTTTATAAGCCAGGTCTTTGCATGTCTCATGATCATGTTTTACAGTTTTCCTTTCGAACTGCCTTCGACATTTTCTATTCCGTTCCTACTTCATCATTGATTCCAAAGTCTTCAGTCTCTTCTGCATTCACGTTGGTCTTTTGTTTCTTTCTTGTCATTTTAATGACCATTTGATTTTTTTCAGATGTGATATGCTTGATGTTATTTCACAACTTTCCTGGGGTGAGGTCATGCGTATTCAATGTATTGATTCTCTTCTGCAAATGGCCTCTAAATTCATGTGGGATATGCTCAATGTCATGTTTCTGCTCTTTCCAGTTTGTTTAAGTTTTCTTCAGTTTTAACTTGAACTTACATGTGATAATTGATGGGTCTGTTCCACAGTTGACCCCAGTCTTGTTTTGGCTGATGAGATTGAGCTTCTCCATCATCTCTTCTTAATAGGTGGTGGCAACTTGATTTATGTGTATTCCATTTGGTGAGGTACACGTTCATATTCACTGTGGGTGTGATTTTTTAAAGGTTTTTGCAATGACAAGTTGTTAGTTTTGCAAAGGTCTGTGATATGTTCAGCTTTGAAAATATATCACTAAGGACATCTTTTCCAATTACTGATTGTTCTTCTTTGTTTCCAGTCCCCACATTCAAATAAAAAGTATCCATCATTGCATCTTGTTAGCATGTTTGGTTAATTTCAGTCTGCAGAAGTTGGTAGAATTCTTCAAATTCTTCATCCTTAGCGTTAGTTATCATTGTGTAAACTTGAATAATAATTGTGTTAACAGGTATTCCTTGTAGTTCTATATCTTATAGTAGACAGCATTTTACTTTAGGATAGATCTTGAAATGTTCTTTTGGAAGATGAATGGGACACCATTTCTCTTGAGTTTTCATTCTTGGCATAATAAACCAGGTGATTATTCTATTCAAAATGGCGAATACCAGTTCATTTTAGCTTAGCAATGCCAAGGGCATCCATCTTTACGTGTCCCACTGTTTTTGGAAGACTCCACATTTTTCTAGACTCTTACTTCACATGCTTCCTGTCCCGTATACTGTATTTGAATCTGTTTCGTCTCATTTTGAGTCATGCTCTACCAACAAATAAAGGTACTGAAATTTTTGCTCGACGAACATTATTAATGTAAATTCCCCTCCAGTTGTATTTGGAGCCTCTTTCAACCCAATGGGCTCATGGTCTGGCATTACAGTTGATGCTGCTTTTCATAAGGTTTTTGTGGCTCTTACGTGGATGGCCTGTTCTGTCTTTCTAGACTTTTCTTAGTTGGAGCTGTCGAAGCCTGTTCAACACGAGTGACTGTTGGTGTTTGAAGTACCGGTGGCACAGCAGCTTCCCAAATCACAGCCCTGTGGAAGCCACCACAGCGTGGCACATGCACATGAGCGGGGCAGGGAGAGTTTAGCATGATGGAAACGCCACCTTCCGAAGCATAGAAACACAGATGGAGGACCTTTTAAGGAGCTGTAGCTTGATATTTTTGCTTTGTAAACATCTCTATGCTCTTTTTGCAAAAGAGCTCTGGTGTCAGTGTAGGGTAGGCATTGGGCTGTCGACCACGAGGATGGCAGTTCGAACTCACCAGCCACTCAGCAGGAGAAAGATAAGTCTCTGCTCCCAGAAAGACTTCCAGCCTCCCAACCCGTCTACAGGGTCCCTGTGAGTCAGACTGAACTGGATGGCAGTGCTATGATTATGTGGTAATGCATTTTGACTTACCCTCTTCTGCTCATTTAAGCCTCAAGCATAACCATTTCACTTCAAAACTCAACTAAGCAAAATAAGATGAAATTGTGCATAAAAGGAATAATAATTGCTACCAATTATTACTTAACAAAGAGCCCCCCCTCTCCCCCATAGTACAACACTGATGTACTTGACTGAAAAGTGAAAGGTCAGTGGGACCTGCCGGTCACTGTGACAGCATGCTCTCAAAACGCTTAGCAAAACCAACAGTCAACCTCACAGCCGTCTAGTTGATCTGGACTTACCTGAGGTTTCTGAGACGAATCATTACAGAATAGACAGGCTCATGTTTCTCCCGTGCAGTGAGTCGTGGGTTTGAACTATTGCCTTGTAGGTAGCAGCCCAATTCTTATCCCACAGTGTCAAAGCACGGCCTTCTCACAAGGATAAAGCTTAGCAAGCCCCCTAAGGGCTGTTCGCTTTGTCATGGTGTTGATTTGACCTGGAATCATCTTGATGGCACATGACAACTATCGCACATAACATGGGCCAGGCACATTCATATGTACTTTATATGATATTTAACTTATCCTCAAAATTTTAGGGGGTTGTTTTTCCAGACAAAGAAAATGAGACCTAGAGAATTTCTAATTTTTCATACTGGTAAATAGCAGAAGCATGGTTTTAAGGTTCATTTAGTACCTCTCTGATGGATGCAGGCATACACATACTATTCCTTGAAAAACTCAAGTTCGATAAAGATGGTACTTTTATTTATTTTTTAATCATTTAATTGGGGGATCTTACAACTCTTATCATAATCCTTACATACATACATCCATTGTGCCAAGCACATTTGTACATTTGTTGCCATCATCATTCTCAAAA
>NW_022103896.1:78749854-78761454 GCF_000313985.2 Echinops telfairi | reverse complement strand
ATCAGCTTTCTTCAGATGGTACTTTTCTGATAGTAACCTAGCTTTCTTGCTGTTGTACTAATAGGATACTGTGGTATCTATAATTTGTTATCAATTTGGGACTTGAGAGTGAAGGGGTGGAGTTTAGCCTGCCAATCAGGTCCCAGCTTGATTACCTCATTCAGAGGTACTAAGGGGATAAATAGCTCACTGGAGGCAGGACACATGCTCACTCCTTGGGAGACATTGCAGCTGACAAGACACATGGAGCTACGCTAGGGCCCTGAGCTGGAGGAGCCACGTGAAGACCCCTGCCAATGCTGAGATGCTTACAATGCCACTGGATCCACAAGACTTTCCACCCACTGGCCTATGATCTTCCTGCAATCAGCATCATTGCATGTGTTTTCTGAGTCTGAAGAGGATTTTATAGATTGATATCAACATATAGGCTAATATGGGACTATTGGACTTCATCTGAACTGGGCTGGGATGCTTTCTTAATGTACAATTACTCTTTATTTAAAGCTCTTTCTTATACACATATGAGTGTCTACGAAATTTTTTCTCTAGTCCACCCAGACTAACACAGATCCCTCCTAATTGTTCTGATATCTTTCTTTCAAGGAAAGATATGTATAGACTCTTGAGAATGTCTCCCAAAGGAAGTTCCATAGAGAACAGAACTCTCGTTAATTAGCATCCTTCATGAGTCATTAGTTCCCCTATTCTTTCCTTCCTTCCTTCCTTTATAACAATAGTCACTATTGAACTAATGAGCCACAGTAAGGGAAGATGAGTAAGAAGAAATCTCTATTCTTGAAGACAGTGTTATCTGCTGAGTGCTGAGGAAAATACACTTAAATGTATACAACAAGACATGCTGGTGGCACAACGGGTCACTCACTGTGCTTCTGACAGCAAGATCGGCTGGAGAAAGACAAGGTTTCCTTCTCCCTAAAGACTTAGGACCTCAGAAACTCCCAGGGCAGTTCTATTTTGTCGTACAGAGTCGCTATGAGTTGGCATTGAGTCCTTGACAGCAAGGGATTTTTTGTTTTGGGGTTTTTTTTAAGACAGGTAAAACAATAAACAAATGTTCACTGAAGATGAACACCCACGAACTATGGGGAATCTAAGGCTAGAGAACATTAATGACGGCAGGAATCTAGAAAGACTTCTCCAGTATGTTAACATCTGAGTCTATCTTTGAAGGATAGATTAGAATTAGGCAGAAGAATGAAGAAATAACATCAAAGCACATAAAAGTGTAAGTGTTCTTTGTGTATGAGGGGGAAAAAAAGAAAGAGAATAGTGCACGACTCGGGTTTCGAATGACTTATCAGCATGCATCTGCACTCTGAACATGACACTTGGATGGGCGATTGCCAAATAATGACTTCATTATATTACATCCCAGCTAACAGACTTTACATTTTAGAAAGTTTCAATTTAAAGATACAGTACTTAAGGTCCAAAAATTAAAAAGCAAAATGACAAGAACAATGCCAAGAGTGAAATGGATCAATAAATCTCTCTGTGAATCATTTGTCTCCCTAACAATTTAATAAGCTACACATTGAAGTTGTCATATTTATTGACATCACTGAGACCCCGCAAGAGATTTTTGTGCTTGGCATTGCCCTGGATGAGTTCTCAGTGCTATCCGTGTAGTTGATCAGGCTCTGCACATGGGTTATATGCAGCTAGTAGGGACAATGATGTGCTGTACACATCCAGAGAATGCATGTCTGGCTACTGCAAGCTTGGGAATATATAGACATTAATAGCCTTAAGATAAACTATTAATTCTCCATAAATTTGCATCTAGAAAATGCATTTGTTATCACATTGACAATGCAGATATGATTTGTTCAAGAAAAAAGTCAACTCTCATGAGACTAGCAGCAAAACCTCAAGAGAACGAGGTTGCCATGAAGCTACATGGAACTTTAACCATGACTCTGCCTTCTTGTGCCACTTATATTTTCAATTACAATATTAAATGCTGTAAGGATTTCCTCTAAAATATACCATTAAAATATTTAAATGAATTTTCCTTCTAGAAGCTACCCTTAGAGAAATCAGTGGAACCCATTGTATAGTTAGTGTGTTGTCTCAGGATGTAACACCTGCCAATTTTTTTCCCACCTTGCCATCCCTAAGCTGTTCACTGTTGTCCTTTCCGCCTTGAGTAAGCCCCATGATTCTGAATTAGTATTACTTAAAAGGGAAGCATAGACATTTTAAACTCCTCAGTTCATTCTGTGTACATCTTGGAAACTATATATATATATATATCAGAAACCCTACTGCACACTCTCAAGCTCATCAACCACCGTAGTCATGCCCCAATTACACCCCCTATTGCCAAGTAGGTGTCTAAGGTGCAGGTGGCTCCTCAGTGAAACGAAGATAATGATTATATTTTACAATGTTACAAAGAGTTGGTGCTTATTATAATTATAGAGAACTCTTTTATCCGCCAGGTCCAAGGAATGGAGTCTGATCACTAATGGTCCAACGGAAAGAAAAAGAAAATGAAAGATGTTAGTGCTCCTGAGATTCAAGCTGGGGTTACATGAGATGATTGGATTTTGCTAGAGTGTTCTCCCCCATCTATAAGACCATTACATTCCACCATCAGATAGCTAAGTAGCAGCAAAAGAACGTTCAGAATCGTATCAAGCCTGCTTTAAATGATCTTGAACGATTTCCCCTCTTCCAATTTGCAGCTTTTTCTTCGAGAAAAGATGTGGAAATGAAGTTGTTGTCAGTTCCCATTTACTGAGCCTTGAGACCATCTGAAACAGTAATAGGAATAGCAGGGGAATTATCCTTGGAAGATTAACCATGTCTTTCTCACTTTTCCGTTCCCTTGTCTAGGAGTTTTTCTCTGTGTGTTTTGTCAAACTGTAATAGAGAGATTGCCTTTTCTCATGGGCTTAGGTCAAAGATTCCATATCAAAGAGCAAATACAGGTGAACAAGATGTCCTATTCTAATTAGCAGTGCAAAAGGTAAATCTTGCTTTTGATTTTAATTTAAATAATATTTCAAGTTTCCCTGGTACCTTGTTCCAAATAGTGATATATTATTGGAGCACTATTTTTAAAAATAATCTACGCTTTAAAAATGCATAATTTGAGAAATGTCACGACCCTGAGTTTAGCGTGCAATGAACTACCTTCCATAAAAGACTTTGCCTTGTTGAGTAAGGGGCCAACTTTTCTAATGTCAGTCTTCCTTACTTGGATTTACTTCCTTACTTATTTGGATGACTCCTTCCTGGTCTTAAATGTTTATGTGCTCACAGCCTGATCTCTATTACTCTCACCTGAATCTCCATCTGTTTGATTTTCTCAGCCTCCTTTGCTGACTCTTCTTATTCCTCCTACTTACATAGTGACCCCCCTGTCGTCAGCTCTTTTTTTGTTTCTGTTCTGCTATCTATTTACTTTATATAATAACTCCAACAACACACCAAATGTTTATCTCAAATCTAACTTCATCTTTATTCCTGATCACTCATCTTAGTGAGAGAGTTCTAATTTCAATTATGGATTTTATATAAGCAGTATACAACAGGCCACCCATCAACCTAAGCCCTCACAACTGGACCAATAGGTGATATGATGATAAGTGGAGAAAAGGTTGAAGTGGTCATGAATTTTGTCTTGCTTGAATCCACAATCAATGCTCATGGAAGCAGCAGTCAAGAGATCAAACAATGCATTGCATTGGTTGAATCAGCTTCACAAGACCTCTTTAGAGTATTGAAAAGCCAGGATGTTACTTTGAGGACTACGGTGCACCTGTCTCGAGACATGGTATTTTTTTCCATGGCCTCTTCTGTATGTGAAAGTTGGACATTGAATAAGGAAGACAGAAGAATTGATGCATTTGGATTGTGGTGCTGGTGAAGAATATTGAAATGTACCGTGAACTGTTAAAAGGACAAACTGATCTCTCTTGGAAGAAGTATGGCCAGAGTGCTCCTTAGAGGCAAGGATGGTGAGGCTTTGTACATGGTGTCAGGAGAGGGTAGTCCCTGGAGAAGGACATCATGTCCGACCAAGGAGAGGGGAAGTGAAAAAGAGAAAGGCCCTCAAGAAGATGGCCTGACACTGTGGCTGCAACAATGGGCTCAAGTGTAGCAATAGTGGTGAGGATGGCGCAGGACCCAGCACTGCTTCCTTCTGTGGTGCCTACAATTGCTGTGGTTGAAACCGACTTGTTGGCACCTAACCACAACGACATCAGCTAGAATGGGTCTTCCTAATTGATCACTCTTTGTCAACTGTCCAGATCAATCTTGTCCTTGGCTGGTCTAGCTATGCCTATAAAAATTCTGCTGGGATTTGACATCAATTGAACTACCCTGACATTCCTCTTTTGGCAGAGTGCCAAAAGTTATGTTGTGTTTTTAATTTCATATCCCACAACGTCTTGCCTAACATATAAAAATGCCTTTGACTTAGGTTGAGGAGGAAGCTTGGCTATATGGATTTTGCATCTGCTGATGACCTGGAAAAAGCCTTAGAACTCACTGACCCCAGTAAAGGTTTTTGGCAACAAAATTAAAATAGAGAGACCAAAGGGAAAAGACAATAAGAAAGATTGAGATGCCAGGACACTGTAGACCCCAAATAACTTACAAAGTCACTGCAGATGAATTAAAAGAAGTCTTTGAAGATGCTCTGGAGTTCAGATTAGTCAGCAAAGAGTAAAGCGATTGCGTGATCTTGACCTTAAGACAGAAGCTGATGCTGAGAAAATCCTTGTAGGAAAGCAGGGGACAGAGATCAATGGCCGGTCCATACCCCAGCACTACACTGGGGAGAGGGTCCAAATCAGGACCGTTGAGGTGGGAAGACCAGTACTTGTAGCTGAAAATCAAAAACTCATTTTAAGGAATATCTCATCTCCTACAGTGCCATAGAAGAGACACTGCAGGCGGTGTGTGGAAATGCAAATGCTATGAAGGTGCCCCAGAACCAGAACAGCAAATCTGCAGGGTATGCATTCATAGAATGTCTTCATTTGAAGATGCCAAAGAAGCTTTAAGTTCTTGTAAAAGAGAAATTGAGGGCAGAGCAATTGGTTGTTGTTGCAAGGAGCCAGTGGTCCAAAATCCTGTTTGCCAAAGGTCTCTTTGTAGACACCATTGAGGAGATCTTCAAGGAATCCTTTTATGGCTTGGCTCTGTTCAGGCCAGGAGAGTCACCAGCTGAGAAACCAGCTCTGCCAAAGGGTTCGGCTTCGTGGAGGAGGATGCTGAAGCAGCCAAGGGGGCATGGAGGGTGGCAAGATTGATGGCAACAAAAAGATCTTGGCCTGGACCAATCTTAATGACGAAGGTGGCCTTGAGATGAGGTAGTGGCAGAGGAAGCTTGGAGACCAAGGTGGCCAGTGGGGAGGCAAGTGCAGTGGATTCTGTGCCAGAGGAGTAGGTGTGTTTACAGACAATACTCAACCCTGCGCCTCAGTTAGTTTTAGGAAACAAAACAAAACTCCATATGCTTGAACTATCACTACTGCTACTCACCATCTTCGCCAACCCCGGAAAATCAGTAATCTACTTTCTGCTTCAATCATTTCCCTTTTTAGACCTTTCTATGAAACTGAAAAAGAACGATGATTATCTTTTCGATTTATGAGTGTTAGCTCATTCTCCTCAACTAGATTCACATGAGGCAAATCAAACAATTGAATAGCCTTCTCTCTGGCCTTGGTTCATGCCCAATTTTCCCTTACTGAGTTTCCACTGAAGTTACTGGATAACTTCCTATTCCCCAATATTTGGATGACCCCCTGTTTGGATCACCATTTTCCCTCTTTGTACATGTCACCATCCTTATGACATTGGGCTTGGACGCCCCTTCACTTCCTGTTTCTAATGTGCCTACGCCATCCTGCTTTCCATAGTCTTTCACCCATTTCCTGATACCTCCCCTTTCCTTGGAGCCTACAGGATCCACCCTTCAGGCAACCTTCGGAATCCTTCACAGTTGCAGACGAAGCAGACACCCTTGTCTACAGGGTGTGCTTCAACCTCCCAAATACTAGAACTTTTTTTTTTCAAACATGAACATGATATTCTTCCAATATCAGCCTGCATCGTTTCTTTCAGCAGTATCAGTGTGCGCTTGGAGAGGAAGAAATCAATCTAAGAGTTGGTGGCAGAATTGGGCTGAGTTTCCTCCTCCTCATTTATAGTCATCCTCTGAGGTTTTGAACAAGAATGCCACTGACCCTGATCCGAGGAATGGAGTACTTACAGAAAATTCCCCAGGGAGTTTGGGACCTGAGAATACCAGCCCGTGCAGCTCTTTGCCCCATCCACTCTGCACGAGCCGCACACTCATCCCATTAATAGCTGACCATTCCTCACTGACAGGGAGACGCTGTAGATAATGTCCTTGTCGGAGGACTTAAAAAACTGTGGATGTGTTCCCACAGTTGAGTAGGAACATGAATGAGTGTGCTGTCTTTGTACTCATTCTAATTCCTGCAAAGAACCTTCCCTTTCTCACCATGCTGCTTCACGTGAATCTCCCTACATGATCGATACTCTAACATTGTGCCCTGTCTTCCCCTTCTCTCTGCAGAAACACCTCCCCCGCCAACGGTTTGCTCTGTCCAGGGCTCCATCACAGCTGTCTCTGACGGTTCCTGTGCCTTGTCTTATGTCTCACCTCACTCAGAGCTGCTTGGAGCTTTGTTATCAAACTGCATAGCCTTCGATGCTAAAGTCCCTCGTCTCTCATTTCCTCCTTTAGAGCAGTATTAATTTAGTTTAAGTTCCCTACTACTCTTTTGGAACAACATAGAAAAACAGTATATTGTTTATGAAAGAAGAGGAAGGAGTCAGGGAAAAAAGAGGGGAATAAATTATAACTGACCCCCACCATACACAAAGAATGATTTTTTTAAATGGGGGAAGCAAGGGAAGATTTTTTGGTATTTATATAGCTGATAGGGAAGCATGTCCCTGTCCGTGATAACAACATGTACACTCCTGACAAAATGTAAACAACACAAACACAGGAGTCATGTCCTTCTTCCACATCATAAAACTTTATAATGTACAAAATTCTCTGTTTAAATCCCATCTGGAAACACGTGTACAATTTACTCTCTTGATCCTCTCCTTCTAGGACTTCATGAATCTATTTCTCAACGACCCAGCATTCAAATGAAATAGTAAGCATGAGGCTAGAAGCCTAAATAATACAGGGAAGTAAAATCTTAGTTTGGAGTTATAATATTTTTCTATGGGCAGTTAAAATGGAGTTCCTGTGGCTGAGTGAATAATACAAGGGACTGGGGAAACAGTGGGGATTTTTTTAAGTGCTGTCTCTTGGAGATGGTTTTTTGACTGAAGATAAAAGAGGAAGCTTCCAGTACAACATAATTGTTTCCTTTTAAATAATACACATATGTGTGTGCATCTGTACACACACACATATGTATGTTCCAGAGAGAGATTCAGAGACATACAAGTGTATATAATCTCTACTCTCAATAAACTGGAAACACCAACCTTGCTATCAGAAGCTGTGCTAGACCAGGTTGACTAGAGAAACAAATCCAGAGACATGCATATGTGTGTAAGAAAGAGCTTTATCTCAAAGAGCAATCGTATATAGAAAAAACATCCCAGCCCAGGCCAGATCAAGTTTGTAAGTCCAATATCAGCCCGAATGTCCAATACTAGTCCGTAAATTCCTCTTCAAACTCACGCCGCACATGCAATGATGCTGAATGGAGGAAGACCAGAGACTGATGGGTGAAAAGTCTTGTGGATACAGTGGTGATGGAAGCATCTACAGGGCTCTCTGAGTGACGCAACCACAGGAAAGTGAAGCAGAGAGTGAGTGCAGTCCACCTCCAGGAAGAAAGAGAAGTTCCCAGAAACCTCATGAGAAGGCCACACCCGCCAGGAGGCATCATCAGGCTGTGACTTGATTGACAGGCTAGGCTCCACCCGTGCACTTATTTATCAAGTTGACATGAAATTATGTCACTACCATGCAAGCCCAGTGCTTAATTCACTGCACCATCAGGGCTCCTTACAAGAGGAAAAACAACAATGGGGGTACATAATAAAAGGTCAGGAAGGAGATAAACTTGAGTTGAACTGTTAAGGATAAACATGATTTGTAATACAAAATTTAAGATACTCTTTTTTAATGACACAGTTAATGTATGAGAGAGCACCATAAAGTTCTTGGGAGAAAATGCCATTGTCTTTCTATTCTATTTTTCCATTAACTCTTTTTGGAACCCCTCTCATTAATACACCCAAACCCCAAGCCAAACCCACTGTCTTCCAGTCAATTCCAACTCAGTGGCCTCACAGGACACGGCAGAACTGCTCCACAGTGTTTCCAAGGCCGTGAACCTTTCCACAAGGCATTGCCACAGCATTCTCCCATGGAGTGGTTGGTGGATTCCAGCTGTAGGTATTTTGGAAAAAGATGGTCAGAGAGACCACCTATCATTAAGGTCTTGAATGTTAACCTAAACATAATGCCAAGATTTTGTTTTCCTGTGAAATGACACTGAGAAAGTTCGTAGTAAACCTTCCAAATCTGACCCAGTTGATTCAAATTTGTAACAAGAATAATAAAGATAAATTTTGTTATTCAACATCCTTAGAGAATACTTGACCATAACTGAAACGTCAGAGATTACAATTCTTTGACAAGACATTGATGACTAAGAGGACGCCAGGGGTGGTGGTGGGAAAATGAAGGGGGGACAGGATCTGGAGGAAAAGGGGGGGATTGGGGGGGTTGGGGGGCGTTGACCGGAAGGAAAAGGACTCCCTTTTTTGGAGGTTTTACCGGGTTTTTTTTTTTATTTTCTTTTTTTGGGGGGGGTTTTTTAATTTTTTCCGTTTTTTTCTTTAAAAAAATCCCTCTTGATTCATTATGCTTCAAACAAAATAAATAAATACATCCAAGACGATCTGATAAGTACAAAAAATAATAATAACAAAATCAAACCATTGACTCAGAGGGAGAAAGATTACAATCTTGGAAACCTTCCAGGGCAATTCAACCCTGTCCTAAAGAGTCCAATTACTGAGCTGGAAGAGATTTGACTATCATGAGTTTTGTCTGTTTTTTGCTTCCATAAGGCTTGATTTATGCTTTCCTTTTTCTATGATGATGCCACCCCCAAGAAGGTGAAAAGGATCAAGTTCTTCATTTTCTGTCAGAAGAAAGATGTGATAGAAATGAATGACTTTAACAAACATAATTTACTTTCTCACAGTTTAAGATGCTAGAAACAGGTTTCAGTGTTGCCTCGGGGAGAAGCTGTCCATTCTCTGTCAGCTGTGGAGCAAAGTCTTGGCTTCCTCTGAGCTTTAGTTCTGCGGGGATATTCACATGGCTCGGCATCTGTCTTCCACTACCTTGTAGGAGGTCTGATGGGGCATTGGTTACAGTGCTGGACTGCTGACCAGAGGTCAGTGGTTCAAGCCCACCTGCTACTACATGAGATAAGGAGATAACAATCTGTTTCTGCAGATTTCACAGCCTTCAAAACCCGTTTTCGTCTATTATTGTTGTATAAGGCCCTTTGTTCCTGTTTTGTTTAGATTTTGTATGTTTTTCTGTATATGAAACCCAGGATAGGTAAATCTGTAAAGACAGCAATTTGATAGTTTTAAAGAAACATGGCAGGGGATGGGTGGGCAGGAAATGGAGAGCCAACAGCAATAAATACAAAGAATAAGAAATATCCTGAAACGGATAGTGCTGATGGTTGGACTAGTGCAACGCATGATTTGGGAATTGCATGTGGATGAAACTGTCAAAAAAATTTAAAAAGGAAATGAAAACAAAAACCTTATGGGGCAGGTCCGCTCTATCCTATAAGGTTGTCGTGAGTTTGAATTCACATGACAGCAAAGGGTTTGGTTGTCTTTGCTTCCCCATAGCTCTACTTGCTCACTCACTTTTCTACCTTAAAAGGGATTGATTCCAGATATAGCCGACACTAAACTTACCTCTAACTTAAAAACCCATTCTCATACGGGGTTCTAACCACAGCCATGGGTGAAAATTTACAACATATATTTGGAAGATTAACTCCATCTATAACAGTGGGGAAATGACAAATCTGACATATTTTAGACTAGCACATACCTTTTGAGTTTCAATTACTTTTAGGTAAATAAATACCTCACAAACCATTCAGTAAGCATTTCAAAGTCAAGAACAGGCTTTGACTTTTCCATTTGTAACTATTCATAATGGGATTTTGCCTAGGAGTTATTAACAGGACTAAATGTTTACTGACTGAATGAAAGGCTTACTGAATGGAGAACTGAATAAAGTAACAAAATATTAATACACACACTATTTTAAACACATTTTGGAATAATTCTGGCTACATTTAAATCTGAATGGAAAGAAATATATTTGAAATGAGTATGCATTTTTAATTTACTGTTTTATTTGTAATTGGTCTCAGAAATTATCCTTCTTTATAAGTTTCTTTATTTGTTGTGTTAACTTTAATGTTTTACTTAAGTAATTTTTTATTGATTAGCATGCATTTAAATATCCAGGATAATTGTTGAATTATATCATTATAGAGAAGATAAATTATACTAATTATATGTTGAAATATACAATTATAATATAAATACAATCGTGTTACTTGACTAGCAACATACAGGATAACAGTAATTTAAAGTTATTGTGGACATGGAGTATGGAATATTATTGATTTGTGCTTAAGTATTGTAAAAAACAAAAACAGTAGTGGTCACATTTCATTAAGCTCTTTGACTATGCTCTACTTACCTGCCTAAATGTTTTCCTATTTAGAACGTGATATGAAAGATTAACAAATAATTTATATGATAAATTCAGTATGAAAATGGTCTCATTACACTTTAAAATATAAATTATAGCTTCAGATAGTAACAATTATGATTTTTCTGTTCAGAAGTGTTTTGAAAATTTACAATTATGTCCCTTTACCACTGACAATAATTAAATTTAGGTATTGTGAACGAGACGACGGGACTGTATCGGATCTCCTTGGGCTATACAAGAATGAAGGAGAATCCAGTATTTCCCAGGCCAAGGCCACAACTAGGAGGCAGAAGTCAGACTTGCCCTTTCCCTCCATCCTTCTTTATGTACTCTGACACCAACTGTTCTGCCCACCACACTCTATTCCTCTAGTGGGGTTGACAATTTGTTGCAATGGTCACATAGAACTCACGACAAATTTCAAAATGATGGGGCCTGGGGAAGTTAACAGGTTACTTACAAGTCAGGGCCAGTAAACAGTAAGGATATAGCCATTGAGCCACAGCAGTTCCTCTCCTCAGCCAACAGCCAAATCTCCTTCTGGTCCTCAGCCACATGGTCCTTTGGCCTCTGGCCTCTAAGAGCCTGGAAGCCTTCCTGACACTCTGCTTCCCAGTCTCATAGCTTCCTGGCTGCTCCTCTGCTCTGTCTCATGGTCTCCTTGCATTGGCCTCTGTTCCTGATGTGATATAGCCTCGACTGCTTCCTCCACTTCAATCAGGGAGGCATCTGGAACATGCGCTCCAGTGGCTCTTCTTCCTTCCTATTTCAGGGAAATTCT
>NW_022103896.1:78744703-78748546 GCF_000313985.2 Echinops telfairi | reverse complement strand
AAAATATTTCACCTTGGAAAAGGTCGTCAGAGTCAACTGTTGTGCCAGTCCAAATTGTTGCTAGCAAGACCAGTCCAGTCAGTGCTTCTCCCTCAGTCCATTACCATTCATGTTGAATGGGGTTGCAGAGGTCCAAGACTAGTAGATGATCTTGAATACAACCCTATTCACACTCCCCTCCAATTTCTAGATGGTGAGTGAGTTCAAATCATCCTATCAGACCCTGGGGAATTCTGCTGTCCAGGTTCAAGGGTATAATTAGAGTCTCTTGCTGAGGAATTACCCCTGCTTCTGGCACTCTCAGCTGCATCCCTGGTCCTGGGACTACGGGATCTGGCAAGAAAGGACACACTCATGTAATGTGCGAAAGAACTGGCACCAGCATTCTCCCCCACTCCCTCTTTCCCAGACCTACTCACAAAACATAAGAATTTATTCAGAGGTGATCCTCCCTTTGTCCTCAATTGAATATAAGCACATGCTCGTGAAGTTATGTAAGTCTGCCCTTCATGACTTTATATCCTCTTATTTTAGATAACAAATATTTCAATTGCCCATTCCACTTCTCTATCCAACCATTATTCTGAGGGTGATAGGCAGCCTGGTATGTCCATTTAATATGCTGTTTCTTGACCCACTGCTTCACCACAACCTGTGAGCTATAAAGTGAGTTCCCTGGTCTGAGGAGGTATAACTTGGTGGTCCAGATTGGCATAGTATCTTTTGTTCGAATCCCTTGATGGTGGGTTTAGCATCTGTATGTGTTAATGGATACTCAAAAGGCCAGTCCTATGTAAGGGTCTAGTCCTCTGGGGACTCATTTGTAGCCACTTGGTTCCATTAGTTCAATACAACTGACTTATTGGTCAGATATGTGCACAGCCTGTCCCACCCTGCCCCTCCTCTGCCAGGGAATCTGCCCTATAGCCATTTCCAACCTCTGACTTTCTTGCTGACAGACAGAGCAGTCCTTGGCATTTTGTGCCTCAGAGGGTGCCAGAGAGTATACGAGATTCAGCCCATCTCTTCAGTGCTGCCCCTCTCCCATGTCTACTTGTCTCATGGACCATTTGACCATCTCTACATGACCAACATGCCTGCATGCTGACTCATAACCACTCTGATCCAGGAGAAAAGTTCTTCTGATGGGCAGTAACTTATCCTACTCTGATGTCCTTTACATTTTCACAGTGCTTTCCATAGGTCCTTGCCCCACACAAGCACTCCTTTAATGGACCAGTTTTCTATTGTCAATCTGCCTGACCATACAGCCAGATCCTTGGCTACCACCCATGAATCAGTAAAAATAAAAACTTATCGGCTCTCATCATTATCTACATTTTCCATCACAGCTAAGAAGACAGCATGCAACTCAGCCTGTTGACCTGACCTGCTCTTGCCTTCTTCAACTAGGGGCTTTCCGTCAGCTGCTCTTAATGACGTTGCTATCCCCATCAACTGTTGTCCACGTTCCCTGGCCCTGCACTCTGTGAACCAATCTACCTTTTTCTGCTCTGCAGGAAGTTGTTCACAGGGCGTTGCCAAAGTAGCCATGGGCTCTGGCAGCTTCTTAACTGGTTCCGGTGCAGGGGAATAAAGGCTACCTGCTCCTGCATAGCTGCTTTTTCCTGTGTGAACCATTTATATTCTATGTTCAACTCTTGGGGTACCATCTTCCTTGTTTGAGTATTTACCCAACATCACTCTAGACATTATAAGGGTCTCGGGTCTCAGGATTTGCTGTCCTTCTGTCTTTGAGGCAGTCTCTATCAATGCCCTGTAGTGAGTAATTGCCTTTTAGATGGTGTATATCATATTGCAGCTTCTAGAAACTTTCTAGTCTTGAATCCCAATAGGCATCATTGAACAATGTTTCCAGGTTTTTACCCTACACTCCAATCTGCATAAACACATGTGGCAGACACCTCCAAAATGATGTCTGAATGTGGGTCATAGAGGCCTAAAAGCCTGGACAGTGACAGCCTTACCTAACTCGGATGTCTTCTCTTGTTGCCCAGGCCCCATTCAAAGCACAGTTTTCTTCTCAGTGTTGTAATGGATGGGAGCCATCATTTTTTTCCCCTCACATGTGGAAGATGAGTGAAGACTCCCAAACCCAAATGGACCTTTCAAATTTTGGACCTCCTACTTAGTCTTGGGAGGAGGCAGTGACAGTAATTTATTCTTGGTTGTAAAATGTCGCAAGTGGCCCCTGGCTGAGTTACTCAGACAAATATTTCACTATTGGGGTGAGGTTCTGGATTTTTATTGGATTTATTAACCAGAGTTTTTTGGTCACATCTTTATGACTCAAATACTTCTTAGCCTATTATTTTATGTTTGATATTAACAAAATATTGTCAATATAATGTATTATTTTGAGATTTCCACCAAATCTGTTTCTTCTAACTCTACTATGACAAAACACTGGATAATTTAAATAATTTTTAGGCAATACAGTGAAAATATATTGTAATCCTTACCATATCAAAGCACACCGCAACTGACTATTTTCTGAGATTAGGATGGAGAAAAAGGCATTTTCAATATCAATCACTGAACACCTGTCTTCTTTAGCCTGCTGTATTATTTGCACCATTGATATCATGTCTAGAACAATTGAATCCAATGGTGGCACTACTTTATTTAGGCTTGATAATCTACTGTCCATTTCCGTGATCCATCGATCTGTTTATTTTACAGGCGATAGAGGACTATTACACTGAGGAGTTGTTGACACCAGCATTCCAGCTTTGTTGTTATTGGGTGTCACCGAGTCAGTTCTGACTCGTAGCTAACCGATGTACAACAAAACAATACACTGCCTAGTCCTTTGACATCTCACAATTGTTCCTTCCTTTGATTTTTCAATATCAGGTAGAAGGCATGTTCCCCAACTAGACATAAAATCCGTAGTCGTAATACATTCAGGTAAGGTAGAAGGAACTTCTTCATGCACATCTGTTTAAATCTCCCATTTATCATCCAAACCTTCATCTTAGTCTCATCAACCGTTCCATATCTATTCCTCACCCCAACTTTAACCTTTGACCCTTTGCATCTTTTACTGACAAGTTTGAGGATTACAGTACATTGGGCTACTATGTCTAGAAGCCCTCTCCCCACCCCCAAATCTCTACCCCACACCTAGGCCATTTAACCCACATATCTACAAATGCCCTTGGGAACCCTGCTGGGGGCTGGACCAAAAGACCCTGCCCCTTTCATCAATCCTTATCTTCCTAGTTGTGGAAGTTAGCCTGAGGAATTTGAGCTAGTGGAGCCTCTGCTTCACATGGTCTGAGGTGGGAATCCCCACCGTTGAATACCTCCCAGTTAGGGTGAATAGAAAGGATTTGTTTAGGCTTTCTTTACTTTGGGAGACTAACAGAAGCTTTCATTGGTCCATCCAACCTCCAGTGGTGCTCAATTAGAAACTGTATGAACCCCTTCGATGCCTGCTATATTCATCCCATTTCTAAGTAATCGTCTAAAAATTTCTTCTCCAATTGCCCCTTCCCGTTCTCTTATGAATTACTCTTCTGTTTCTTGCATCTGTAAAACTCAGGCAGTGAAGTTTTGCCAAAAAACTTGACACGGCTTCTTGGATTGTAGCTTTGTTTGCTGTAGAAAGTTTGCATGGGGTTTCCATGTAGAAGGAACTCCACTAATGACTGTGATAGTCTGGGTACGTTAGAGAAACAAATCCACAGAAACTCATGTAGAAGAGAGAGCTTTATATACAGGGTAACCGTGCATCAAGAAAACATCCCAACCCAGTGCTGCCCAAGCCCACAAGCCCAACATTAACCCATATGTCCAACACCAATCCACAAAGTCCTC
>NW_022103896.1:78731715-78743523 GCF_000313985.2 Echinops telfairi | reverse complement strand
GGTAACTCAATGACCATGTGTGTCACAACATGGGTAAGGAGCATACACATTGGATGACTATCCTTATCACCATAAAGCCATTCTGGCATTGCTCTCGTAAGCAACACCTTCACTGCTTCCTTCGGAGTGTTCCATTGGATATGTAGGGAGGGAGAGCGGCAGGTTCCCTTCTCAGAGCAAATAAGTTTCACCACAATTATCCAGTCCCCCAGACTGTCTGACCAGTGGGTTAACTTTCCTTGCAATTGAATCTAGTATTACCAGTTGTGAGCATGGGTTTCCATCAACCCAATAATGAGCTATGGGTTTTACATCAACCCAAGCATAGCCTTCCATTCAATAGCATTCAAAACAAAAGACACTGCCCCTGTTAGTAATTCTCACAATATGTTTTAGGATTGGTTCCTCAGGAAATTCACAATACTGTTCCACAACCTAAAACAACTCCTTCACACTATACTGCCTGGTTTCAATAGGTTTTTGTTTTGTTTTGTTTTCCCTGTACCCCTCCCAGACTACCTTCTTGGTGACCAGCAGTAATAGAGGTACGTAATGCTTCCTTTCTGAGTCAGCCCTGAGACTAGAGATTGTAGTTCTGACAGAACTAGACCTGGACTTGATTTAGAGCCACAATTTATCCCTACAGTCATTTTCTCTCCCATTACAGATACTACCAATAACAGAAACCAACAACCTACATACCTTGTCCTTTCCTTATCAGTCTATATTTCCATATGCATTCAATGAGCCAATTCCTCAGGAGTTAGATCCACTTCTACCAATTCTGTATCCTAAGGTTAGCCTTTTTCTTGAGTGATGGATTGCTAAATAGCAGCAGTCCCTATGGGTAGTTTTTTAAAAATCTCACCGAGAAACCAAATATCTGTCATACTACCATTTATTCTCCTTTCCCCAAAACTACATTGCGGTAGTTACATAATCTGGTGTCAACTTGAAACTATTAAGCATGAAGAAGTGGAGTTTAGCCTGTGAATCAGGTCACAGCTTGATGACCTCATTTGAAGGCGCTAGAGAATTTAATAACTCACTGGAGGCCAGACCCACACTCTCTGCTTGGTTTTCCTGCTGACAAGACACTGATGGAATCAGAGCCCCGGAGCTAGAGAACACCCCTGTCAGCACTGAAATGCTTCCACTGCCACTGGATCCACAAGACTTTCCACCCACTGGCCTGTGATCTTCCCGCATTTGGCGTCATTGGATGTGTTGCATGATTGGTGTTGGACATATGGGCTAATATTGCACTTATGAACTTGATCTGGACTGGACTGGGATGTTTTCTCAACATACAATTACTCTTTTATATAAAGTTCTTTCTTTTTTATTTTTTTAAAGCTCTTTCTTTTACACGTATATGAGTGGATTTGTTTCTCTAGTCTACCTGGACTAACACATACATTTTTCAGGGAAGCATCATCATTGCAGCAAGTCTTGCTATTCTGACTCCAACTATGAGAATAATTTCTTTTAGAAGAATTAATGTCAAACTAATCCCAAGGATGTGTGCATTAAAGATGCCTCAAATGTCCAGCTTTTCCAAGATGTTTTATTACTCTATTTTCCCCTGATATTAACCACTACTCCTCTTCTTCATACAGTCCCTAGAGTCCCTAAGTTCAGCAGCTCATTGCAATGTCTCAAAAAACCCATGGAATGTTCAGGAAATGGCTCACATGGTCGTGGATGCAGTCCCAAATCTGAAATTCTGTTGTGTGTCTGTGGGTTCCTCTCATCCACAAGGCCGTGGAAGCTGGTGTCATCAGGTGAGGGGATAGACCACAACGCAAGTCCCCAGGAACCAGAGGTGAGGCAAAGGTACGCCAAAAACAGGGTTTAAAGCCAGAAGCCAAATACGTTCTAAGGAGAAAGCATATCTTGCTTCTAACAATGCTCAGTCAGGAAGCCAAGGTCACAAAAGGAAAGGCTGTGATGGAGGTGTGATTTTTGCCATTCAGCTGACCACACTCTCAAGGAAACAAAAGGTGGTGTAGTCAGTCCCAGCCTCTAGTACGGCGGAGGCCCAGAATACATTCCATCTTGATCCTGTAGCAGAGAACTACTTCCAAAAGGGGTTTGTAACCACCACAGCATAGAGGTCAACATTTACAACGCAGCAGAAAAGGAACTTTGTCTAGATTGACTCGATGAATACTTTGACTACACTTCAATGTCCATATCAATTTGGAAAATGTTTTCCACTCTAAAATACACTGACTTCTTTTCGCTTTTCTTTCTTCATTTTTTCTGACTTCTTTTCTAGGTCTTTCTTTAGGGCTCAAATTTAAAAGATGATAGATAAATTGATTAAATATTGCAATCTCTGCTTTAGTGTTTGTGTTTGAGTCATAGATTTTTCTCTTTTTTTTACTTAGAAAATGTTTTTGGATATTTTTTTCTTTTTAATTACTGTGATAGGTTTCTTGTGCCAACCTGGCACCCATAAGAAGATATGGGTGGAGGTGAGCCTGTCAATCAGGTTGCAGCTTGATGACCTCCTTTGGGGTTGCAGCTTGATGACCTCAAGATACATGGCACGCTGAAGGTGGGCCACTCTGTCCGCCTTCACCTTCCTGTTGATGAGTCAGGTTGGGGACTGCCTTGGAGATATGTCCACTGCCATTGGATCCATGGGACTTTGGACCCACTGGGCTGTGACTTTCCTGCATTTTACATCATTATTTGTGGCTTCATGAGTCTGAAGAGAGACTGAAGGATTAATAGCAGACTTACGGACTTGAGTTGGACTGGGCTGGCATGTTTTCTTGATGTGCAATTACTCCTAGATATAAGGCTCTTTCTAACACATACATGAGTGTCTCTGAATCTGTTCCTTCAGTCAACCTGGTCTAACTCAATTACTAATCCTATCCCCGCTCCCCACTTCTATTTTGCTGTGCCCAGCCTTCTTTTAGTTTCATGGGATAGATCGTTCATTTCAGATATTGTCTTTTTCAATTCTCCAGTTTTGCCTTTGTTCCCATGCTAGAATTTTAATGATCAGCTGATTTTATTTTTGCTATTCCATCCTGTTAGAACATCAATCTTCTAATGTCTTTTAACATTCCTTATCTGTGAAAACTAAGTGAATATATAGAGAGAGTATATTTCATGCAGAAACATTGTTGGAACAAAAATATTTTTATTGGAATAAAAGAACTTTTCTTCAGTAAACAAAGAAATCTTCCTAACATAGGTATATGTACAGATCTCAACAACAAACATGGATTCTATTTCTGATGACTGAACCATACTTTGAATGGCAATGATTGTACTATGCAAATGTAGTGAGGAAACTGTGACAAGAAAATGTCTTTGATAACATCTGCCTGGAAATACACAGATCACTCAACATTTGAATCAATGTGGGGTAGAACAAGTGCTAATGCTTTTACATTAGACTGCAGGATTGTTGCAACTTCCAGGTCTCATGTGGAGAATATAATTTGCAACAGGCAATAGAACATTGTGTGTGTGCAGAATTACCCCCTCCCTACTCTGGATGAAAACTCTATGCAGAGACTTTTGAGGGAAATGTGTTTGTTATTCAGACAGTAGCACTTGTATTTTCAGTTTAAACTTATATAAAAGAAGTTTACACTGATAAATTTGGATTTTCTCTGAAGAGGATGTGCTGAATGAGGACAAAATAGTAACTATCAGAGATATTATGGTTCTATGATGATAGTCCTATCTTCCATAATTCACTATCTTCTCTATTACTAGTTTTGTGAAAATGTATTACACTTAAGTGAGTCTCCCTCACAGATAGTTTAGAAACCAATGAGCTTTGAATAAATTCCCATGAATCCCTTATCAGCTGTGTCATTTTCAAGCATATACGCACATTATCAATCTTCTATTTTAAAACTTTTTCTGAGCTTCCCAGTGAGTTTCAATGGCCTACAAGTTGATGTCTAACTTGGGCTACACAATAACTTGATCTTTGTAGGCATCTTCACAGGACTTTAGCCCTTCAAATCCCAGCAATTCTTTGGAAAGGAAGCCATGGAAATGTCAGGAAAAATAGCACACTGAGAACAGACTATGGCCATCTGTCTCATACTGGTAACTGTCATTTATAACAGCAGAGAGATTTCAGAGAGTACTTATTTATTTGTTTATTTATTTCCCTCTTTTGGGTGTGGGTGGTAAACATAATTATGGGTGATAAAGGAGGAAAGGAAGGCTGTCATAGATGCCCTGAAGAAATTCTGACTGATAGATAAATTTGGAAAGTCAGAGAATTTCAAATGAATAATAGACCCATGAACTTAAAAGAGAGTGCTCATAGAAATAAGATTTGGCATAAATATTACTCTTCCTTTATTTTGGATTGGTGTGGGTTCAAGTAAATGAAGTTCACTACAAGGTTCAGGTGACATTAAGTGAAGTCTTTGTTATGTCAGGCTAGCCCCAACTGCAGGGGTGCATCAAAAGGAATGGTCTGCCATGCTGCAGTCCCAGTGTTCCTTTGGCAGAGCCTTTTAGATCGTTCAGGAAGCAAGTGGGGTAGAGAAACCAGAAAAAGCAAGTTTAAAGATTATCATTAAGCAAGTGATATTGACAGAAGCACAAATAAAGTATATTTAGGTAAGTTTTGCTGGTGCCTGTTTAACGACTCGTCCCTGGATCTTGTCATTAGCTAAGTCCCCATGGTAAGGGGAAAAAAACCCCCACAAAAACACACCTGCCCTGGGAAGAATGACTTAGTGATCCTTTCTGATGTGGAGAGGAGACGTTTAAACAAGAATTGTCCTACGGGAAACTACTGTCCAGCATTCCATTGTGATGATAAAACACCTGCTGCCTTGGACAGAATAAAGTCCAGTCAGGGCGGAGTTTGCCAGTGAGGTTTTTGTCCAGGAGAAAAGGGGGAGGGCTTCCTGGGAGCAAAGGGATTTTGTGACAGTTTTAACTTAGCCTTAGGTCAATTAAAATATATATGGTGACTTGTGCTTGTCTACTTCAGAGATCATGGGAAATATATAATGAACATTTGGACTACAAATATAAAAGGATTGCTAAAAGTTAAAGTAAAATAAATTTCTGTATATGCCTATATTTAAATCTCTATAAATGTCCTTGGCCTCCTAGTTCTTTCCTCTATTTCTTTTAACTTTCCACTTGTCCCACTATCATGTTCAGGTTTCATTTGGGTTTCAGGAATTCCTCTTGGTTATATTGTCCTTGATCCAGCCCTGCCAAACCTCCTACACCCTCCTTGCCACTGATTTCGGATCACTTGTTGTTCCCTTGTCCCTGGGTTTATTAACACCCCCTTCCTATCCCCCACCTCCCCCTCTCCCATGTCCCCCCAGAACTGTCATCCCATTGGTCTCTCTTCCGGCTTTTTTATCCCACCTATCCCTTCCAGGTAGACATGCAGCGACAACAATATGCACCAGGGGGAAATAGGTCTATGTACATGTATTTATAGGTCTATTATTAAGGAAACAGATGGATGGTGGGCCTCTATTCAAGTACTCCCTCAACACAAGACCACTTTGTTCTAACAATTCGGCAGTATGAGATGCTCACCTTCCTGACATGATCGCTGAAGACAACAGGTGCATAAGCAAATCTGAAGAAAGCTGATGGTACCAAGTTATCAAGAGATATAGTGTCTGGGGTCTTAAAGGCCTGAAGGTAAACAAGCGGCCACCTAGCTGAGAAACAACAAAGCCCACAAGGAAGAAGCACACCAGCCTTGTGTGACTACAAGTCGTCGAAGGGATCAAGTAACAGGCATTAAACACCAAAAAAAATCATAGCATTGTGAATGAAGGGGAGTGCAAAGTGGGGACCCAGGGCCCATCTGTGGGCAATTGGACATCCCCTTGCAGAAGGGTGACGGGAAGGAGACAAGCCAGTCAGGGTGCAGTGTAGCAATGATGAAACATACAATTTTCCTTGAGTTCTTGAATGCTTCCTCCCCACCACGATCATGATCCCAATTTTACCTTACAAATCTGGCTGGACCAGAGGATGTACACTGGTATAGATAGGAGCTGGAAACACCTGGAATTCAGGACAGATGATCCCTTCAGGACCAGTGGTGAGAGTGGCCATACCGGGAGGGTGGAGGGAAGGTGAAGGAAAAAGAGGGAACCGATTACAAGGATCTACATATAACCTCCTCCCTGGGGGACAGACAGTGGAGAAGTGAGTAAAGGAAGCCATCGGACGGTATAAGATATGACAAAATAACAATCATTTCTAAATTATCAAGGGTTCATGGGAGAAGGGCGAGTGGGGAGGAAGGGAAAAAAATGAAGAGCGAATACCAGGGGCTCAAGTAGAAAGCAAATGTTTTGAGAATGAAGAGGGAGACAAATGGACAAAAATTCTTGACACAATGGATGTATGTGTGGATTGTGATAAGAGTAGTACAAGCTGCCCATAAAATGATTTAATTAAAAAAATAAATTTCTGGCTCCTGTTTTGACATATACAAATCTAGGAAGTTATAATTCTTGTCCTAATACAAGAAAAAGCAGAGGAAACTGAAAATAAATAGCTTTAGTTGGACCCATCAAATCTGAGGTAAGAGGACAATTTGCCATTCTCAAATAAGGAGAGAGGTGAAACCAATTCATAATCAAAAGCAAAAACCATGATGTGCTTACCTAGAGTAGAAGCACTGGGAGCCATAAACTAGGAGGGTCACTTATATGGTAATTTTGATTAATTGATGGCGCCTTAGTAAAGATTATTTTGAGCATGAAAAATTCCTAGGACCACAATTTTAGGGGCTGCTAACACTTTTGCTAATTTTAATTCCAGGAAACTCAACAACTTCTCATGGTCATGGGCCAAGGAGGACCTCTTCTTGAACCTCTGAGGAGAAGGAAGAAAGTAATTATTGTGAAATGTTACCAGAGAATCCTCAATAGTGACAGCTCATTACTTGGGGGAAAAAAAGAGTTGACCACAATTTTATTCCACCTCGAAAAATAGCGTTCCTCCAGCCTTTCTGTTTCATCTCTCCGGGCAAAAAGCTATGAACGCTCATGAGGGCCCTTCGGGGACACAGGCCACTACAAGACAGCTTTAATCATGCGTTAGAGAAAGCTGTTTCTCGCTCACAGCTTACCATCAAACCAAGATTTCTAGCATTATGTTAGAAATTAATTAATAAATAAAATATAATAAAAGATGAGTTACAATGATCTGAGAATAATATGCCAACAAAACTGTTTAAACAAAGGAAAATAAAGATATAAAGTATATATATATATATATATCTTAAGTCAGCTCCAAGTTCAAAATGTCATGTTTGAAATCATCTAAATCTCGTCTGGATGTGTTTCATTCTAGGAAAAACATCTTTTCACCTGTGGAGCTATGGGGCAAGGATGGATTGCAGCTCAGAAAACCGCATGATCTAAATTCTGAAGAGTTGGGAAAACCCAAGGCCACTGAGCCCCAAACACAAACCCACTGTCGCAGGGTCATTTTTGACTCATAGCAGCCCTCCACCCTTCTTTAACCCTGTTCTGCACCAACACTACTCCTATAGCGCTCTACATCCCATCCGGGTTCAATAATTCATTGCAATGATCACACAGAACCCACCGACAAGACTCCTAATTTTGGAGTCTTATTAGGGAAGGTAACAGGATACAACTGCATCTTTATCTGCAGCACCTCTGTTCACCCTCGCCAGCAGGGACATCTCTCTCTGGTTTCTGACCTCTGAGTAGCATGGCTCCGTGGCTTCCGCCCTGCTCAGACAAATGCTGTAAACCATTTTGCCAACCAGCCTCCTGCCTAAGGCACTCAGCTTTACTTGTTCTCTTCCTGCCCCTGCCAGTTCCAATTCTCAGTGCAATGCGCATGCTCCACTTTCCTGGCTATCTATTCTTGGGGGTCCTGAGATTCGCAGTTCTTCCCTCTTAAATGCTTCACGTTACAGCCAGTGAAATGGCAAAACTGATCATGCGAGAGACTCCAAACTCTACACTTTATTTGCATATTCCAATCCAGTGATTTGGTGCAAGTTAAAAAAACAATGGATAAAAGTCATACTAACTAATTTCAGTTCTCAGTACTTCCCAACCAGTTGAATTTATTATTTATAAAAACATTTTTGAAATGTAAACTTTGAATTCCTTAAGAAATATAGTTTGATTATTACAGAATATGAAAATTATGTTTTCACATACAGTTGCTAAAATGATTGTTTATTGTTTATGGGAAAAAATGCCAGAGAAAAAGGATGACTGGTGATTGCACTTAGAATAATATAATATGAAATCATGTTTTAATATTGTTAAGTTTTAGTACAAGTTCCAACTGCTGCCCCCATTAGATGTGTTGAATTGAGTTAAACTTTCTGGAAAAGCTTATATAAGATGGATATTATTTTGACCTGAAATATTTGAGTAAATTCACAAAAGGGGCATCTGAACAGGGAATTATCAGGTCTAGTAATTATTTGCCTTTCAAAAAATGTTCCATTTTCACCTAACCTGTTAACTGTATTGGCATAAAGTTGTTGATGATATTCTCTTTATATGTGACTTTTACATTTATCATCATTCTTGTTCTTTCTAATTGTACTCAATTTAATTTGCTCTATTTTCTATTTTTTTAAGATTAACTTCACACCAAACTTTCTCAACGTCTAAGGTAAGTAAAAAAAAATTCTTCTAATCAATTTTTAGCTGCATTTCAAAAATCACATTATGTGCCTCAGTGATCACTCATTTCCAATGCTTTCAAATTTTCCTTCTGAGTTTTTTTTTTTGGGGGGGGGAGACAAGTGTTTTTTAGACACTCAATTTCCTAATAGCTTAATGTTATTTGTTAATGCTATCAGCTATCATATTTTGTATGATTTAAAATCTACTATGTATAGAGGTTGTTTTTCTATCATGACCTTACATATTTTTCTTTCTTGATGATTGACCAATAGCAGTATTAAGAATGTGAAATCTGCCATTGTTAAGTGGACTGCTTTTTAAAATGTCGATTAGGTCACCTGGGTCGACAGAGATGTTCAATCTTCCAGGTTTTTACTGATTTCCTGTCTACTTGTTCTGTCAGTTACTAAGAGAGCAACGTTAAAATCTGCTGTGGTAAATGTGAATTTGTCTGTTTCTTTTTACTTGTATCAATTTTGGGTCACTTATTCTGAAGTTCTATTAGGTGCAAACACATTTAATGTTGATATATCTTCTTGATAAATTTTATACTTTTATCCTTATAATATACTATTTTTCCTGGGGTTGTTTTTTATATGAACATAGCCATTATACTTTTCCAATGATTTATGTTTGAGTGGTATCAACTTTTCTATCCTTTTGTTTTTAAATCCTCTTTGTCTATGTACTTAAAGTACTTTTCTTACTTGAGATATAGTTCAATTTTGATTTTTTTTCCATTTTGATTTGTACTACAGTAGGTAATGTCTGATGTCTATTTAGAGTGTTTAGATGAATGACATCCAATAGAACTCCCTACAGTGACAGCGTTGTTCCCATAACTTGTCTAACAGCAGAGCCTCTAGCACAGGTGGGAGCACTAGTGATTTGGTGGCTTACAAGTTAAGTTGCTAACCACAACGTCAGAAGTTTTCAATCAATCACACCAGCCTCTTTAAGGGAGAAGGATGAGGCTTCTTGCTTCTGTAAGGATTTACAGCCTTGGAAACCCCCAGGGGCAGTGTTACCGTGTCCCATAGGGCGGCTATCAGTTGGAATTGACGCCATGGGAACACTTGGCTGATGTGAGAGGAATAGTGCATTTGGAGTTTGTTCCTTCAGGTCAGACTGTTAATCAAGCTTTCTATTTAGAGGTTGAAATGATTACCTAACAGTGTGCAATGAGAAAGACCTAATTTGTGGCCTACTGGGGACTGGTTTTGCCACCAAAACAATGCACCTTCTCACGCAGCCATCTCAGTGTGCTGGTTTTGGCAAAAATCCCAGCCTGCCTCTCTTGCCCCATGCACCTGACTCACCTGACCTTGCTCCATGAGATTCTATTTGTTTCCGTGATTGAAGAGGAACATGAAAGGGCAGTGATTTGGTGACATAGCAGAGGTGAAGACAAAACATGAGGGAGGTGCTGTCAGCCATGCAAACAGATGAGTTTGAAAAATGCTTCTAAGAATGGAATTGCAGATTTCACAAATGTATTCAGTGTAATAGAGAGTACTCTGAAGGTGATAAGGTTGTTTGTGAAAAAAAAAATTAAATACATAGCTTTGAAAAAAATTCCATTTGGAAGGGTACTCATCATAGATAAATGAGAAAATGAATTATTAATGTTATTTAATTCAAATTCATTAGCCATATATGGCTAATTACTACTATATTAAACATCACCAGTTTAGAAGGTTATATTTACTTATTGTTGTTTAAGTCTACTGCATGGAAAGTGAATTGTGTAATGTATAAATGACTTTTTTCTTGCATGGGTCTGGTAACAGGTGGGGGAAAGATACTGATAGGATTCACCTGTGAGTAATTGAGACTAGGAATCCTGGCATGCCATCATGCTATGTATAAAATGAGTCCTTCTTTAAGGAGGGAGAGCCAAGAGTGGAACATGTCCTCTGGATCTGAGGTCCCTGCACAGTAAATTGCCTGGGTGGGTCCAGACGACAGCTAGAATAGCAGCAAAAGCAGGAGCCAGAGCATGGAACAGAGTGAGGGACTCCCCAGCCCACGGGCCAGTACACCTGCGTGCTTCTGTGCAGGAGACAGGCTTTCAGAGTGGGCCGCCTCTGGACACTTGATTTAGGAAATTGGGCTTGCTTACCCAATGAAATAGAGCTCAGTACCTTCAAGCTGAGGCTTATTGGAGTGGGGTGCCTCTGGGAACTTAATTCAGGGGGCTGGGTTTGCTGACCTATGGAGCTTGAGTTGAATGCTTACAGCCTAGTGGTATGCCCTTTTGGGAATGCCCTTTGGGTTTGAAAGAACCTTCCAACATGCCCTTATAAACAATTCAGTATTTCTCACTGGCATGACAACTTGTTGATTCTATAATAAACCTTCTACTCATAAAATCTGTATGAGTTCTGGGTAGCCACTGCAGTAGATAGTAGAATGCAGAGAAGTAAAACAGAGAACACTCATTAAAACATTACATCTCCCTCCTTGCTATTTTTCCTGTGTTGTCTCTTCTTTGTTTCTTCTTTCTAATAGTGTATGAATTACATTAGATTTTTATTACTTTGTTGCATCTCGTGTACTCTTTTACCTGATAAAAAATCATAGCAATGAGTGGTTAGTATTCCGCTGCTAACCAAAGGTCTGCTATTTGAACCTCCCAGCAATAGAGAGAGAATGGCAGGCTGCTTCTATCAGGATTACAGCCTTGGGGCCCATCGTGCGGTTCAGTTCTGTCCCCTGCTGTCGCTATGGGTCAGAATCCTTTCAATAGCAGGGTGCTGAGTATTATATGCTATATCTTTTCAATCCATTGTTGTTATGTGGTTTAAAATATGCATCTTACTTTGTAATAATAGTCTACTTTTAAATAAAGGTCCCTGAGTAGCACACAGCCTCGAGCACTCGATGACTGGCTGAAAGGTGCTTGGTTGGAGGGTACGAGTGGTGTCTTGGAAGACAGGCCTGGCAATCTGCTTATGAAAGGTCACGACTTGAAATCCCTTGGAGCGTTTCTAGTCTACACACATGGGGTTGCCACGAGTGGGAATGAAACAGAAAGCAACGCACAATAACTAGCTTTTTAAAGAATATAACATTTAGCATAAAGTGCTGTATGTATGGATTGTGATAAGAGTTGTACGAGCCCCCAATAAAATGATTAAAA